>NC_134490.1:46092231-46423481 GCF_040206685.1 Ascaphus truei | reverse complement strand
TCCTAACACTACCAGATAAAATACTACAAGTCAACAGGTCTTTTTCATTCTACTGGATATAGATCCAATGTTGGTCTTTCTCCCTCTTAATAGAGGTAAATGAGAATTTTAATCCGAGTAGAGGTATATTAGTATTTTATCTGGTAGTGTTAGGACCTGCGAACTAGGTCTGCCTTGTCGTGGCTCGCAGGCTTACAATGATTTGGCCAAAATGGTTAAACTAAATGACCCTTTTTCAAGAGAATATAAGAGTATTTTACTGTGTATTTTTGTCATATTGGATGTAGCATTGGGCTTCCCTGAGTATTTAAACAGTTTTCCCTCCAAATCCACAATGTTGGCAATTTTTACATGGTTTTCTTAAAATATTCAATATATACTATAAAACAAAAACTACTGGAGAAAATTGTTTTTTACAACCTAGAAGCACTGTAGAATCATATAGATAATGTCTGGAATTCTTGCTATCTGAAATCTTGGTATTTCTCATCAGCACACTATATTTATCTGTTCACTTTGCAAGCTCATGTAGAACATCGTGTGTGTGTGTGTGTGTGTGTGTGTGTGTGTGTGTGTGTGTGTGTGTGTGTGTGTGTGTGTGTGTGTGTGTGTGTGTGTGTGTGTGTGTGTGTGTGTGTGTGTGTATATATATTTAATGTTGGCCCAATTCAAAGGTAATGGAGATAATCCAGATTTCACAGGGACCAATACTACTAAAGTACTCTACATAATAAAATGGTAATGAGATTGTGCACCATGGGTAAAATATGGAGGAGAAAATATATTAAAGCCATTAGGCAGATGTGGAGCTTTAGTTTAGATGCAAAATAATTAGTAAAGTCAATGAAATTGTGATTGGTTAAACCCACATTTCATTAATAAGTTGGCAGTGATCTTTAATCGACTCACAAGGGGCTTATTTTGCTGCATCAATAAGCACATCATTATTAGTATGTATAATAGTTCTGCAATCACTTTGATAATGGCATATTAATGGAGGCTAAATGTGTTTATCACTTTTTTTTATTCCTACTGGGCAGCTTAATCACCATTCCAAATATTGGTCAATAAAGTTTAATATATCTCCTGGCAGAAAAAAATGTTGAGCTTTAATTGCAATGGAATACTATGCAGAATAGAAGGAAGGTTTAGCCCTGTTGCTAAAGCTCCGTCCCTGAAGTGGTACAGTAGGTCCTGCTTAATGACCAGGGACAACTAACAAGAATTAGATCTTTGTGACCTTTGGTAATTAGTATGGATCTCTGCACTAATGACTGAATAACTACATTTTGATCACTTGTGTGGTCTGAATCTTTTTGCTTATTGTGCTTTCAGTTTTGTTAAGCTGTTAGGAAGTATGTATTTGCATTGTAGTTTGTAATTTGGCACTAATAGCTTTTACTTTTTCACCATTGGGAGTTAGTAAAGTGCAGGTGTATTTAAGAAGTGTACGTGATTGGGAATGTGACCAGTGATTTAAAGGCAATATTCCCAATTACCATGCATTTGATCGACTCTTGCTGATAGCTGCTGCAATTTTGGTTGATATACTCCTATGAGCTACAAAGTGATACTCATAAATATAGAAAATACAAAATAAAGCAAATTGGGCTCCGAAAAAATATTTGCACCTGGATTGAAAACTGATTGTAGGATAGACAATAGAGAGTTGCTTGTTTCACGTAGCACTTTACAGAGACATTTTGCAGGCACAGGTCACTCAGAGATCGGTACTGGGACCTCTGCTTTTTAACTTGTTGATTAATGACCTTGAGGTTGTCAGAGAGCAAATTCCCCATCTTTGCTAATGATACTAAATTGTGTAAAGTAGTATAATAGGAGCAGGATGTAATTTCTCTCCAGAAGGACTTGGAGAGACTGGAAACTTGGGCAGGTAAATGGCAGATGAGGTTTAATACAGATAAATGTAAGGTTATGCATTTGGGAAACAAGAATAAACAGGCAATTTACAAATTAAATGGGGATAATTAGGGGAATCCTTGATGGAGAAGGATTTAGGAGTGCTTGTGGACAGCGGTCTTAGCAATAGTGCTCAAAGTCATGCAGTAGCTGCAAATGCAAACAAGATCTTATCTTGCATTAAACAGGCAATAAATGGAAGGGAAGTAAAAAGAATTATGCCCCTTTATAAAGTATTAGTAAGACCACACCTCGAATATGGAGTACAATTTTGGGCACCACTCCTTAGAAAAGACATTATGGAACTAGAGAGAGTGCAGAAAAGAGCCACCAAATTAATAAAGGGGATGGACAATCTAATTTATGAGGAGAGGCTAGCTAAATTAGATTTATTTACATTAGAAAAGAGGCATCTGAGCGGGGAAATGATAACAACATACAAGTATTTTCAGGGGCAGTACAAAGAACTTTCAAAAGAACTATTCATCCCAAGGGCAGTACAAAGGACTCGGGGTCATCTCTTAAGGTTGGAGGAAAGGAGATTTCACTAGCAAAAAAGCAAAGGGTTCTTTACAGTAAGGGCAGTAAAAATGTGGGATTCATTACCCATGGAGACTGTGATGGCAGATACAATAGATATCTTCAAAAAAAGGTTGGACATCTTTTTAGAAAGGAAAGGTATACAGGGATATAGCAAATAAGTAAACATGGGAAGAATGTTGATCCAGAGATTAATCTGATTGCCAATTCTTGGAGTCAGGAAGGAATTTATTTTTCCCCTTATGAGATATCATTGGATGATCTGTCACTGGGGTTTTTTTGTTTGCCTTCCTCTGGATCAAGTACGGATATAGGATAAAGTATCTATCGTATGAATTTAGCATAGGTTGAACTTGATGGACGCATGTCTTTTTTCAACCTCATGTGGTATATAACTATGTAACGAGCTGTACGGTTGAACCCATAAACCCACTGCATGTAGCCTGTATCATAGACTGCAAATTATTCATTCACATTATATTTACAGGAGGAGATGAGTCACAGAATAAATGTACAAGAATTAGTGAATGTTGTGTACCACCCTTCCCCCTATCCCTATGGGAAACAGCGGTAATTATGGTACTGGTGCTACCTGTTAGGCGTACAGAAGGCCTGGGCCTCCGCTCATATGGAGACTGGGGTGACTATGTGTTCTCTATATCTCTATGGTGCAGCGCCTCCACCTATAAGGATCCTGGGTAACAGGATGACTCCTCATAGGAACTCGTATACCTTAGGGCAGCGGTGCACAAAGTTTTTGGAGTGCGCCTAGCAAATCTTTCACCCCCCCTTGGGGGCGCACCCCCCAGTTTGCACACCACTGCCTTAGGGTATACCTCAATAACACAATAACAACCCGGTATAATATAACTCCTTTACTGTGGTCCCACAGAAGGCCTCAAATTATACTTACAACACAATGCACTAATTAAACAAGGATAACAGTGATATAGTCCTGGGGTAGCTAGCTCCAATGATACCAAGGGTGCTTGGGCACCTGTAACCCAGTGTCCAGCAAGCAACCCCTCCCAGTGTGTGTAAGGGCAGCGGAGGAGAGGAGAAAAAACTAAAATCAAAAAAGATTGCCAAATAGATACTAAACCAGAAGAGATCTTTATTTTAAGCAAAAAAGTATTAACTCATTCGTTAGAGTTTTATTTAGGTTTGCTTGTTAAATTATTTTTAGCACTGCACGTTTTAGGTCTAGCGCAGAGTTGAGGTTTTAGTTATTTCTTTGCCAAAAAAGTATTAACTAATGAACAAATACAAGTCTTGAATAAAGGTCTCTCTTTTGCCCCATCAAATTAAATGAGTGCATTTGACACTTACATTGATGTGGGCAAATTTGTACGCAATCTTTCTCTAAAAAAATACTTTATCAAACAAAAATCACAAACTCCATGTTGGTAAAGATATAATTCCTCCTACGGTGACTAGTGAAATACTGTATATCATACTCCGTTTAAGAACAAATCACAGTTCTACCCCAGCTACTTTAAAGGTGTTTAGACCTTTTTTAAAAATTAGTACATGATGATCTGGACAAATTGGTTAAATAAATAGATATATAGTATTAAGCAAAATCTTAACAAAAGACAATATGACGCTATTAAGGATTTGAGGGAAGATAGTTCTATCGTAATTAAGTCAGCAGATAAGGGAGGAGCGGTAGTTATCATGGATAAGGAGAGCTACATCACCGAATCCCTTAGACTGCGGAATTATATAACAATTTACTCAAGAATATCAAACAATCCTACAGAACATTTCCTGTGTGAGTTAGAGAACCTTTTGACACTAGTAAGGAAGAATTTGAATACTACTTATTAGGAAACCCACATTGCCCATTTCTATTATTTACCCAAATTGCACAAGGATTCGATACATCTCCAGGCAGACCTATAGTTTCAGGTGTTTGTTCAATCGCTTCCAATCTTTCTGCTTATATCGATCATTCATTTTTACAAAAAACAGTGAAGAAGCTCCATTATTTAGAATACACCACACATACAGTATATTAAATGTATTAAATGTTTTTGTTTGGCAAAATCATTATTATTTTGTCACTTGTGATGTCACTTCACTATACACAGTGATTGATCATGAACATGGATGTTTAGCTGCTAAATAGTTTTTTGCGATTAGAAGGCACAAATTGATTTTATTATTACTTTGATCAAATTCACACTTGCACACATTTTTTTTGGTTTAATGAAGAAATTTTTTTGCAGATTAAAGGCACGACGATGGGACCCAGGTTTTCACCTAGCTATGCCAATCTACTTATGGGGATGTGGGAGGACCAAAACATCTGGCCCCAACATAGATTTGGTGCAAACCTTGTGCTCTGTACCAAGTATGTGGATTATATATTTTTAATTTGGCACAGTGATCACAACACTTTATTATTATTTTTTTATTATATTAATCACAATTCCTATAATCTTAAATTCACATATAATTTTAGCATTAAATTATATAATTATATAACTATAAATTTGGAGTTTCTTGACCTGTTAATCTATATAGAAGAAGGTCAAATTCACACCAAAACCCATTATAAACCTTTCAGTTGTCTCAATTATATTGAGGCTGACAATAATCATCATAAACCATGGCTTGTGACTATTCCTTATGAACAGCAAGCAGAAGTTATGTTAACAAAATGTAGATCAAAAAAACTATAAAGACTCTACTTTAAATGAAGCCTATGCCAAGATCCCAAAAATAGATAGGAATGATCTGTTAAAATATAATTCTACTGCAACCAAAATTACAATTAACACAGAGGGCATAATAAATACATAATTAATTAGAGATTACAACCCATTAGCATCTAGAATGAAAAAAGTACTGTAATTTGCAAACATTGGTACTTGGTCCAAAAGGATCAGATTCTTTAGCCTTACCTTCCAAAAATTCCATGTGTATTATTTACAAAAGCTGATACAGTACACTCAAAAAGAAGTTAGCACCCAGTTGTCTCAAACCATCATGCAAAAAAGAAAAAACTAATATTACATTTATGGACACGATCATGCAAAAAGGAAAAACTAATGTTACATTTATGGACATGGTCATGCAAAAAAGGAAAAACTAATATTACATTTATGGACACGAAATGCCTCAAATGAAAAATGTGTAAGTTAGATCCTTATGGATCTAAGCAAATTAAAGGCGTTGTCTCTACTCACACAGGAATTAACTATTAGATTGAGCACCTCATTAGTTGTGATACCACTAATATTATCTATCTAATTCAATGCCCATGTAAAAAAAACTAGTAGGACGTACTACAAGGAAATTGAAATGACGATTTGCGGAGCATTAAATTTTATTAAATATTAAATATCCAAAAAGTATTTTTATAACACAATTTGTCCAAACATTTTTGTGAATACCATGATTAGAATCCAGCAGGTATAGTTTGTATTGGGATTGATAAACTATTACATAATTGGAGAGGAGGTGACACCATTAATGCTATCTCAAAACTTGAGACCAGATGGATACATATGTTAAAAACTCTTATACCTCTGGGTCTCAACGTGGACATTGATTTAGGTGCCTTCCTAACATAAACGATTTGTTTACCAATATAGTCTTGTCCCTTTTCTATTATGGATAGGCTGTTACCCATCTGATTATGCCTGCTTATAAATTATTTATATCTCTTTGTTTATTAATATTCATTTGTCTTACAGTATATTTTAGTTTATTTGATCTTTTTAGACTTGTTTAGTTGATATTTAATTAAAAAAAAAAGATGTATTTTCATTCTTATAAAGTATAATTGGGTTCTTAATTATTTTATGATACTAATTGTCTGTCTGTCAGATACATGGAGCACTTCTGTGATTGGCACCTTTTAGTAACATCTCAGCCTATCATAGTTTAGCTGTGCCTACTTACTCTAAGAAGAAAAATGACATGACATACCCCAGATGAAGTCTTACCTAGATGGAACGTGTAGGGTGAGGATCTCTTGCAAGATCTCCCCAAACTAGTCTGCCTCATGGATTTTATATTGCCTATCATTTTCTGCAAAGCCTTTGATGAAGTAATATTGCTGAAATGAATATACTGTTGATATTACTGAAAAGGACTGGGGGGTCTATGGAGAGGAAATTTTCAGCAGTGTGTGGATTCCATTTTGTCTTTGTGTGTGTTATATGTCAGCATGCGTGTTATTGCAAGAGTGGACTTTGCTCCAGAGGGGGGATATGGACTGTGACTTGTTTCTCAAACACTCAAGTATTTTGGTCAGCTAAAAGGAACCAGTTTTGGTAGATTGATTGATCTTTGGAGTCAGTCTGGGATAGATAAGAAAACCTGTAACTTGATTGGTTTAGAATAGAATTATCCCCTCATGTACAGGGAATGTGTTGTGTGATGTCAACCAGCCAAAAACTACAAGGCAGAATGAATATGCACAGACACTCCATACTCCACCACGAAGAAGGAAGAAACTGCTCACCAGTGGGACATAATTTCTCACAACCAGATCATTCCATAAAGGATTTAAAAATCAAAATCCTCAATGGAATGTTCAAATGCACCCAAGAACGGAAAACATTTGAACTCAGAATGATAAGACTCTTTGACACCAAAACAAGTGGACTTAATGCAGACATGGGGTTTCTCACACACTATCAGAACTTGTTGTAAGGGTCCTCCCTGCTATTCTGCCATCCTATACCTTCCCCCCCAGCATCCTGTTCCCCCTCTGTGCTGCTGTGGATATACAGCCCCCGTCCCACCCATCCCCGATTCTCACCTTCCTTATCTCTGTTTTAACACCACTCCAGTGCCTCTCTGTTCTTTATTCTTTTTTTTTTTCCCAATCCCTGTCTAAGTCACAGAAACCTTTGTATATCAGTATTGCCTGACCTGAGGAAGAGAGGAAAACTCTCGAAAGCTTGTCCTATGACATAAATTGTTAGTCAAAATAAAAAAGGTATCACCTAATACTGAAGAACTCATTTATTCTGCACTATATATATATATATATATATATATATTTATTTATATATATATATATATATATAGATATATACTGTACATAAAATGCATTATTTAATTTTTATAAATCATAGTTCACAGAGCGCAATGATACTTGTACAGACACACGCACACATTTTCCCTGGACAGCGTTAGTTCATTATTATTGGATACATTACTTGCATAACAAACTTTAATGAGCTTACATTCTACCCAACGAAAGGTTGCCAACAACAAATCATTGGAAATATCAACTTACTGAAACTTCACAATTTGTCAATATTTATTCCTTTCTATTACTGTCGCCAATGACTCAATTTCGTATTTCAAGAAACATTTCCTGAAAATTATTCTCTGGGCAATTAATTCTTGGCAATGGTAATGTAAAATGTATTTGTGGTTTATACCCTGAATTTATAATGATGTGTTCATGATGATATCATTCCAATGGTGTAGTAATGTAATTATGATGGTATAATGGTACGATATGATGGTATAATGCGACCGTACGTTGAGCATTACCTGTCGATGTGTATGCAGTAAATGCAAAGCTTTCGTTTACTAACCTTATATCTGTCCATCAAACTTAAAAAAAGTAATTTATCCTGAATGGAAATAATCTTAAATAGTAGAATTCCAAGTTGTTTAAAAATGTATATATCAGAACAACTTTGAGGATCAGGCTGATGACACCAGGGGCCTGGTGATTGAAATAAAAAAAATTAAACTGAAGGGGCCTTCATCAGGAGCGAGTACAGAGGAATGATCATGGAGACATAGATTTGGGGGAAATTAACATTGGCTTTTATTTAGCCCATATTTTCAAACAATACAGCTTTAAGGCAGCATACAAAATAAACACACAGGCCTATCCCTTTGTAAGGGATGACTCAACCTTCCCAGTCCCTATCTCCAAGGCTGGGAGGATAGGCCTCTTATCAGTCTCTTACCCAAAGTCCAAACAGGTACTTATTATTAGGGGCTTTTTTCATTGGTCTGGGTCTGGTTTGCTGTCTATGGGGTGCGCCCTCTGGCAGGTTCCAGTGACCGCTGTGTCCTGGAATGGAGGGTCTGGTTGCTTGGGATCTTTCTCTAATCAGCACCCATGTAACGGGAGTAATCCCTGTTCAAGTAATGTGCCTTTAATCTAGCAGTGTGGTGGTTAACTGCTGGTAGTCAATTAATAAACAATACCTGCCTGATTTAGATTGCTTACAAAAGCCTGTCTTGTGAGACAGGAAGTGACTCCTTAGCTCATACTTGAGCTGAACTTTGGAGAGAGAGGAGAGATTTGTCTTTACTCTCACAACCTGTCTTGAGCTCTGCCAGAAGACACAGCATAGCTGATTTTAAAACACAGGGAAAACTTCTAAACCTGAATGCTGACACACCCTGAGGGAAGGGAGCTGAACCAGGAACAGAGGAGATTTTCCCTCCAAGGAACAGATAAAACTTTCATTCTTAAGAGACTTCTTATATCTGCTTATTTCATGCTATGTGTTTGGGGCTGGGAGATATGCTTAACTTAGGGAGCTGTGAATTAATTGCATAGTATTTCACTAGAAATACTCCCAGGTGAATAGAAACTTTGTCCCCCCCCCCTGTGTTTGGATGGTTCCTGATGAAAAGGAAAAGGCACAATAAAACCTTGTTATAATTTCACCTTACAAAAGTCTCCAATTGTGTACCTCTGTGAACGTCCGTCTACAACCCACCTTCTCTGTGCTAGAGTGATCCAAGCTGTTTGTGCAATGCACTTTTAAATCTGCCTGATGAGCCAGGTGGATACAGGCTAATTGACTCTAACTACAATTAAACAGGTCCCTGCTGACTCATCAACTACAGACAGGCTTTATGTGTGCTGCCTATTTAAGCCGAGGAAAGGCCCTGTCACAAAGAAGAAAAGCATCAAGAAACGGATATCTTTACAAACTCTTCCTATGGCGATGTTCAACCACTCCCCAAATCACTAAGGAAGATGCTGAAGGAACCAAATTGACAAATTGATACATAGATGGATGGGAAGTTTTTAAATGGCTTGACAAAGGAGGGAGAGGGAGTAGGGGCTATAATACCTTTTATTGGACCAACAAGTAGTTGAAAGGTTACAAGCTTTAGAACCTCTCAGGGTTAGACCCGATGAAGGACCCTGAGAGGTTCTAAAGCTTGTAACCTTTCAACTACTTATTGGTCCAATAAAAGGTATGATACCCCTACTCCCTCTCCCTCCTTTGTTACTATATGAAAGACAGGACCAACAGAGCGACCCACCCTTCTTTGAAAAATGACATGATTTTATTCTCTCAGCCTGAGAGTTTAATGCCGACGTAACGTCTTGTCCTGCCCTCTAGTATTGAAGGGGTTATCAGGTAGCCCTCAATACCAATTCCCCATTAACCATTAACTGAATAACAAAACATTTTTAAACTGAAAATGTTACTGTTTGCCTTTTATGTAATACCCACTAAGCACAAGGATGAGGAATTGGTTCTCTTTAAAGCAGAAGATAAAGTTGTATTTTAGCAAACTAACATTCTTTACCTGGTGTTTACAGGCTGGTATTCTATCTGTATACACTCTCAGATTATAATATCTCCTGGTCCCATTGTTATATATATATATATATATATATATATATATATACAAACAAAAAAGACTGCGCCTATAGCTCTCTCTCTCTCTCTCTCTCTCTCTCTCTCTCTCTCTCTCTCTCTCTCTCTCTCTCTCTCTCTCTCTGTACATATAATACATACAGTTCATCTGCTTGTTTTCTGCTTTATGCTCTACAAATGTACACATGGAATGTGTATTGAACTTGTAAAGCATTGAGTACACTGTCCGTACTATGCAGGAAATGCAGTAATAAGTTTCTGAAGTGATTCACAAGAAGGCAATACGCATTATTAATGGTAATTTGAATAGCTTCCAATTATCAATCAGTTATCATACTAAATAGACCCCATAGAATATAGTAGAACTACAGTACAATTCAGTATCATCTCACGTGTCAACTCAACTCTACATCTTATATAGTTTGCACTACCTCAAAGTAACTAAATATTGCATCAAGTCTTTCCTTTTTCTCATACTGTACAATACATACAGATACAAGTAGATCTTTGTGCACTGAAAAATATAGAATTTGAATCAGCCTTTATTACAATTCTTAATTCCAGCTTGCCTGAGAACTGTGCATAGAAAAGTAATTTATTTAGGCTAAGAACAATGAGGAAGCTCCAGGGACCAACGAAAAATGTACATAGTTGTTTTTATTTTATTGTTATCACTTAGCTATGAGTTTACCTTAATGTTCCTAGCGCACTTCAACACACAGTCTCATGTGATGATTCAGGGAAGATGGAAATAAGAGAACTGGGAAGTATGGCAAATAACACAGGCTATCAAAAAGTACCAGTAATGCACAGCAAAAAGGATTCAATATCAGCAATAATATACTGCGTTAGAAAGAGTTTACCGGGTGAGTCCAGAGAGACAAGCAGCCAACTGTCACAAATTGATATAGTTGGAAACGTCTCCAGGCACTCCAAGCTGTACTTTCAATACAAAATAGTGTTTATTTTACATAAATAAAAAATAACATTTTGGCCATAAAGTCCTTCATCGGGCATGTCGAATGCCTTTATGGCAGAAAGGCTGTTTTTTTCTTTATATACAATAAACACTATTTTGTATTGAAAATACAGCTTGGAGTGCTTGGAGATCTTTCCAAGTAACATAGGCTGACAACACTGTGGCTTTTTCCTGTAACCGGGCTGGATCTACGTTAACGTACATTATAGAATAGGGGCCACAGAAACATAGAATTTGATGGTAGATAAAAAGAACCAGTTGGCCCATCTAGTATGTCCGTTTTCCTATCTGCTGCTTCAGACCCCTTTACATCCATAGCTTTATGGTGAGGATAGCTTTATGTCTATCATATGCATTTTTTAATTCTCTTACTGTATTAGTTTCCTATCACCTCTGTTGGGAGTAAAGATGTGTGAAACTTTTGCACGAGGTCGCAAACCCTGTTAAATTTCTCTTTGTGAGTCATGAATAAAATCTACGGAATTGTAAGAATTCGCAAGTTTTTCTCCAAAATCGCTAGATTAGCTTAATGCTGAGGCTATACCAGGGTGGCACACGTTTTGTTCATTGCCAATATTTTGCTGAAAGAGTACTAATTAAGCGCCATTATTTGCCCTTGGAGGCGAAACGTTTAGCAGGGAATCAAATTGGGGAAAACAAACAGAATTTTGTGAATGTGTTTTGGACAGTTATGCAAACCATAACTTGTCTAAAACTATCCTAACATGTTTACACATACTGTATGCACATACCTGTACAGTAACTCTCCCGCCTTTGTATTGATATGTCCATGTGCTCCAGGTCACATCCTAAATGCTTTCCCAAATTTGTAAAGGAAGCCACAAATGCCCCCATTTAAAAAAAAAAAAAAAAAAAAACTATACCTACAGTATTGTATGGTAAAAGTACTACCAATGCTGCATAACCCCCTAAAAGATAGTACTCATTGCTTATGGGTTGTGTTATTTTCAGCTTCCTGTGGAACAGAAGCAGAGAGAAAACAAGCACAATATTCGGACAAGTTATATTTAGTACTAAACTGCAATAATTTCCTAAAATGGAATATCTATAGAAAAGATATAGGGACAGATTCTCTGACAACTGTAAATATTTGGATATATGAAAAGCTCGGTTACTTTGTTCTGGATAATTTCAGACTGGGGGGGTCATTGCATCTACAGTATATGCAAATTGTTAACTTGTTTTTTTTTTTAAATGCAGTATGCAATTGTAAAGAAAATACTTGTGTTCTCAGAATATTTTTCTGTCCCACGATTTTCTATACTCATTTTCAAATGTTAAAACAATCTTTATTCTAGGCTTTCAGTCTGGGAATGTTTGTTCTGTTTTATCAGTCTAATTAAGGACCACTAATGTTTCCGTTTGGATATGCTGCAGGTGTCAGAAAATAATAGAACAGATGGAATTTACACCTACTCTCCAAAATCACTCCACATTTCAAGCATTAGCATAAAGTGGATGATGCAAAATATATAGCAATCCCATAAGTCTTCGCCACTAAACATTCAGACACTCACTTAATCCCAATTTTAGATCTTAAAAGCTGTGCATACAGTTTGTAAATAAAGTCGTGTCTCCAGTGGAGTCGTGTACTACAGTTTTTCTCTCTCTTGTTGATTTCTATTGGAAGTGCAATTATAATCTTTATTATTTATTCTAAATGGAACATTAACATCTTTACTTGTATGTGTATTATTTTTGTCTAGTGTTCTAGAAACCATAATGGCCTCATCTTCCTGTAATGCTGCTGCATTGTGTAAATCTAGTTCTGATTAGTTCACAGTAAGAGACTGTGCAACCATTCCTATGTCATAGCACTCTGGGGGACAAGCACGTTAATATTTAACTGCAAAGAAAACAAGTGCAGAAAAGGACCTCCTATGTTGAAGTATGTTTTTATAAAGATACAATGAATACAATGAAACTGCAAACTGGACACTCACAAACGTGTCTTTGTAAGTGTGCATAAGTAGAGCAAAACGTGGATCCGGCGACCCGATCTTGGCACACCTGCCTGTGCTTGGCATGCCTCTCCACGAATCTCAGCCCAAGAGCTTCCGGATAATATATTATATTATTAGCAAACAGCAAAGAAGTAAAGTGAGAAAATAAGCGCTGATGCAAATGAGTGTGACTGAAGTCACCAAAGTGACTTTGAACTGATAAGTGACAGGTCGTTGAATACTATTTTGTTAAGAATAGGTTTGTTACAGCTGCCAAATAATCCCTTTTTATCCATCAATAAGAGTTGGGTGCCTCATTTCTTGTTATTGGTAACAATCTCTGCTGGAGGTTGCAGAAACTTCACATTTGTGTACATGATGATACTGTAAATTTCACTCATGCTAAACAAAATCCTTCAGGGCATTTACCTCTTGTCCCTGTTACATGTCTGACAGGTCCTTGCAGAATTCGCCTTAGAACAGTCCTGGAGGTGTGTTATAAATAATAGAGTTTGGCATACTTAAGAAGGGGCATGCAACCAAGCTGAACTGTCAACATGTCTCTTTTGTTGCTAAATTAGTAGTGCTTTTAAAATATATCCATGTTAAGTGTGTTGACAGTAAATTTGGACTGCAGAGCTAAATAATAATAGAAAAAAGAAACAAAGTTCTGGATATCAGTTTCTGAGCCATGAATAGAAAAATAGCAATATGCAGTATGTTGCTGTTTGAAGTTTATAAACTTGCTTGAAGATGGAGAATAAGTACATCAGTAGTGTCTGTATACTGTATAACCCATAAATGAATGTAATCTCAGAATAAAGGGATATATATATATAAAGTTCTGCGAAGATAATAAAGCCAGTTTCTGTTAATGAACAGTCGGGACTTGTTCTCTTCCTACGTGGACAACCCAACCCTAGAGCATCGCATACAAGGTACACAGTCTTCTTCCCAAAGTTTGATGACTATGATGTGGGATAATGGAGTAATACTCAGTCTGATTTAGTCCAATTCCAGTGCGTGCCTCACGCTCACAGCAACATATGCAAAAGATCCAAACAAGTGAAAAAAGCGGAGCACGGCAGGCAAAAATAGGGGCTACAGTAAAGGCTCAATTTAAAAACTGCTTTAATTAAATAGGTGACAACATGGGAGAGGCAGGGTCAGTCACTCTAATGCATTTCGAATGCGCTTTATTTTTGATAAAGCGTCGAACGCGCGAAACACGTTAGGCGTGTATAGCATGTAATATAGTGCGCGCACGTGCGCTACCGTGCACGCGTCAATTATAACTGGCTGTGCTTAGCCAGACATTTATATACTTGGGACACGCACACCATACTTGGTGGGGCGGCAGACCAGGGAAAATAAGCCTGCTCGCACGCGCAGCAGCGAGCTCTATATAACAAGCCTTAGAGTGACTGACTCTGCCTTTTCCATGTTGTCACCTATTTATTAAAGCTGTTTTTAAATTGAGTCTTTGTATTGTAGCCCCCATTTTTGCCTGCTGTGCTCTGCTTTTTTCACTTGTTTGGATCTTTTGTATGCAGACCTAAATAGTTCTGTGCTACAAAATTGGTCTTGAAAACATTTTGTGGCCACGAATGACCATTGGCGGTTAGTGAGTACATTGCTTTTCCTGCTCCATTCTGCAGCTTCTGTAGGACCTGTGATGCACGACTCTAAAGTTTAAATGGGAAGCAATTCATTAATGTTTGATTGTTTAACCAAGAAGTATTTAGTCCACGTGCAGCCACTGAAAGCCACTGCGGATCTTACGTAATACTAGAAGTACATTGGAACATCACTGCAAGGAGATACATTCGTAACTAAGGTGTTTGAAAATCCAAGTATGAAGACATTGTAAGTGACTTTACTATAAGCACGCCCGCCTGTGTTCATCCTGTAACATCACTACCATTATTATTTTTATTATTATTATATTATATTATTGAATGCTGCTTTGTGATTACACAGCATGGAAACTACTTATTGGAAATATATTACTTCAGGATAATGAAATTGCTTGTACGGTCAGAAGATACAGTACGAGAACGTCTTGAGATGATATTCGAGATGTACAGTATGTCAGGTCTTGACATTTCTGCTTCTATTGGCATTTCCTTAAGGTGTTGAAGAAAGAACTTTATATATACAAGGAAAAACACACAAGAGGCTGAATATTACACCCCAGATTATTATGCTTATACAGAAATATAATTAGGGATTTGTGAAAAATGTCCTTGCAAAGTCAAACACAGATTTCCCCTGAATCTTAAGCCAATTTGGCCATGAATAATGCAATGAATTAGGAGCAGGGAAAAGTTGAAAAGCTGCCATATTGGAATATAGCTGCAATACAAATGTAATAACTGTTATACGAAGATCCAATACTGTAGGTACTGCTTGCTTTTGAAAACTCACATGGATTTATTCTTTCAGTGAACCAAGGGCATATTAACTATTTGTTAACCATGGTGGTTGCACTGGTTCAGCCCAATGCAGACTGTTTGTTTCTATGGGATATAAGTGAGCTGCCAGGCTGTGCAAGTGGGACTGTTAAAGTGACTGTCATGCCACGGGGTACCTCAGTGCCAGAGATCCCCTATCTGTGCCAAGACTAGTTCATCTCTTCTGCCACCAGAGCCTGTAAGGTAGGCTCAACCCTTCTGTATTCCCAATGGGCTTCCCCAGAGACATAGGTCACAAGTAGCCAGACACAGGGAGCTAATAAACTTTTAGTTTATTATTTGAACTTTACAAAAACAGGTTAATTCAGCACCCCAGCATATTTTATTTATATATAAAAATATTTTACCAGGAAGTAATACATTGAGAGTTTCCGCTCATTTTCAAGTATGTCCTGGGCACAGAGTTATAACAATACATGGTTACTGTGATGGTGAGGGGGTAACCAAGCTCTTAATAAAGGTCAAGCCCTGTTTTGGTTACCTCTGATCCAAATTTTAGGGTTCGAGAGTGTCAGCTCTTGAGCCCAGCAACTGTACATGTATAATGTGTATTTTGTGACAATAAAGATTTTTTGTGTTTTTACTTTTCCAGGGATGCCAGTGAGCAGGGATTGCTAGATTATGAGTTTCAAGGGGGGTTTTGCGGATACATTTTTGTCAGAATGTGCCTAGGTAGTTGGGGTCCGTAGTTTTCGGTTCCCCTAAAAATGTACTCCAGTATCATGCCTGATTCTCGGTTACATGTTGGCATATTGTCCCGGCAATATCTTCCCTTGAAAACACTTGCATGACTCACCACTAGGGTTCCCTGCTTCAGCACAGCCCAGAAATGTAAATGGGGCAAAGGGGTGAAAAGTGTCCACGTATCTATAAGGGGTCCCTAGGTTAAGGGGGATACCCAGTTAATGCCCAGTTAGCCTAGAACCTGTATTGGGGTTCATGGGCACTCCAACCATAAGTATAATGTTGTGATGGGGACTCAGAGTCCAGTCCAAGTCTCTTATATAGTGTGTGGGGAATAAAAGGCTAGTAGAAAATAAAGTGCAGCTTTCTATTCTATTTCCCATACCCAGGGACTTAGGATATAGTACAGGTATATTTTATTAACATTTTGTTTAATACTGTAATGTACTGTTGTCCACGGTAAATGAGCTGCGACTTTCGGAACCAATGTTCAGACAGGCTACCAGGGATACCAAGTTGGTGCCAGTAAGTCTGCTGGACATCGGAGATGAAAGCCACCACAGGATGCCAGGGATGTGAAAACCATTTGGGTAACAGTGAATGGCTCAAGTACCCACATCCTGGGATGAATGGCAGTCGTCCGGGCTGCCATTTGTCTTACCAGACTTGGAGCAGCCTGACCCTGCAGATGGCATCTGAAAAGCAAGGAACTAAGGTGGCAAACTTGCGCATGTCCCTTGGCAGATTCACATTCCCAGCTTACCCAGCTTTTCATACCAGCTTCGCTCTGATTGGATACTGAGAAAGTTCCCACGCTCTGATTGGCTAGTATTTTCAAATAATATAAGAACCCACTAAGCCAAACACTGGGGAGATTCTGAGTGACAAATGTGCGGGCGGGCTTTTCAAAAGTGCTCTTGCGCGAATAGCAGAGCACCAGCTGCAGAAAATTGTGCCCGGAAAATATTCTAAGTCCATCTTTTTGCGGCCAAGTTATCAGAAACGAATGTAGCTGTCGCTGTTGGGATTTCAAGCTGATTTTAGTTCCAGGACGGTTGGTGCTAAGACCCGGTCAAGAAAAAACTCTTATTTAGAGTGCCATACAGCTAGGAAAGTCTAGTTTTCGACCCCAGTCCCCAAGTAAGTGTGTCTTTTCGTCTGTATTTTGTGTTCCACTGTGTATATGCCTATTTTTGTGAATTAACTTCAATTTATTTCATTATCTTGTTTTGCTCAATAAGTGATCCTGTTAAAAGGTGTACAATAAACCTGGTCTTCGGTGATAATAAAAATAAAAGAATAATAATAAAAGAACAAGGTTATACAGTGTGACAAAGTCCCAGCATAGTGGGCAGCTTTCTGTCTGTTTTATAGAAGAAAGTGCAGACATAGTGTTGATGTGATCTGCCCCACAGATTCACAGTCACTAAGGCTGGTGGATAGGAAATCCATACCAGACTTTACAATTGTTCTGGTTTTCCTCACCTGCTCTCCTAATTGAAGAACAGGAATATATTGCAGTTAGGTTTGCTACTTCAGTCTCTCTTTTAGTGCCTGGGAGGACGCTGCCCCCCACGATCCAGTTCGAGGTAGACCCCCCCCCCCCCCATTTGTTGTAGCATCTGGGGATCTATTGGGATTCTGTCCCCATCTGACAGTTAAGGACTCAATATTATCTCTGTGAGTTATATAAAGTTGGTAAATGGCTTATCCAGCCAACATTGCAGATAGGGATATGCATGTGAGTTAGACTCCTGACAGGAGTAGATGTTTCATTTTATGATTTATTTTGTTTCTTAAAGTGACAGAGTTTAAAATGTTTAGTGTCACTAATGGAAAAATAAACCGCTGAAGGTTGAGGGCTGAGTGTCCCTTGTGTGTACTACTGCGGCCAAGCTTAATCTAAAGCTTGACCGCATTTGTCCCAGCCATTTCAATTTTGGTGCCGGAATTGGCTGCGGCCGGTTCTCCAATCAGCGCCTAATGGCGCTGAACAATAGAAGCGCCTGCGGCGCTGGAGAGAAAAAAAAGCCCGCGTCTTAACGCGTTTGAAAATTAACCTCGGAGGCGGCCGCCGTAGACTAAGGGTGGCCGACACTGTATACACGTGTTTGTCCCTGTTTTCTACAAATTAAACCTGTGAAGACTGTGTCGCAAAGAGCCTGGGCAAACGGCTTCGCTACATAAAGGGAGCCGTTTGCCACAACAGTCAATTCAGATATTTCATGGACAGGGTTGGAAAATTGGCCACAGGAGATAAAAGAGCAGGTGTGTTTCAGATTGAAATAGAGAAGCTTTAACATCAGCAACGACCGCAAACAGCTCACATCCTTTAGCTGTGCTGAAGGCTGTCTGCCTTTAGGGCAACGGAGATGTACACTGAAGGGGTTCAGATTGAATGCAGCTGTGGATTCAAAGTCCTTTGTCTTCCTGGCTCATTAACATCCCAGTGGGTGGAGTTGACTTTCCGCAAAGTACAAACAAATGTTAACCCATAGCATACTGATTCTGTGCAGAGGGGAGCAGCACTTGGGTAACCCCATCAGATGTCTGCCTTTGGGGCAACGCAGATGTTTACTGAAGGGATTCAGATTGAATGCAGCCATGGATTCAAAGTCCTTTGTCTTCCTGGCGCATTAGCATTCCAGTGTGTGGAGTTGACGTTACACATAAAAGCAGATTGAATGGGAAGATACTCACTGAAAGAGCTAGTGATTTTCCTCCAGGTTGCCACCAAGGCTTAGCGATCTTGGGCTCTCTTAGTCCAAGTGAGGACTCAAGCGGAGCCAAAATTACAGTCCAGAACATATAATGGTATGCTGGTCCCTTCCTAGTCTTCCAGGGAAACACTGGCCAATGTTGGTTAGTAGATATAGCTACTGGCTATATAGGCCTGTGTGATGGGTATCACCACTGGCCAAAGCTGGATGCCCCAAACCAAAGAAAGTCCTCCTAGAGGCCATAACTTCTCGGCTCTCCAGGAAGCCCACTTCTCAGGCCATTGTAAAGTACAAGTCCTGTGCGGTTGGTCACTGGTCCCAGAGACTGTCCCACAACACTCACAGGTCCAGGCATAAAGAGTCACTCCAGTGGGGTCTGCACACACAGACTGCAGGCTCTGCTTGCTGATATCATCCACAGGGGTCTCTCTGATGAGTCTAATGCCCAGCTCCTCTGCTCAGAGTGGCTCCATACAAAGACAGCAGACTCTCGTCGCTGAGGATTCCCACCCTCCTCCCCCTGAGAGCTCAATACCAGCTCCAGATACTTCTCTCTCGCTCCCGACCATGCAGCTCTGCCGAGTGAATCAGACCTCTGCACCAGCTCTATACACAATCCTCTGCTGAACTCCTGGAACTACCAATTGGACAAGCAGGCATAGCCTCCCCAGTCCAATTCAAAACCATGAAAGGGGCAGCCTCAGCCAATTAGGCGCATCCCTTTAAACTTTCCACCAATCAGGAGTGAGGTGGACAACTAAAAGGGGCCAGTCAGATGAGGGGGCATGCCTATAGCTGAAAACCTGGCCAGGGGGAGTGTCACGGATGGGAGGGAATTTTTAATATGGCTAACCCGACTAGGCACTTCTCAGCCCCATCAAGCCTGTTCAGGGGTCCAGGCACCGTGCTGTGTTTGGCATCATGCTGTCGGTGCACCCAGCAGGCGGTCCACCTCTCCCTGTGAGTAGTACACCTTCTCACTGTCCTCCCAGAAAAAGACATTAATTTTCTACCTTCCTCTCACAAATGCTACCTGCAAGTTGTTTTATGTTTCTGTTAACCCCCCACTAATAAAGTTAAAGAAAATAGAAAGACTCTGTGCATTTAAAGGGGATGAGCTTAAACTGCCTGATCCTACTCATTGCCTCAGTGAGCCAGGGCCAGAACAAGGTCTCTTTCCTTATAGTACAATGTGCAGGGGGAGTGCACCATGGGCTCTAGGTGTCAAAGAACAAATATAAGTACAAAGTGTTTATTTAAGTGAAAAAAACACAAAGAGAAATACCTGCGCTCAGCTGTTTTTATGTATTAGTCTTAGTTGCACCATTTTTGGGTATCAAAACTGAGTAAGAGAAAGAAATCCAATATGGCCACTCTCCCACCTGCTGGGTGATTTATGAATGATATTAAAATCAATTTTAATCAATATCCAAGCTAAAATAATTGGTGTTAAAACATTAATTAAATGCAAATTGGATCCAATAAGTGAAAACACGAAGGTAGGTGTTCCGGATCGACCTAGTACTGTTGAATATAAATGCAATAATATTCTACATTCTATTCAAATAATTAAAGTGTGGATATCATATTTCATATCATACACTCTATTTCATTAGAGTGTATGTTGTGTTTCAGACAGAATAAATTGCTAATTCTTTAACGCAAATGCATCAGCGCAGACAACTTTCTTGACACACACACTCCAAAATCTTCAATATCTCCATGACTGGAGCTGTCTCCATCTCCTGAAGAGATCATCTGATGGACAAATATTTGACCACCATATACAGCAGACTAGTACAATTAATTACCAGAGCCATTTGTACAGGTATAACGGATGTATCAACTTGCCCTGATAAAGATTTGCCATTTCCTTGTCATGGTTTTTGTTATCTGAACTGTATTGCTTATATTTGATTTTTTCTCTCCTGCTATAAACTCCAGGTAACTCTTTTCCCCCCTAATCTAAATGATGACATTTTAGGGTTTCAATCGATTTAAAAAAACAAACAGATTTAAGATCCAAGTAACCCTTTAGCCGTTCTTGCCTTATCAAAGATGTCCCAAGTACTTTCAAAGAACATGAGTTTGCTATAACGGAGTTCCATACACTTCTCAGAGTTCTGCACATACTGTAGCATACACTGGATTTCACCATTAAATTGGATTTCAGTTGAATGAAGTTCAACAATCCATGAAGACTGCTCAAATTTCCCCCAAAAAACAACAAACATGAGCTGAAAACAACATAATAGTGTCCAGTGTAATTTAGTACATCACCAGACATACAGTATGAGACACAATTGTGACCATGTTACAAACAAATCCTCAGTCATGCATGGCATCGGTAAGAACAAGCACATGCTAGTATTACTGATAGCTTTATCTGAGATTAGACTATTTTTCAGTAGGATGTGTGGGATCAATCTCCTGTCAAACTAACTTGATCTTCAAACTCCACCGGCCATAAAACACAGAGACACAGATCGATGGCAAACCACTGTGCCAAAGTACTATCAATCAGTACTAGGGATGACAGAGTATAGAGAATTAAAAGGATTTATAAAACATACTCTTGACAGAGCAGGAATCTGAAAGTTATCTCTTAAAGATAAAACACCAAAGTGTGCGTTATCTGTTTCTGTATGCAGATTGTTGGATAAAGGACTTGTCACTAGACAGCAATATGAAAACCCACAAACTTTTCACTACAGAAATCTCCAACAAGAGTTACTTGGTTTGTTCTCCTATCAATGCTTTATTTATGATTCCCAGTGTACAATTGTATTTGTCCAGTTCAGCAGTGAACGGGCTATCATATCACTCTCTTGTTCTATTATTGTTTGCCTCAGAAACATTTGAGTGTGGTAATGGCGAGTCCTGCCCCAGCATGACCTCCACGCAGCCCCAGCGAGACCTCCACATAGCCCCAATGAGACCTCCACGCAGCCCCAGCGAGACCTCCACACTGCCCCAATGTGACCTCCACAATCTCATATTCTTCCCCCTTCAATATCCCATGGAAAATAACCAGGTATACTGGGGCGAAGGCCACGGGAAGCACACAGGTTTCAAATCTGTTGGAAAGTCTAAGCATTGAACACATCTTCTTGGTATGTTCATGACGAAGTTCTTACATTGGATGTAACATCTTCCTTACAAGTCATTTACTGTATGTTTCAAAGTGTGTATGCAAACTACTGTATAGTGAATTTGAAAAAGATAGCAGTCAATAATGAATGTAGAGCTTATACAGATCCAGACAGTCAACAAGAAACACTAGCGCCTAGTCTACCTACAGTATTAGCCTTTCTTTCTCTAATAGCTTATCCATGGGCTCACAGAATACTGCTGCTGGTACTGTACACAGCATTCTACAGTACAAGGTACTGTAGTACTCATACTTATGTGTCGACTTAGCTTCAGCTTCCTGTAGAACAGAAGCAAAAATAACGTTTGCCAAAAAGTTCAAAATAATGCACTTGGGTCACAAAAATCCAAAGACAAAATACATGATAAATGGCACTATGTCACCTACTAGAGAGGAAAGGGACATGGGAGTCATTATTTCAGATAACTTAAAAGTAGGCAGCAATATATCAAAGCAAGGCGGAAAGCCAGCAGGGTGTTAGCTTGTATATAGCAGGTGTGCGCAAACTTTCCCCCCTGCGCCCCCCTGCCTGTTCTCCTCCCCTGCTCGCGCCCCCCTCCTTGACCTTGTTTTCGGCATCAAATGACTTCACATTGCCCTGACAATGTGATGTCATGTAACCGCGGTATCACATGGCGAAACTTTGCCGAAGACAAGGTAAGGGAAGTTGCAGAGGCCTCACGTGATCCTCCGGCATTTAATTTAAATGCCTTGGGGAAGAGCGTGGGGCCTCTGCAACCGCCGCGCCCCCTGGTTTGCGCGAGGATAGAAGGGTGGAATGATATCATTTATAAACTTTAAACAGATAACGGCTTTCAGCAAAGTACAAGAAGGAGGCATATTTCAGGGAAAGAAGTGTTAGAGCAAGAGGTTGTGCACTGAAGCTAGAGCGAGGGGGGGCTCGGGAAGTGTGAGGATGAGGAAGTACTTATTCACGGAGCGGGTGGTGGGTGTGTGGGATAGTCCCCCAACAGTGGTGATAGGGGTAATACAGCAAGGGAATTCAAACATGACTGGGGTAGACATAAAGATGCAGCGGCCGTTATTCGAACATATCACAGAGCCGTTTTCGTGTGCGCTGCTTTATTCCACGCGGCCAATCATGCGGTTGATTTGTTTGAATTTCATGAATTCCGATTTCTTTGGGTGCAATTATTTGCGTTTCCGTGGTAGACATGAATGAATTGTAATGTGTACAATACAGTACTGTGTCAATTTGCAGGTGTTTAAAAACCAGAACATTAAAATGCCATTTTCTGCACTCGATAAAACACGAGTCAACGTGGGTAATGACGCGCCATGACATGGGTATTCCGAGGTATACAACACGTGAAGTGTTTGAATAACGTACGTTGCATCTGTAATATGAAAGAAAGCCAAAGAGCAAATAAGGTCTAAAGTCAGGCGATAGGAAAATGGGCAGACATGGTGGGCTAAGTGGTTCTGATCTGCCGTCAGATTCTATGTTCCAATGTTTATATATACCTGTTAATGAATGGTTGTATGGAAAGTTATGTTACTTTGTTACGGTATTACAGAAACATACAGTATGCCACTAATAGTCCTCCATTGATTTTAATTTGTACAAGGTGCCCCACAAACTGAATTCCAAACAGATTATGTCCTTTAAAATAATTTAATACAGACATTACCCCCTGTCATGAGAGACCAGGACTTTTAACACTTTTATACCAGGATCATTTACTAGGCAAAACACATTAGTGGAATAAAATGGAGTTTATTCGGGGTAAACCAGCGTACACACAATGAATACACAAAATACAGATGAAATACACACTTACTGGGGGTAAGCTAGGCTTGAATAAGTGCAGGGCACCTGCTTCGGAAGGCTTACCCTAACCAGGATAACCACCCGGGCTTCCTGGTCCTCTTTTCGGCTAAAATCCTTAGCCGTGACCGCTACGTTCTAAAACGAGAACATGGACCTTGCATCTGACTTAGCCTCAGCTACAGATGCAGCCACCAGTATTAGAACTGTTGCCTGGGAAATTCTGGGGCAGTCTCACAGTAAATGCTTCAACATTGCCTCAACATTTCCGTAACATTTCTGTGAGATTCTTAATGGCCCATCAGAATAAAACAGCAGGGGTCCCTGCCGTCCCGTTCAGTTTGATTGGGACTGCAGTGACCCCCTGCTGTGTTAATCCGCTGGGCCATTAAGAATCTCACAGAAATGTTGAGGCATTTATTGTGAGACTGCCCAAGAATCTTCCAGAATGTGCTGGGTAGCCCCAGTGCAATTCAACCCGCGTATCGGCAAATCATGTCTGTTCGCCGGAGAGAACTAGGGGACTACCAGTAACTTTGACCCCCGAACTCCTGCAAACAAAATAATTGCATTTCTACTTAAATATCCCACGTAAAACTTGCACTCAAGAAGTTTCACGTTTCCAGGACAAGGGGAACATGAAAAGTGGAAACGCAGGGGACACTTTAACTTTTACATGTTATAGTACCTGGCCCCTGGCTTATGGTGCTATGTAGCTGCCAGGGACCCACAGATTTCAGGGTAGCCAGATGGGCTTAACCTTTATTGTACAGCCTTGTTACCCCTTACCATCACATCCCCCAATAAGAGTTTCCATAGAATTCAGTTGGTGTTACAAAATATCACAACAAATGCCACCAGAGGGAACAACAAAGCCTGCTACATCTCTAGGTCTGGTGCAGTCCACCTCTTATGTGACAATATGAAGTCTCACTTGTGGGATTCCCAGAAGTCAGAATTTTGAGAGTAACCTACTTGTAGCATGTAGGCGGACGCTCACAGAGGTATGCAAGGGAGACTGGTTATGGTGATATTAAATAAGGCTTTTATTGCGCCTGTTTCCTTAACATCAGGAAACCATCCAAACAAGGGTTAAACAAAGCTTCTATTCACTTGGGAGTATTTCTAGGGAAATACTATGAACTCGACAACTCCCTTTAGATAAGCATGTCAGCCAGCCCCAAACATATAGCATGAAATGGACAGATATAAAAAGTCTTATAAATGAAAGTCTTATCTGTTAGCTGGGCTGCTGTAAGGGAAGCTTCTCTGCTCTCTTGGAACCACACCCTTGTGTGCACAGGAAATGTCAGGCTCCAGGTTAGAATCTTGTCCCCTTTGTCTTGTGGTCAGCTTGTCGCTCAATACATCTTTCCTTCCCTGGTTCAGCCCCATTGTGGACTAAGGAATCTCTGCTCTGTCTCCAAGTTCAGCTCAGGTGTGAGCTAAGGAGTCTCTCTTCCTGCCTCAAAAGACAGGCTTTTCTAAGCAATATAATCAGGCAGGTGGTGTTTGTTAATTGACTACCAGCAGTTAACCACCACACTGCTGGATTAGAGGCACATTACCTGAACAGGGATAACTCCCCTGTTACATAGCATCAGAGGAATATTTTGTTAAACCTAATACTTTCCAGATAAGCATGCCAGCAGTAGGACCACTAGTTTGTAATGATTTACAAATGTTTTGGTAATGGGCTGAATGGTTGTTTGTTCCTGCTAATTGAGTAATTAGTGCTCTTGATCTATATGCATACTACAGTACAATAATGCATCCTTGTTGTGCAGCTAACTAGTCAATAGGCATTTGTACATAGAGAATCTCTGAACAGCATCACTCATGGTGGTAGATGTTCAACAAGAGAAGTCAGACTCTCCATATGAACCCTTTATGTTAACTCTAAAAGCGATGCTACAAACAGATTTAGTCATTGACAAAACAGCCCTTTTTATGTATGTATGTATTTATATAGTCATTAATGTACATACAGCACTGTAGCACTTCACAGCAGTAATACATGTGACATAATAATATAAATAACGAATATAAATAACACATAATGGGAAGAAGCGCTTCAGACATAAAAATAATATTTAGGAAAAGCTGGTGTTTAAAATTACATTAACTTAGTCATTGTAAAAAAAAAACTTTTTGAAGAATGATTCAGAATTGTTATCTTGCTATTGATGCATTTGTATTTTTGCAAGAAACGTCTGAAAATGCTGAAGCAATTCTGGGAAAGAAACCTACAATGTGGCCTCGGGCCAAATTTAAGATGGATTTAAAAACTATTATTCTGAGGAATAATGGGATATGCTGTGGTGGATTAATGTCATGTGCTACAGATGTACTGTACTTTTACCAATTCATTTACATTTCTAGTATTGCTAGACATTCCACCTGTTGGAACAGACATCTCAATAGGGTGTTACAGTATCCATTCCTACAGTAGCTGTGTTTTAATTACTTCTAATTATATGAACCAATCAGATTATAAGGAAGTGGCTTGCCATTTCATAAATTAAGCTTGGTCATTACTATAATTTGTTTTTAGATTTTTTTTTAAATTCCAGTGAGGTTAATGGTACAATTTTAGCTCAATTAGATTTATTTTAATAACTTTCGGCAAAAAGTGATATGATTCATGATATTAATCACTCATTCCATTGCCATGGCAATCAAAATAATAGAAATATTTTCATCAGAGCTAGACCATGAAGAATATCTTCTCTTCTCTGATTTTCCTAGTGGAATATCAAGAAATACAGTAGGAAGCAAAATCAAAGAAACAGTTACAAAAGTTGTATTTGTAAATAACAGACTACCTGTAATGGATTTATTGTTTTTGCATTGTTCTATTATGTACAGTACTGTATATGGAGCATGGAAGGAGACTCCGGGAAAATGTGAGCAGTTACTTGTTCACAGAAAGGGGGATGGATTCCTGGAATAGCTCCAGAGAATAATGCAATACGAGAATTCCAAATGTCGTGGAATACAGTATGATATCCTAAAAATGAAGAATTAACAAGGATCAAACATGTTTGAAAGGGAAAGGGGAGTGGGGGAGAGCTCTTGCTACAGTCTGTGCTAAGTAGGTGGGCCGGGGGATTAATATGAGGAACAAAATAACTTGCCAAAGCAAGTAAAAGGACCCCCTATGATACAGGGCTCGCCAGAATGAACGTAAGTATGGGTAGGTTTAAAACATAACCTTTAATGGTTAATACTAGGTAAAATATGGGTGGACAAAAGAAACATAAAACAGAACATGGACAACTAATCACTGGTTCAGTAATTGTAATAAAACAAGTATTAAAATGATACTCTCACTCTGGTATAGGACTTGCTAGTGTATGTGGAAGGCTTGTATCTATAGGTGGGGGTAGGTATTATGGCATTTTAGGGTGTCTGCTACCCAGGATATATGCACAGGACAATAAGCCCAGCTGTGGTGAATGTCGGTCTACCAGACTGGTGTATCAACAATGAGTGGTGAGTATAATATATCATGTGAGGGCAAGACACACACCCCTGGTAGAGATCGTACGTGCACACTGGGTACCTGTGAGTTAAACAGCTCAAGGTGTACTGTACCAAATATTAAATGGGCACACAGATGGTATGCGTAACATAGGAAATAAATAGCAGGTAAATAAATGGTATAGTCCCTGTTGTATCCCATTAATGCTGCCTACACAGTGTTATAATAACCAGAAGTAGGCATATATAAAAGTGTACAACAATAGACTGAAAAGCCCAATGCTACATCCAATAAGACAAAAATACACAGTGGAATACTTATATATTCTCTAGAAAAGGGGTCATTTAATTAAACCCTTTGGCCAAAGCGTTATAATCCTGCAAACCACATAAAGGCATGATCATTAGCAGGTCCCAACACTGCCTGATTAAAATTATCATGTGTGTGTATATATGGGTCTTGAGCTTGCTGGGATTCTGTGTTTTATATCTAAAAGTTAACACAAGCGCACCTTGGAGGTGCCTTGACCCCCTATATGAGAGTTTTAATAAAATCGTGAAACAAGCAATATGGCTTTGTGTAGCTTAGTATGATAATATAGGTAGCAATCTGAATTATAGGTTGCAATCTATTTGTGATGATAGCTGCACAGGTGTATACACACACCAGGGCTTGAGGGGTTAAATATTGGTATAGTCAGTTTGGTGTATTAATGAACACCTCTTGATGTAGTAGCTGATAAATCCCAGAACAGAATAGCCAACTGAATCATAAGCAAATGACAGTCTTACAGTCAATACCTGGTGTGTTTATGAACATCATAGCTGTGCAATTTAACTGTATGTGTGGTCAGCTGGGTGTATTTATGAACACCGCTTGATGAAATTAATGCTGAACCACAGATTCTAGTAATCAGTTAACACATATATGTCTCATGAGCCAAACCCAGGGCTGTAATCATTAGTCAAAATACTATGGCTTGGTGTATTAATGAACACCACTTCGTTTGTATAGCTGAGAACAAGTAGATACCATGTACAGTAAAAGATAATAGGTGTCTACATCAAAACAACTGCTTTGCGTGGTGGCTGCTGCTTATATTCCCTCACTGTGGCTTCACAGTGTAATGCAGTAAGATACAGGCATACCCCGCATTAACGTACGCAATGGGTCCAGAGCATGTATGTAAAGCAAAAATGTACTTAAAGTGAAGCACTACCGTTTCCCCACTTATCGATGCATGTACTGTACTGCAATCGTCCTATACGTGCATAACTAATGTAAATAACGCATTTGTAACAGGCTCTACAGTCTTCCCGCTTGCGCACAGCTTCGGTAGAGGTAGGGAGCCGGTATTGCTGTTCAGGACGTGCTGACAGGCGCATGCATGAGCTGCTGTTTGCCGATTGGGCGATATGTCCTTACTCGCGAGTGTACTTAAAGTGAGTGTCCTTAAACCGGGGTATGCCTGTACTTAGTAGTGAGGGGATAGCTAGAGTTGAAGGTACTTAGCCCGTGTTGAGGCACTGTGTTGCCGTAATAGATATGCTGTAAGCTGCGGTAATGGTAACAGTCAAGTCATGGGTAGTTACTTTGTTGCAGTCACACCCGCACTCCCTCCTCTGTGAGACTAGGAATAGGAAGTGACATCACAAGGTGATTCCCACCAAAATTAAACACGGTCTGAGGTTTTACAACATACACAGAAGCATGATGGGAGTCTGGGTAGGACAAGTGTGTCTGTCCTGCCGTCATTTTCATTGTTTCTATTCGTTATTAAAATATAAGTCACTTTTTCCCGGCCGGCAGGGCTAGCATTGCCTTTCAGTAAAGGGGCTAAAGTTTAAAAACAATCACCGTCTGGCACGTCATGAAACTTTCCTAAGCAGAAAGCTAAATGTAGGACTTTAATAATACCAATAATAGTTGTGATTTATTCTTAGAAAATTCCCTGAGTTAATCCATCTCTGGACAATATGGACTACTACAGATAAGGTCAGTCACTACCCCCAAATAACTTTCAGTCTAAGAGTTTGGTGCTTAAGGTAAAGACAGATAAAGTAACTTCCCTTAGGTAATTCTGAGATAGCATCTAGTATTAAAGCCCAAGAAAGGTATATCTAGAGCTGAGCTGGTCCAAATCCCTTCCCCGGATTTTCAATGATTTTTAGACCAAATTCGATCCACCCCCCCACCCCCCCCCCACCCCCCCACCTTCCCCCACCCCCCCACCCCCCCACCACCCCCCCACCCCCCCCCCCCCACCCCCCCCCCCACCCCCCCACCCCCCCACCCCCCCCCACCCCCCCACCTTCCCCCCCACCCCCCACCCCCCCCCACCCCCCCCCCACCTTCCCCCCACCCCCCACCCCCCCCCCACCCCCCACCACCAAAATCCACCCGTGAATCTGCCATTGGATACATTCTGGGCGGAATAATGAATCCGCACTCAGATGTCACATTGAATCCAAAATCCGCATGGCGGATTAATAATTTGCGGTCCAATTGTTAAAGATGAGTACTGACATTTCTTAAATATCTGCACTCTCTCTCTCCCCTTGGCTTTAATCTGATTTTTATTTTTAACAATCCACCATTTTCATTGTCCTAGAGAGAAGAAATGGCGGATTTCACTTTGAAAAGCAAAAACCCCACCCGGCGCTCTTGTGATAAGGAATGTAAGTGTAAAGCAAAAACCACACCCGCCAATTTCACTTTGAGACTGATACGCAGAAATCTGCGACTCAAAAGAATCGCCAATCCACAGCAGGTTCAAATCCGCAAACATTCTTTGCACATCTCTAGTTATATCACTGGACCAATCCCAGGCTGCGGGACACACCTACACTTCCTTCCACAGTAGGATATGAATCTCTCCATTCCTAGATTTGATGTCTCTACACATTATAAAACATTAAAAACGTTGTCACGCAATTTTAGGGGCACACTCAACAATTTATCATTGTGTTTGGCTTCCCTAGAAATATTCAGTCCTTAACCCTTTCCCCACTGACCTCCCGTGTTGGCGACTACGTGAACATTTGCGGTAGTAATCACTTGATCTCGACTTGCCCCTACGCCGCTAACCCCTCCCTACAAAACATACAATCCTGACATCACATTCCCAGAGCATCATAAGGACCTCTAGCGACCTCTAGAGAAGGTTAAAGCAGAATTTTGTTTTGGAGGATATTGTTCCTACCTTAATGGCTGTTGGTGGGGTTCCTTGGAGCTCAATAACTCTGCTCCTGGCTCTAGTGCCGCAAGACATGGAGAATGAGAAGAGCTGACAATCTAAAAGTATATCGCTGACTCAAGTGCTGTGAACTTGCATTAAATGTTTCTAAAGACTAATGTATCGCTTTATAAATGACAAAGCCTCAGAAAAGCCATAAACAGAAATTGCTGTTTATGCTGTATGATCCCCCCACTGTGGCAGAACCAAAGCAGAGAATAAATGAGGAATTTCAAAGCAAAAGGTCGTGTTCAGCACATAATAAGATGAAAAGCGAGGTGTTTGGCTTCTTTGTCAGAGGGATGGAGAGAGAGCAAGTGGGTAGTGATAAAAAGCCGCTCACACTGGAAGTGACAGGTATTTAGGCCAATTGATTTTTGTCTTCTCCCGAAAGGTATTAGGCTACTTGCTGTGTTGTTTATAAAATGATGGGAATTTCTGCAGATATCTGTGGTTTGGAGACAAATATTTAACAGAGACCAATATGTAAGGAAAGGATAACAATCCTTTTTAAAGCACCAGTCCCTGCTAGCCTCAATGTATATTGGGAATGAATTAAATGTGCAATTTCCCCCCAAAATGTAGAAAACCACAATAAATCATACTATAAAAATCCAGTACTCTGGTTGCTACTAAAAGTCAATATTGATATTGCTGTGCGTTAATAGTGTTCTAAATGACAGACCAGGATTTCTAATTAGCATGCACAGGAGTATGCATCACCTACAGTAATTACATATGCATTAGTGTTACATTTAATAAGAGTATAGCACATGAGCATGCAAATAATGACCTATTCACATGCTACTCACTAAACTCTGATACTGGGTAATATTGGGCAAACACAATATAACACCAATTTTATCACCTACCCCATGGCTAGTGTTAGGCCGATCTTCCCTATACAAAATATATACTGTAGCTTCCCTAATAGACATAAGCAAGAGAACATTAGCCATCCTAGAATGCATGATACACATATGTAGTCCCCTTTTGGGAACTACTAGTTAGTATAAGGGATTAACAGCCATAGAAGGTTAAATGTCTGGGCTCATACAATGTAACATGGTATGAAGTGACTTGGCAGAAACTAAGTCACGCCCACTTTCTGCCTGGTAATAGTGACATCACTCCATAAGTATTCAAACTTGGCTAAGAAGATTATAGACTCAGGTTCCTAGGGGAAGTAATAGTTAGAGTACCCTCACTGTATATATTGTAGATATGTTCCTGAGTATATAGAAGTAAGTAAGAAGAACCTGTCCCCGTTTATTATGTGGTAGTCAGGGCAAGTGTCCAGGCAGATATGACCAAGGTGAACACAGCAGGTCACAACAGAGGAGGCAAATACCCTACAAGAGCCCCCCGGAGAGGGAGACCAGGGTGTAACAGGAAGAGCCTAACGGACAGGTTCATATTGACCTCAGTACTTGCGTGTCTAGAAGTGGCAGTTAGAATTCAGACATGGAGACACGGATCCCTGGATAGTAATGAGTCGACTGGAGGCTGCAAGGTGCTCCTTAGTGACAGAGCATAACAGATGTTGTGCAGAATGGGGACAGGTCAAATAAACCACACCAAGTGTCAGTACCTCCCTAGTGTGTTAAGCTATGGGCACCTAGTGAAGCAGAAGACAATAGTACAAGCAATTCAACAGTCTAAAGCAACCTGTAAATATGTGACTGATGAGAAGAGCCTTATAAACGGATGATAATAAAGACCCATTGTTTGTACTACAAAAGTTCCTGGCGCCCATCATGCATATCCAGCACCCTGACAAGGTAACAGGGACTAAGCTATGCTTAGCTAAGCTATGTATATAGTCAGTGCATGTAAACGCCTTTAGTGCCAGGCAAGGAGCGTTACACATACATAATATTAACAGTGTCACACTTCTTAATGTATTAATCATTTAAAAACTCAAGTGGGCATTTATTGGTGATTTTAATGCTCTGAACATCGACTAGAGTAATGAGATTAGCAGCACAACTAAAAGGAACATTTTTTTTGGGTGAGCTATATTATATGATCAAAACCATTGAGGAACCAACTAGCGAACGGGCATTACAGGATTATGATGTTTGGCAAAATCCGTTGCGGGTTTTCAGAGTCCGGTCTTCTCACAATTTCTCTTCTCACTGATGAGGCACTGGCCTGGGCGTCTAAAAAAAAAAGTGACAGACCGTACTGTTTAACAGACAAGCCGCCCGGATTATATGTGCTTAAGAAACGGAATGACCTGAGGTGGTAACTCCAACCCCAGTCTGATTTATGGGTTTTGCTCTCTTAGCCAATCCCATCGTTCAAGCTATAGATGTAACTCACAATATCAATCTCGCAACTCTTCAGGTGGTTTTAAGAAAATGCAAGTTTTTAAAGGCGGTTTGCATATTAGAATTGCAGTTGTGGGCAAAAAAATGTGAGTTAGAGCCTTTTTGATAAACCGATCAGATGGTCAGAGCAAGAGTGAAACCGCTTCTAAAAAAGCCATTTAGACGCGGTTTGGACATGCGATTGAGGCTTACAGAATAGCATGTGACTTGTTGTATGTATGTATGTCTTTATTTATATAGGCCATTAATATATATAGCACTTCACAGTAGTAATACACGTGACAATCATACTGTATAACTAACAAATAATACAAAAACAGAACATGGGAATACGTGCTTCAGACATTAAAATTAACATTTAGGAAGAGGAGTCCCTGCTCCGAAGAACTTACAATCTAATTGGTAGGTAGGAAGAACGTACAGAGACAGTAGGAGGGCATTCTGGTAATTGCATCTGCAAGGGGCCAAGCTTTATGTATCGGGTCTATAGTATTAGCCACAGAGCTACTCATATGGTTCGTTAAGCAGGTGTGTTTTAAGGTGATTTAATTGTTTACATTAAAACGCACCTCGTGTTGAACTGTAAATTCCTATTCCAAATACGTTTTTTTTTTATCAGCAACCTTTGCAATATGACCAGATTAAGCCCTCCCACCTGGGAGTGTCATCTCTAATTACATTTGTATGGCTTGGAGATAGAGATAGAGATTAGTCTCCACTGTGATACTCCTAAATTTGAGAGACAAAGAGATATCTAACATACTGTATGTAGCTAAGTCAAACTGGGTTTTTTGGGATCTAAATTTAAAAATATATATTGCACCTTCTTGTGAACTGTATTCTATGCCAAATATCTCATATTTAGTAAATGTGTATGGAAAATATAAAATGACCTTAATATCGCCTTGCGCATCAGGCTGGGGGAGTTTTACGATCCCTTTGAGTGTGGTTCTGGCCGGGTGGCTATTTCTCTGCATACAATATGTTATGTTGGGTTCTGGTTTAATTCGCCCATAATCCCAGGAGCAGGTCGCTCTTAGACAAACAGGGGAAACAAGGCTTGGTCCTTGTGGCCTGACCCACCATAAAATATTACCATCTATTTTTAAGATGCAAATTGTAATTCAAATTAACCTTTTCTGTGCCAAAGTGGTTGAATACTGAATATAGATAGGGCCTTGTAAGAGAGGCCCTTACAATATTCTAAATTATGTGTGGGTCAAATTTTGATACATTTATCTGATTCTCCTTTATATTTAGTAATAGTAAGTATGACACAGGCTTGTTGACATTAGACAAAAGGTTGTGACCAGAGGAAATCAAACCCTCCAAAATCTCAGAACTCCATGTTTACAAACTAACTTCAAAAAATTATATAAAATTGTTTTAGGAGTTAGATTTTTGTTTAAATAGGATTCAAATCACCCAGATTTAACCGCTTACATATGTCGTTGCTGTTAGTACACTTTGATCCTAGGAGGGTTTGCCCCTTTAAGCAATATTTTATCTCATTTAATAAAGTACTAAGCACGCAATAAGCTCTGTACAAAATGTATATTCAATATATGTGTAACGGGTATTCCCTGTGAATACAGACGCTACTACTGCTGTGTATACCTGTGTGGCTCTCAGGAGCCTAAGCCTCCGCTCTGGGAGCCTGGGGTACATACATATGACAATCTCGTGGTGCAACGCCTCCACCTGGGAGGGATCCCAACGGAGTGGGAGGAGGCCCTCACAGGAAACCATCACGGTAAACACACAGTTGTAAAACAGGACAGGCTTTACTGCATATATGCGCATAACTTATACTCTACTGTACATAACATTCAACGTTGCATTTGGGTAAGATATAACATACTGTACACCCCGCTCCCACCACTGTGTAGCCCCACACCGTGTCCAATCGCACTATACAAGGCCCTTGGCCACTCTCCACGTAAGTGTCCCCAAGTGATACCCCCACCCTTTAGGCGTGCTTCTTGCGTTGCTGTACAGTGTTGATGCACTTGAAGATAGGATACCTGCCCGGGGCTCCCACCCCGGGTTCCGCAGACTACGACAGGGATTCCACCTGATCAGACGTCGTCCTCCGCACCGCGTTGGGTGAATTCCGGCGTGGATAATATCACCTTAGTCTCAGTGTCTATGGTGGCGTTCTGAGCCCAGAACCCACGTCGCAGGGCTGCACGGCTTCAGCACTGTGTCTCTGACTATCCAAATAGCTAATGGGGCAGTGTCCTTATCTAGGGCCTGTCCCTATAGCACCACAAGCTACACAGTGGCTCAGGACCTAACTGGGACCTAGGGGGCTGCTGGCCTAATGCAGTGGGTCACTGACCCCTGCACTCACCTCCTTCCCCTAGCTTGTCCTGGTCCTGACTAAACGTGCTCCTCAAAACCCCGCGAAATGTATCTAAAATCCCTTCGGCAGGGAGATGCTACAGCCCTATTGGCTCCCTAGCATCACGTGGGTCCCCTAAGGCTCATGGGATCTGTAGTCCCTGCCCAGAGCCCTCTCCTGATTGGCCCTCGTTCGCGCGCATCTCCAGCGCATGCGCGAACTTCCCTGCTGGCCACCGCACCGAGATCTGCACTGCGCATGTGCCAACACTTAGAAGATGGTGGCGCCCTCACCGTCCTGCTTCGGGAGCGCCGGGAGCCCTAACGACGCGATCGCGGCCCTGGCAACCGTCCGCGCGCGTCCCCGGCAACCCCCGAGCAGGATCCTGACCGCCCCACTCTTCCGATCGGCCGACGGGACCGCCATTGGGCTCGGCGGCACCCGCGATCGCCAGGAAGGTGAGGGGGGCTTGGCAGGCAGGGGGGACCTGGCTACATCTGTTAAAGTGGTTATACAGGATTTTTCTAGTGAAAAATTCCCATTGAAGTCTGTGGATTTTCGGTTGAAAATCACCCCAATTGGCTGTTTTGGGATATATAGAATTACCTGTAAATGTTCCTTTAATCATGTAAGTACAGTATCATTATATATTTGTCCCCTGATAGTTTACAATTCTTAAAGACTACAAGTTATATAAACGTAAAAGATATATATATTTTTTCTCTCTAATGGAATACATTTTTGTTGTTGTTATTTTATTAGTGTTCTCTTCTGGACAATAAAAATAAATTTGATAGATCATACAGCAGAGCTCTGATAGTGTTGCCTAGCAACAACAGGACATAAGAGAGAAAGACAGCAGATACATTTAGATACTATAGTCAGTGCAGGTATAACAATGTCTATTGGCGCTGATTGCTTGGAACATTTATCACATTTTATGATTTCAGGCTACAAAGGCTAGAACAACTATTTCTTCTTTTTAGAAAAAGATCCCTCGATTTAAGGTATTTCCTTTGCTCGACATAAGCTGCGTTGTGTCTGTAGAGTTCGAGATACCATGGCCAAATGCATTTTATTGTGCCAAAAAGGCTAAGCCGTGTCTTACAAAAAGACTGATACAGACAAAATGCAGTCTATTTATCAAATTCCAAAAATGCCTTTCTGAATACAACGTGGCATCAATTTATCTGTGCATTGCTAACATTTTAACCTTCTTGCTTCATTGTGATCCTGGATGTGGTATACATGAAGCAAAAAGGTTTTGTATGTTACCGATCCTTCCTTACCTGAACGACACATAAAGATTGTGATGTGATCCAGGCGGTCTTTCTGCTCATCTTACTCTGGTATTTTTAATTATCCCACTGCTGCCCATGTAAGTCGGCAGGTACAGTATGCACTTACAGTTGTGCTATTTATCATATTCAGCTTTTCTTTCCTTCATTTTCTCCATCGATGATGCATCACAAATCCGGTAGTGTCAAGTTTGAGGAGATAAAAACGTATCAGTGACAGATGTATCAAACATTAGAAATGTCATTAAAAAATATCTTACATATGATGCAGACACCCGCAGAAACATTTGGGCTTACCGATGTTAAACCGGAGTATGGCATTTTACTTGATAGTTAAAACAAATGGAGGTTAATTGTAATCTCCTGTACCATATCGGAGGTGTCTGTGCCTACCACCAACACCACATACTCCTATTAGTCAAATATGGTAAATGGAGCTTTTCCCCATTCAAATATAAAATACAGTGCAATAAAATACAATACAAATTACAATACTATAAAAAAAGCACGACATTTAATACATTGATTGTTCATATGGTTATCTGTGCCATCAATGGGGGCATAGATAGCCACATTTACTACCAATGGGCGTCCTTCTACCCACCCCCTCTACATACAACAAATCTCACCACCACCACCACCACCAAAACACACAGTAATGGGCAAAAGCCCTATTAGCCATATCTGGTGAATAGTGGTTTTGCCAATTCAAAATCAATCAATAGACAGCCATGCTATAGTAAATAAAAGTAGTACTTACCCCCGCCAGGATGAAGTCCATCCTCGTCCTCCTCTTTCGTGGCACTAATATTTATAATAAAAACTCAGCTGCTCGCCAGTAACCCCTTAATTACCTTAGCGGGTGGTAACCGCTAACCAGCCGGGAGGCCTAACCACAGTCCATAGGCAACTATCCCCATCACCCACCTCTTCTAACACCATCACCACACACACACATGGGCAGAAACCCTAGTTGCCAAATATGGCTAATTGCGTTTTTGTCCATTTGTGATACCAAAAATAAAATACATCATTATATAAAATACACATAACAATACATAAAAAACAAACAATAGTCAAGAAATGCATTGATTGTCAATGTGGTTACCTATGCCCTCAACAGGTATCCTAATGGGCCGTAATGCGGGACATTTAAACGTGCAGGAGATACCAGCACCCGTAAAGGAGGCCTGCACCTTGGAAAGTAGGGAGTCCCTGGACCTGAAAATAATGTGGTTCAGCTCCGAAGACCCCCTGCTTCAATACTATGTTATTAAAATGAAAATAAAAACAGCGCGATCGCCTGTAAGAACTGTGCAGGGAGATGCAGCGTCTCTCTGCTCAGCTCTTCCAGACTGATGGAGGGAAATCGCACGGACATATAATTTGAAAAGCAAATACAAACTTGTGTGGTATGTCATTTTTGTACCAAATGGTATTTAACAAGCGTATATTTTACTGAATAACGTTTTTTCCCCAAATGTCATACCGTTCGGTAGGAGCCTGCAAACACGATAGATGTTGCAGTGATTACATTGAAGCGTTCTGAATACGCCCCCATGATGTGTAACTTGATGTCAAGTACATGTAGCCTGGAGCTCCCGTGGCTCCCGGAGACCACCCTCCCTTGTTGCAGCGCGGTCGCGGGTGCCGCCAGGGCCAGCGACGGACCCGACGGCTGCTTCCAAGGGTGGGGGCCGGAGCAGGGAGCAGCGTGTCTTCCCCTGCATGCGGCCGGTTGCCGGGGACGCGATCGGGCCATTGCTACGGCCGCGTCGCTAGGGTCCCGGCGGCTCGCGGAGCAGGGGGCCGCCATTGCGAAGTGTGTTGCGCATGCGCAAGGGCTAGGAGCACTGGGAGGCCACCAGATAGCTTGCGCATGCGCAGATAGGAGACCGCGAAACCCTAGCCTACCAGGGAAGGCTCTGAGCAGGGACTACGAGTCCCATGAGCCTCTGCGTGCCCCACGTGATGCCAGGGAGCCAATAGGGCTTAAGGTCTCCCTACGGGATAGATACATTTCGCGGGCTTGGAGCACGTTGTCAGTCAGATCCAGGAGCAGCCAAGGGAAGGAGGTAGGGTGCAGGAGTCAGTGACTCCCTGCACTAGGCCCGCAGCCCCCAAGGCCCAAGTGAGCCCTGAGTCGCCCAGTGGAGTGAGTGTTGCCAGGGACAGCCCTCAGGTTTGGGACCCTGTCACTTACAGCAGTTGGAGCTGGGAACAGAAAGGGAAGTAAGGGTGCAGGGAGCGAGTGAAGCTCCTGCACCGCGTAAGGCCCTCACATCCCAGGTAGACCCCAACTCACCCAGAGGCTAGTGGGGTAATTGAATAGGGACGGCCAAGATAGGGACGCGGCCCTTAGTGTTAGTGTGCTGTCTTGTCAGGGTCACGGCTGTCAGTGCCGTGAGGTCTGACAGGCAGGCACAGTGTTGTGCAGCACGTTGGCTGCAAGCATCCAGTGGGTCACAGCTTGTTGCTGCAGGCGCTGGGACCAGTTAGTTAATAGTGAGGCAGAGGGGACTCGGGTAGTACGGGAGGAGGTAGTTCGGGTGTAGGGGCTCAGGGATCCCTGCATAAGATAGGCTACACCGTAGGCCCTAGGAGTTTTCCCCAAAGCCATTATAGGTTGCTGTGCTGATAGGGACGGCCTATAGTATAGCGCGTGTCACGTAGTGCCAGTGATAGACAGGGACACAGTGGATGCTGCGTTCCTGCTGAAAGGAGACTTGGGCTCAAGTCTTCGCCCCGAGAGAAAGACTATCTTCAGGGTGGGACTGCCCCTGGCGGACCCCAAGCAAGGATTCACCGGACCGGATCAGACGGGATCCCAGAACGACAGATCCTTTGTGAAGTTCCAGGCAGGCCCGAGTGCAGGAGCACTCGGCAGGTACTCTATAAGTGCACCAACCGATCATAACATTCTCTCTCACATAGTGGCAGCGCTGACCACGGGACAAAGGGGTTGGGCTCTGGGCACCGTGTGGGGATGTTATAACGTGGTGATGTTATAAAGTATAAATATGATGTTAAAGTATTCTTTGTTCATTCAGTAAACCTGTTATACATAACACCTATGTTAGGGTCATTCTACATTCCCATAGAATCCTGCATAGGTGGAGGCGCTGAAACCGAGAACGATCCAGAGGATTCACCCCAGGCTCTCACTAGCGGAGGCTCAGGCCTCCTGTGAGCCTGCAGGTATACGCACCACACCTGGTAACACTATATGTTCCTTGCACCCACACTATATCTGCGATTGGGGGGGGGGATACCCATTACATACAGTAGGATGTTTTAATGCCACTGGGTAGTAGTATCAAGATTGGATTCAGAGTACTGTGTATATTTCTGTCCGACTCCAGAATGCAAATAGGAATGTGTCAAAATTGAAAAAGAACAAAGAAGAGTTTCTAAAATAGTCAGTGACAGGAAAAACTGATCATATGAGCAATGACTAGAAGACCTTAACTTGTTTAGATTGTCAAAGCACTTGAAAGGGGATATGGTGTGTTTAAATATTGTAACCTGCCATGTTTCTGGGCCCCCTGGCCCCATCGTCAGCCTACGAAGGGTTGCTGGTTCTATTAACAGTATGTCTAGGCTTATGTAACCTATTAAAATAAATTGGATGTCATTCCTTTAAAAAAAATGGTACAAGTGAGTTCTTGAGTCTTTAAACAGAAGTGCCCTGTGCATGAATGCTACAATAGGTAATTCCAGCGCAGGAGGTTAATTCAGAAACAGAAAGCTTGTCCTTCCACCTACTTTATGTCCTCATATAGCGATAGATTACGTCCAGATGCAGGGATTTAGCTGCACTCTGTCACTTTAGTCCCTACATTTTTTTTAAGTGAAACTTCTTTGCTGGCACCTACAGAGTTTTGATAGATTAAATCCCTTGTGTTGTAACAACATTCCATAACGGAAGTGATGTCACTGCTGGCAGAAGAGGAAGAGAAAAGACACTGACTGACACACACATACACACACACACACACACTGACTGGCACACACACACACACACGCTGACTGGAACACACACACACTGGCCGGCACTCACACACACACTGACTGACTGGCACACACACATACTGACTGACACACACACACACACACACACACACACACACACACACACTAACTGGCACTCACACACACACACAGACTGACACATACACACACACTGACTGGAACTCACACCCACACTGACACACACACACTGACACAGACTGACACAAACACACAGATGCACACACACAGAGACACACACACACTGGCACACTGACTAACACAAACACAGAGACACACACACTGACACTGACTGACTGACTGACTGACACACACACACATTATGACTGACTGGCACACACACAAGGAATTTCACAGTTACTATAATTATAGAAGTGCAAAAAGCTAAAACACACATTCTAAGTCAAACTTCTTCGCGTTTTGGCACTGAAATTGTGTTTTGATTTTTAATTAAAAACATCACCATCACAAATACAATTTCTGTGACAAAACAGTGACAAAAGATAAACACGTTTCACTTAAAATGCGCGTGCTCGGCACACACACTTTTTAAAATTATCTTCACCCCTCATCAACAACAGACACTGGTTTGACAAATAGCAGCTTGCTTAGTGACTTGTTTTTTTATAAGGTAAAGACTAACCTTTTAACAAATGACTGAGATCTCTTCTAGTGTCCCGAGCTACATATCAATCTCTTGGAAGGTCAAGATGCACCAACATTGTACATATCTGCTTGATACATATTGTCAGACAAGTTATTTGACACTACGAAAATGGAAGAGAAATGAGGAGCCCACAAGCAGAATTTGATACATTCCATTATAATATGTGCATTGATTAAAGCCAGAAGAAAATAGACAGGTTTATGCTTTTACCGGACAAGCATCTTTGATATTAACATTTTCAATTAATCTTAATGCACTGCAGCCTTCCAGTGAATAAATGACATCACAAATGACAGATGACTCCATACTCCAAAGCAGAGATGCGTGAATGGTTCCAAAAATGCTTCAGGAAGTTTTTTTTTGTCATTTTATTTTGTGAATCTTTCCAGTCACAAAATTTAGCTCAATATTTTTTTTTTGCACAAATCACACATTTCCACTGAGAATTCACAGCGTTGTCTAGTTTTTTAAGTCCAGAAATAGGGTTTTTAAAGAGAGCTTTGCAAAAGAACGCAAGCATTGTAGCAAAATATTTGATAAATTCCCATAGTATATTACTACAGTATAGTCCGTGCATCATATCTGCAGATGCTAGATGCATTAACCAATTGATCAAGTTACAAGCATCTTTCACATTCCCTCTTGATTAAGCAAATACTTCAAATGTCTTGTACTTTCCCGTGATAAATTACTGCAAATGTCTTGCAAAGAAGGGGAGTCATTTATATATAAATTTATTACAAAAGTCTTCCAATCAATTTTTGATTTACTTCTGTACATTAATTTTCTTTGCCTTTTTAAAGCAGCTACAGTATCCCCTGCTTTTTATTTTTACTTATATGATCCGTGAACCCCTGGCGATCCCAGAGTCTCAAGATTTTTCAGTTGTTTGTGCTGCTGTTTTGCTAAAAAAAAAACAAATCATTGAAACTTTCTATAGGCCTCCGGAGGGAGCCTGATCCCAGGGTGCTAGTATCCCTGGAACTGGAGTGTCCCGCAGGTTAAAAAACCATGGATCAGATTTGGGGCCCTTCGGTGCAGGTAAGTAAGGCATGCTGTTTTTAAGGCACTTGTGTCATTTACCACATGTCATTTTTCCAAAAAGGAACAGCACTTGATTACTAAAAAAAAATGAAATCAAAGACTTTTACCCAATTTCTCATGGCTTCATTTTAATTATAGAAAGGAGATACGAATGAAAGGATCACCAAGAAGTTTTGCTCGTGATGGAGCTTCCTCAGGGATTATGTTTGATGTATTAACCCCCGTGGAAGCTCCATCACGAGTGAAACGTGTTGGATTCGTGCCAGTGCCAGACCTCTGGGTGTCCATTCGTGCTGTACAGAGCCTGCACGGCTCTTGTCTCCGCCTGTCTCTGCAATCTGAGGGCTCTGTGAAGGCTTACACAGCTCATCCGGGTTCTTACATCCGGGTCTTGCAATCTCCGTTGAGGGTGACGTCACGCAGGAAGAGCCAAGTCAGCCGGAGCACAGAAGTTGGAAGGAACCGCAAGGACACCAGTTTGAAAGCCAAGCAAGACTTCTCCCTGTGGGCACTCGACTAGGGACTAGCCAAGCCTGCAGACATACAAAGTTGCACAAAATACAGTAAATACATACCAACTGTGGGTCTGTCGGGAGTCACTAGCCTCAACTAGGTGCAAGGTGCCTGCTTCAGGTATGCTTTCCCTGTCCGCTCCATGTCCAGGAACACATGGTACTCTATTCAGGAGAGCCACCGCGCTCTTCCCACTGGTTTCAGCTCCGTCCAATTTTCAGAACATGGTCCTGAGAACTTGGCCGCGAGAACTTGCTCCCTGCGCTTATACTCCGCTTGGCCGGGCTGCTCTGGCATCTCTGGCCAAGTACCCCCCGGTTGCATCACTGAAGTAAGCCTGGAGCAAGTAGGATCGCTTCTCAGAACTTGGCCGCCATCTCAGAACTTGGCCGCGACTGTATGCCTTGTCCTCAGCTACTGTAGGCCAGGCTTCTCTGGCTACTCCGTGTCGAGTGCTATGCTATTTGGAGCAAAGCACTTTTGAAAAGCCCACTAGCGCTTCACTGGACCAAGCCCTAGAAAGCTCTAGATCTCTGATCAGCCAGTCCCATTACATAGACCATGCTGTCCTATGTGCAACATGGAAGAGGGACTGGTGACCAATCAGAGCATGGGTTTGTATAAAGCAGCCAATCACGAGCCAGGGACTTTCCTGGCTGTACCCAATCAAAGGAGGGGGCGTGCTTAGGCTCAGGATGCCGGTAAGGCGGGAAATATGAACTGGCCAATGGAAATCAAGCCTGCAAGCTCGGTCTCACAACGGCTTTCCTTGGCCAGCCCTATCCGCCATTGCCATGCAAGCCCTCCGGCTAATTACATTACCGGGGCTGTCTGTATAGCAATGGATACACATACAGTATCAATACAAAGTAATACAGAATTAGAACTTGGAATCTAAAACTTGTAGTCTAAAATGAGGACTCTACAACTTGGTTTTAAAACGGGCTCCTGCATTGTTTTAAAACCCGATTGTAGAACTTGCTGGCGGGGTACTGATGTCACATAGGGTTGTATTATCACTCCAACACACATCGTCTTTATCCATAGACGCGTACCCGCAAAACATGCACTATTGTGGGCAGAATTACAGTACTCCCAGTATAACCGGTCAGCAACACTTTACACAGTTTTTAACCCTATTTGCCCCCCAACATCCACCCTTAAACTTCTGTTCCCAAAGTCCCGGTCCTGCAGCTATTTCCTATGAGGGATTCTAAAAATACAGGACAGTCCTAGATAATAAGCTCACAGGGGACAGTTTAAATGAACATGGTTACAGGGGACACATTAACCCTCTTTACTTGACCCAAGAGCTGACACAGCCCATTACACACGGTTTATAGGGAAAGCCAGCCAGGATTCACCTTTTATTATGAAGGCTGGCTACCCCTACTTCACAATCACACTATTGTGTTTTCCCAGTTTTCCCCTATTTCAAGGCTTATCCAGTCCAGTATCAAGGTTCCTACTACATTGCCCTATTGTAAGCTATTCTCATTCACCTTCATAATTTAATTGAGTTTGGTTGTGTTTGCGCCCCATGTAAGCCAAAAGGTTGTTTGTTTTACTCTGTTTCACCAAAGGTGCATACGGAGGTAGCATGACTCACTGTCTACGGAACAGCACGTGGCTGAAAAAGCAAAAAGTCGCTGCTGTGTTATGATCACTATGATCACTAGGCTTGTTCCTGGGTCGGACACAGTAAAGCTTGCAACATCTAACTAATTCTGTATTAGCTTCACATGATAAAGTGCCTCTAGTGCTGTGTTATGCAGGGAATCAATTCAATTAGACGAAAAAAGGAGGGAAAAAACGGAGCACTAAATCCAAAATTGGTTGAACCAAAATAAGATACAAGGATGCGTTCCCATAATAAAAATAGCTTATTTAATGAATAAGAGCAAAAACAACCACACCAACGCGTTTCGGACAAACAAAAGTCCTTTCTCACCTTGTGGTTGTTTTTGCTCTTATTCATTAAATAAGCTATTTTTATTATGGGAACGCATCCTTGTATCTTATTTTGGTTCAACCAATTTTGGATTTAGTGCTCCGTTTTTTTCCTCCTTTTTTCGTCTATTGTATCCATCCACAGACGGAGGCACAATTAACCCCTGGACTACTGGCTACATCAGGACTTGCTGTCAATCGTGGATCACCATCCCAATGTGAGTCTATTCCAGTTTGTCCATTATATTGGATTTCAGTTACAATAAGTTGATGTTTATAATACTGGTCACCAGCAGGTCTTAATATTACTGTATCCTTACCTCAGTGCTACGTGGGATCACAGTCTACCAGTCTACATCTTTTGGAATCATTTGTTATCTTCACTTATTGGGTTAATTCCGTTTTTCAATATTCATTTTGTTTTTTGCTGTTTTCTATTGAGCACCATACAACATATTTTTCATATAAATCAATTCAATTATACTGATAAAATGAATGTGTTACATTATTGCATTTATAAATGACCACACACAGGCTTCAGCTAGTTTTTTGTCCTTGTGACGTTTTGCAACACTTGGCAAAGTCATTTAAAGTTGTGTCACACAATAAACTGATTTCTTAGCAGGTTGTGATAATGCATGATCATACGCCTGTAATCACATAGTCCTAGATACATCAACCAGCGACAATTGCCATATTAAAGCCCCCCCCCCCCCAAATAATATTTAGCAGCAAGTCATCAACCTGGTACTGCTTAATTAATTTTTTACCGTGCTCATTATGAATACAAATAACACATTTTTACTTCAATGTTGATTACTTAAAGCCATAATATTGCAGTAAAAGCACCAGGTATACATATTTGTTTTACCGCTTGCAATGTTAACTCCTGTTTAACGGTGTTTGATGTATCTCGGTCATAGTGAGACGTAGAAACAAAGCATTCTGAGAATTGATATATACTGTAGAGATAAAGAGAAATTAAGAAATTAAAAGAACAGAAGAAAACAAAAATACAAAAGGCTACAAAATAATGAGATAAAAACATGAAAAAGCCTACATTCCTCCCATGAGGTTTATGGCAGTTCAGATCTGGTAGTATACCTGACACACAAAGGGTGTTGGGAAGTAATAGTTGTGTAATGAGATACTGTATGCTATTATATTGTGTTTGATTTGGTCTCCTCCCCTAAGTCCTTGTATTGGTAATCACATCCAAAATATCTTGGTAACACAAGTGGAACCAAAATGGATTAAAATTCCATGATACATTGATTTTAAGATTTGTTCAAATTATTTTTACATCATAGATTTAACCCAATTGTAAACTGTTTTGAAGGTAGAGATGGAGACATAAACTAATGAGAAATTCCTGCCACAACAGCCAGGAGTTCCTAAAACCCACAAACCAGGAAACCCTGGCAGTCCATTCAGAACAGCTATGGATATACTCACTGAACAAATATCAGGCCCAGTGGAGAATATCCTAAAACCAGTAGTCACAAACTCCAGCGGTTCATACAAGACAGACTTTTTCAATAAAATTAACATCAAACAACTTCCATCCAACACACTACTAGTACCATGGATGTAGAATCCCTGTACAGTTACATCCCCCATAAGGATGTCAGTGAGGCATACATGCAATTCCTTACAACATCTCCCCTGGATCAGAAATACAGTACTTAAGTAATTACGAAACTGATAGAATACATCCTCACAACAACTAATTCAGCTTCAACAAGGACATTTATCTACAACTAATGGGCTCTGCGATGGGCACCAGGATAGCACCCCAACATGCTAATATTTTTATGGACAAACATGAACAGAGATTCCTAACCACATGCTTCCACAAACCTTACAAATAGTACAGATACATTGATGATCTCTTTATAATATGGACAGAGAGCAAAGAAAAGCTTAACATTTTTGATGAGACCTTGAATTTATTCCACCCATTAATTAACCTCAAAATAGATTATTCAGCAAACCTACACACATCTGTAAACAAAAAACCCACAGATAGATGCAGTTACCTCCATAACTCCAGCTTTCATCCCACTCATACAAAATGAGCCACCATACACAGCCAGGCTATAAGATATCACCGCATTTGCTCTGACACTAAAGACAGAAACAGACACCTCACAACCCTGAAGCATTCAGACAGAAGGGATACAAGCCAAAGATTATTGGCACAACAATCACAAATGCACTTAAAGCCCCATCTAAACACCTGCTCCAATACAAAAAGAAAGAAAAAACCACACGCATACCACTAGTGGCTACATACAACCCTGCCCTAGAGGGAAATGCAAAAAATAATCAATGACCTGCAACCCATGCTGCCTGAGGATGAAACATTAAAAAACATCTTCCCAAACCTCCTTTCCTTGAATTCCGGCAACTGCCAACCCTCAGACAGAAGTTAGTCAATAGAAAACTTCATAATGAACTGAAGGACTCTGTTAATGGCACAAGACCATGCAACATCACATACTGCAAACTTTGCAAACATATATACAAAGATCCCACAACCAGTCACAAATATAGAACACTCAATGTTAAAGGAATATTCTGCTAAACATCAAGGAATGTGGTATATATGATTCGATGCAGCAAATGTGACCACGAATGCTACATTGGTGAAACCAGCCAAAAACTTAAAACCAGAACAAACCTACACAGACACACAATAACACACCATGAAGAAGGAAGATTTTGTACTCCAGTGGGACACCACTTCTCATAGCCAGATCATTCCATAAATGATTTAAACTTTAAGATCCTCAATGGAATGTTTAAAAGCAATCAAGAACAGAAAATGTTTGAACTCAAAATGATAATACACTTTGACACTAAAACAAGAGGACTTAATGCTGATATGGGGTGTTTAACCCATTACCATAATTTTTTGTTGTAATGTTTTTCCCTGCCTCTCTGTGAATATTACAACTAACCCCCTCCCCCCCTTGACTCCCCTGCACACTACTGATAGATGTGTGGTTGTGTTTCTAACTGCCCCTTCCCCCCTTCCCCCCCCCCCCCCCCCGCACACTGATAGATGTATGGTCCTGTGTCTCACGGTCCCTTTCATCCATTTATTGCCCTGTCTGTTTATTCCTTCTCTGCATCATCTGCCTTAGATGGCTATCTTGTTTTTTTTTTTACTTCTATGTTAAGTTCATGGAATCTCTGTGAATCAGTATCGCTGACCTGAGGAAGAGAGGAGAACTTTTGTCTTATAATATCTATTGTTAGTCCAAATACAAAAAGTATCACCTAATACTGATATACTCATTTTCTCTGCACTATCTCAACTGGACTAACACGACTATTTCTACTGAATTCATGCCACAACAGAGAATTTCATAGAACAAATTAACTACAATTCATAGTGCATTTTATTCTCTTGCTCTTCTGAGACTGAATACGTTTCATCCAAGTGTCCCAGTTGGTTGAATGACACAGATTGACAACAGATGCCATTGTGAAAATATAATTGTGGTTTGTAAACCAACAGAGGATTGTATAGTGTGCAACCTTCCAATATGTTTGGGGCAAGTAAATCATGCTATGGTGAAAGTCAGCTTCAATATGAGGGAGTTTTTTTTTAAGTAACAGAGACCCAGAAGGGTCTTATAGAACACAGTGTCCTCAACTTTGCCACTTGGCTTCAATCTTTATTCCTTGAACATTCGACTTTTATAGGGCACTTTGATGAAATCGCTTTAATTAAAGAGCACGTGTGTTCCCTTTAAAGTCCCTGTGGAGAGAAGACATATTGATTCTCTTGCCAGCTTGTCCACTGGTTTCTATTTCAAATATGGCCTTGAAAGATTCCTTTACAATCAAAACAAAAAAGGACCGCTGACTGTACACATTTAACTGTCACTTTATGTCTCCTCAGGTCAGTATTGATACTCTGCGTGTTACTCTATGTGACCATGAAATAATTGCTTATTCCCTCTACATTCTATTTTCATTAGAAAGGTGCGTGTGTTTGTTCTTATTCATGGTAACACCAAGTTCCAAACAAATCTACTATGTATTGTCTTTTTAAGTCAGCTAACGGATGCAATTGATGTACAATCACTGCATATTTGGCATATATATCCATATCTTGCTGTAACAAGTACATGCACTCTGTCGTGGGTGCCCATAATGGGAGCGACTGTGACGGCGAAGGGTGACGTCACGCAGTCGCTGGAAGTCAGAGGATTTTGATTTCCACAGCGATCTCCACGTGACGTGAGCGGCACGTGAGCAGTTCAGCCAATGAGGGCGAAACGCTCACGGCCATGCCACCACCACGTCCCCCAGCCGCGATCTCTGGTCTCCTGCACCACAGCGCAGGAATCGCTGTAGCACGGCCACGGCTGACGTCGCCGTAGCCCCTACTATAAACTCAGCCTGAGACTTCAATGAGCCTCCTTGTGTTCTCCGAAGCCCGTCTATGTAAAGTAGCTCCTGAGACTGGCTGCAGGTGATAGCACTCTGGTTTGAATAATGTCTGTCTTTTTTTTAAGGGAATTTCTAGCAGTCAGGCAACATGTCTGACGGATCTTTATTTGTACTGCTCATTTGTTAATGATGGGTCAGTAAACCTCGATACAATGCCCCATTTTCTTCATGTTTCTCCCAATTCACCTAAACAGACATGTTCATGTCATATGTTTAACAGTGTATACAAAGTATTAATATATTAAAGATATTGTATGGAAGGAGTTTTGAGCATGTGCTGCAAATGTACCATACAAAAGTCTTTAAACCCAGCAATGTGTCACAATTTACAAGTCTGTAGCCTAGATGATCAAGCCAATGACTTCACACCGAATAGCTCATTAAAATACCTTGTTACAACTAGTAACACTGGATACTGAGATAGTCTTATGTCTGAATTCATATTCATGAGTTCTGCTAAAAACTCCCTCAATAATACAGTAGTTTTTTTTGGCACAAATAACTCTAGAACGGTATCATCATTTTGTGGGCTTTTATGAATGAAGACTAAAGACTTTATGGCGGCTAATTATCAATTGAGGCAAAACATTAACATTTTGACATAAGTAGCCAGCATTTTTCACATGACATTTTTTATACGCAGAGCGCAAGCAGAGTAATTATAAAAGGCAGTAATTATAACGTTTGAAAATATTATAGTGGGAACATAAATACAATTGAAATGACTGAAAATCACTGACATTTTGTAAATGTGGGCTGAGGTTTTTCTTAGAATATTGAACATTGCTTTAGCCTTGAAATATGTCTAGCCTGACTCAGTAAATCTGATTAGAGTTGTGTGTTCCTGCCTGTACCCACGATTACATTCTTTGTTGATTAACCTCTTCAGTGTGAGAGCATCTTGAAACCAGAGAAAGCAAAACATTCATTTATACAAGAAAAATGTTATTTAAGGGAGGGGGGAAACAGGGAGGGGAGGGTGGCAAGGGCAAGAGAGGGGACAAGCGTGAGAGAGAGAATTATGCACAGGAAAACCAACAGGGGGCAGCACAATCTTCTCCCCCTCTCATCCACTCAATAACCCTGGGCCCAGGTGAATACTCTGGAACTTGGGTCCCCGGAAAGTCGGGTGCCTTGTGTACTGTACCTGTGCATGCTTGTTTGTCTCTTTCTAATAGGAAGTTTATACTTTAATCCTGATTAAGAAGGTGCTATAAGGGGCTGGAATAATTTGAGTGTTACTCTGGGGTGCAGGTAGGAGATTCATTCTGGACTTAGGTTTAAGTTTTTTTTTTCTTTTTTATCCATGTATTTTATTGCATCAACTGTTATGTGATTAGTTAAGGAAAAAGACACTGTGCTCAGAATATACACAACATCCACTCTAAGATAGGGGGATAATTATAATTTTTTTATAACTTGTTCAGATTAAGATTTGCCAACACAGGAAATAACCTGAGAGGTTGAATACTTAAAAGGGAAATAATCTCTAACAGTCAAACAGAAAACCAATGAAAGTTTTGTTTAAACTTACACGCATATCCAACGCTCACCCCAACATCAGGCTCAATTAACCGGTACTATTTATTAACTTAGACTATAAGTTATGATCTTCTGTATGCATTAACTCTATATACAGTACTTATTGAAAAATCCATTTATTATCTAAAACTTATTTTAAAAAGTCAGTTGTGAACCAGGACAGGTACAGTGGGGTATAAAAAATAGCAAAGAACTGCATCCATCTGACAATGATTGGGTTGGAAGGGATCCCGTCACCTTCCTGGTTTCCATATATTCTGGGTTGGTGAAAACCTCCTCTATTCACGCACGTCCAAAGCACACTTTGCTTTGCTATGCCTCCTCTCTACATCCATGAAAGCATTATCCTTGTGAAATATTACATTTTAAAAGTCTTTCCCATCAATTGTGGTCACCCATTCTCGTCTATTTATCTCAATGTCTTGTACAACACTTGTGTACCCCGCTCCTATGCGCTCATTATATTCAAATCTTATCTGAATGTCCACTTTTTCCAAGAAGGTTTCGTGTAGCCTTTCTCCCAATCACATCTTTCCTAAGTATTTTATTTGCACGTGTGTAACTTGCTGTTCTCTCTATCCCTCTACACTTAATGCATCTGCAGTCCTGCAGTCAGTCTCTGCTTCTCACACACTTTCCTTGCAATACTATTATATCCCTTTGTATCCCTCTGCACTGCTTGGATTGTAACATCTCTCGTGCAAGAACTTTCCTATTAAAGCTGCAGTTCAGTCTTTTTTTTATTTATTTATTTATTTTTTTACTTCAATAGTTGCATGTGGGCAATCTCTAATTACCTAAAGAACTGCATATCTGCCGGTCAATTCGTTCTCCGTCTATTGATCGGCAAAGTTTGGCGACATCTTTAAATATGGGGAATGTAAATCGTTGCTATAGGAACGAGCATGCTTGTTAAAATAGAATACAAGAAAATTGGTCTTTCAAAGTTGTTTTTTTTTTAAACAGAAAATGCTAAAAGTCTTTTTTCTTACTACAGAACTGATATATTTAAAAAAAACTCACATGCAGGATATTGCCTGAACTGCAGCTTTAATAATGTTTCTATTTATTTATATAGCATTTTCTGGTACTTTAACGCTGTTATGTATATATTTAATGCAGTATTTAATGTATTTTGTAAAGCAATGGGTAAACTGTCAGTGATACGCAGAATATCACAGAATATCTCACCATAACGTAGCAGTGAGTGCAATAACCTTTGCATTAACCCCTGTATTTCTGCCACTACTAATGTCGCAGATAAAGGGAATACAGTAGCTGTTCTCTACAACAGTAAATTCATTTGTCTTTGAACTGACTCCGACGGGTGTTTAAAATAAATAAATAAATAAATAAAATAAAACAAAAATGTGCTTAACAAAACATGAAGCTAAAATGATGGAAATGCGCCTTTGTGTGGACTAGGACCCAGCCTGGTCAGGTGACTAATTGCCAAATTACCCGAATAATTCTTTCAAGAGACATTTACAATACTATAATGACACACATCCCCTCCTCTGTAATGGCCAATTTAGATTACAGGGCCCCGTGTTCTAAAGCAGTACCGGAATAACACATAATTACACCGTCATTTTCAAGTCGTGCAGAAGAGAAATTGGAATGAAATTGCAGCTTGGCAGACGTCTGATCTGATATAATTACTCTGTAGTGAATGTTGGCATTACCTTGGCGCAGTACAGGGTACTATCCTTTGAGCGGGGTTTGATGTTTGAACTTATGAAGGCATTACAGGTTCTCAAACTCCCGTTTTGTAGTTTTAGGTATACAGTACCCAGGACGTAAGAGACAGAAGGGTGGCCAGATGTTCACGTGTAGAAATATATTGACAATAATGCGGGTGTGCTTGACACAGTTGCAATACTTAAAGAAGGCTATGGACCCAGATGTTGGTTAGTATGATACCCCTCTGAAAGTGGCAAAGCTTGCTGATAAAGAATGGAAGGATTCCTGGGAGGGAAAGACAACACTGTTTTACACTTTAATTGCACTAAATAAATCTCAAAATAGTTATTATTAATGTGCATGTCTCAGCATCAGTTTCGGTCCTTTGCATCAATTCTAAAAAAAAGCCTTTTTTCACACGGTTTGCATATGTGAGAAAGACTTGCAGAATAGCAAAACATACAAATGTGCTTCTAAAGGGCTGTCCTGGAACAGGATTATGTTTTTCCCTGCTCTCTGAATGCCAGCACACTTGTCCTGAAACTAGTTGTGCATCTCTCCCTGTTATGTGGTTCCTGTCACTGTTCAGTGTAACATTGCAACACATGTATCCTTCCCTTGGTTTGTCTGTTGCCTAGCAACTATAGCACTGACCCCTGTTAGTTTCTCCCCAAAACTCTGGTTGTATTGTTAGTCCACTATTGTGATGGTGGAGAGGTAGCCAGGCTCACTAATAAAGGTTAAGCCCATTTGGTTACCTCTAATTCATTTTTGGGGTTCAGGAGTGTCAGCTCTTGGACCCAACTGTTATAAAAGCATTACTTGTAATTATGCGACAATAAAGAATGTTTGTGTTTTTACCTTCCCAGGGATGCCAGCAAGCAGGGATTGCTGTGGCATGAGTTTCAGGGGGGTGAGGGGTTAGGGGGGGGGGGGGGGGTTGCGGAGAAAGTGTTGTCAGATTGTGTCTATCTAGTCAGTGCCCAGAGTTGCTGGTGCCCCTAAAAATGTACACAGGAATCTGGTCGGATGCCTGGCTGCATGTAGACACATTGTCTCGGTAATACTGTACCTCCCCTTAAAACAATTGCGCGACTCACCACTAGGGATCCCTGCTGCAGCACAGCCCAGTAAATGGGGCATAGGGATGTGAGATGTCCCTGAAATAGTCAAGGGATCTCTAGGTTAATGGGGATACCTAGTAAAGGCCCAGGTCACCCAGAACCTGTATAGGGGTTATGAGGTGCTCCAACAATGCTTCAGCACAGACCAGAAAGGGAAATGGGGGATAGGAATGTGAGGTGTCCCTGAAACAGTCAAGGGGTTCATAGGTTAATGGGGATACACAGACAAATGCCCAGGTCAACCAGAACCAATTGATGCCGTGGGGTCACGTGATGTCACGCCACATGACCCGCCCCGTCATTTGACACCACGTCTCCATGGAGACTGAAGCTGGGTAAGTCAATTACAGAGGCCTCGCGCTCTTAGTGCGGGGCCTCTGTAACTGCTGCGCCCCCCAAAAAAAGTCTTGCGACCCCCTGGGTGGCACGCTCCCCAATTTTCACACCGTTGCACTATATCATGTTTGTATAGAGTAGCTCCGAGGTGGGCAACCCTGTCACAATCGCCACATGTGGCAAATTGGGCATGAAAGTGGCGAATTTGAGTTTGGAAAAATGTCCGGATTAAAATTTGTCTAGTGGGACGGCGGTGGCTGCAAGTGCGAGTGCGGCAGCAGCGGCGGCTGATGGAAGCGCTGGTGCTGAGGGGGCGGGCCGCGGATGGTGACCGGGAGCAGTAAGGAGGCGAGTGCTGAGTGGAGGAGAGGATGACCAATCAGAGAATGGCAGGGGCGGAGCCTAGACCCCGACGGCATCAGTACCAGAGGCTGATATTTTTACATGGTGTGGCGAATTTCAATTCTCATTCGCCACACCTGTGGCTACATTGAAATATAGGCTGTCCTTTTGGATCCAGCAGTCTGTGAGTACACATCTGTTACTGCCTCTCCCATTCAAGGCATTCTTAATTGTCCTCTCCCTGACATATGCCACATACCCACAGTTCCCCTCATCTGTTGTTATTGTTTGTTTTGCAATAAAAGAAATAAAAGAAGGACTCAGTGTGCATATAAAGGGAGTGAATTAACCTCCCTGACCCTACACCTTTGCCACAAGGGGCTAGAGGGCCAGAACAAGGGCACTTTAGAAGCGGGTTGTCACAATTCAGAGCTACTAGAATAGGCCCCTAATTTTGAATAAAGGGAACCTGGTTGAAATCCTGGTCTCAGCTCCTTGTGACCTTGGGAAAGTCACTTTATATCCCTATGCCCCAGGCACTAAATACATAGATTGTTAGCTACTCTGGGCAGGGACTGTCTCCAGAAATCCTATGCCCATGTACCGCGCACTATACTGTGATTGGGAAGCACTTTGAGCCCTATTGGGAAAAAAGTGCTGAATCGAATAATGTTATTATTAGTATTATTATTACTAGTAAGTAGAAAAGTAGGACCTCGATATTGAAAAGGCGTGAAAGTACAGTATAAAGCCCAAATAAAATATATGAAGAAAGAGATCCCTCTTGAAAACACTGTATGTGTCAACTGTAGAATGAGTGTACATAAAATCAATTTAATTGGTAATAGTCTAAAAATCAGTTGATTGGTAGGATAGAATCTATGGCCAATCGGTGAACAGAGTTCAAAACAGACATATAATTACAATGTATTTACACACAGTTGTTATTGATCCCTAATTAGTCCACACTAGAGTGACGGGTACATAGTTATCTGTACAATTGCATGAAGACTTAGATAATCTAGTCAGATATCAGAATCACTCTAAATCCAAATAAAAATAAATGTGGACTGGGAACTACACTACACAACATTTCATATCCTATTAATTTTTACCTGCCCTCTTTGTCTCTAATGCTCTTTGAATTTGTATTACAATCCTCTGTCACCTATCTCTGGTATTCTATCTCCTCCTGTCCGTCTCTTTCTAGTTATACATCTATGCTTTTAAAGACAATAACAAATGATATCACTGTCTCACGAAGCACATTGACTCCCCCACGTATCTTATGTACTGAACCCGTAATACACATACAATATGAGACCTTACATTCTTTGTATGCTTCTCACTAAATCTGTCTTCAACGTTAGGGATAGGCCTTTGAAACAATCACATAGCATAAGCCTACAGTATGTAACCTGTAGATTTCCCATAGTGACAGCATTGGTTGAATCAGAAGAAGCTCTTTAAAGACATCTTACTACCTGTTTGAATATCAGGAACACATTTTCAATCACCTCTGACCTGTGTCTAATTCGGTTTCTTGTTCTACTGTATCCTTCTTTTTCCCTGCAGCAGAATCACGGCAACCAAGATGCATCTTTACAATTCCTGCCATAAACGACTCTGCTTACATTGAATACCTATCCTTTTTCATAATGGCCTGAATGTTGTAGTTTTTTTATTAGTAGCAACCGGACTGATTTTTTAATTTTTTTTTATTTATTATTATTAGAAATATATATGTAATCTGACATCAAACCAAATATTAATATGTTTCAAAATTGTAAACCTTAATATAATATAAATGTGCATCTTTTATATATTATTTGTATAATTATCATGTAATTACAATGTTTATACACAGTTGTTATTGATCCCTAATTAGTCCACACTAGAGTGACGGGTACATAGTTATCTGTATAATTGCGCGAAGACTTAGATAATCTAGTCAGATATCAGAATCACTCTAAATCCAAATAAAAATAAATGTGGACTGGGAATAAAACAAATACAAAACCATGTGTCAGTTTAGCAGGTAGTGTGAAGGGTCATATTCATATACTACAATAGTGAGTCACATGCTCATTAGTAAACACCAAAACATATAGTGAGTACTATAAATTTGCAGTATGTTTAAATGTGGGTAATGTACTTAAAGCAGATTGCTGCTGGTTCGCTCAACCTGAACTATAGGCTCACAAAATGTGTAAACTAGCCTAGAGGCACGAATCAAGTTCGTATCCAGTAATAGCCTCCTAATGGTAATGGTAATAACCTAATGTTGGTAAAATAGTAACCATAGTGTGACAATGTAACGGTCCATACCATTGGCTAGCCTGAAATCGGATACAATTGTGTTAAGGGTATACTGTATAAGTTTCACCCTTTGACAAAGCGCCCTTGCGAAACGTACGTCAGGTGGCGCTTGACTGACGTCACAATTGTACAAATAACTATGTACCTGTCACGCTAGTGTGGACTAATTAGGGGTCAATAACAACTGTGTGTATATACATTGTAATTATATGTATGTTTTTGTATTCTGTTCACCGATTGGTAGGATAAAATCTATGGCCAATCAACTAATTTTTAGACTATTACCAATTAAATTGATTTTATGTACACTCATTCTACAGTTGACACAGAGTGCTTTCAAGAGGTATCTCTTTCTTCATTTGCCAATTAATCCGTGTTCCATACTTGCACCTGTGTCTGTATACATGTCTAACTAAGCTGAAGCGAGAGTGCTATCCCCATCCCCACATTAATTATACAAATAAAATATATAAAAGATGCACATTTATTTATATTAAGGTTTACAATTTTGAAACATATTAATTTTTGGTTTGATATCAGATTACATATACATTTCTAATAATAATTTAAAAAAAACAGTCTGGTTGCTACTAATAAAAAAACTACAACATTCAGGCCATTTTGAAGAAGGATAGGTATGCAATGTATGTAGAGTCGTTTATGGTAGGAATTGTGAAGATGCATGTTGGTTGCCGTGATCCTGCTGCAGGGAAAAAGAAGGATACAGTGGAACAAGAAACCAAATTAGACACAGGTCAGAGGTGATTGTAAATGTGCTCGCTGATATTCAAACGGGTAGTAAGATGTCTTTAAAGAGCTTCTTCTGATTCAACCAATGCTGTCACTAAGGGAAATCTATAGGTTACATACTATGCTTATGCTATGTGATTGTTTCAAAGGCCTATCCCTAACGTTGAAGACAGATTTAGTGAGAAGAATACAAAGAATGAAAGGTTTCATACTGTATATGTGCATTATGGGTTCAGTACATAAGATAAGTGGGGGAGTCAATGTGCTTCGTGAGACAGTGATATCGTTGTTATTGTCTTTAAAAGCATAGATGTATAACTAGAAAGAGACGGACAGGTGGAGATAGAATACCAGAGATAGGAGGCAGAGGATTGTAATACAAATTCAAAGAGCATTAGAGACAAAGAGGGCAGGTAAAAATTAATAGGATATGAAATGTTGTCTAGTGAAAAAACAGAATGGGTCGGAAATATGAAGATACAGTAGTTTGAGGACTAATGGCTGTCTTTAAAAAGTGATGCCAAGGTTAACAGACTATTCATCAGTTCCTGGCGTCCCAGCGTAAGCAGTGTTCTGACACTGGAAGACCCCTTACCGGCCATTAACTTGAATGGGTTATTATTTGTCTTCGAAGCTCCAAAACGCTCCTTCTGACGATCGAAGACTTCTTAGTAAATATGGGCCTTGATGCATAGTAGTTTACATTGTAGAAGTCTGATCAATCAATCCATTCTGCTCATGATGTGGTTAACGGGAGACATGAAATCTAGCATACAAAAGTTGTGATTGTTGCAAACTGTGAACAGTTTCATGAATGTTTGCAGAACACGTATAGAAAGATGTATTTTAAATCATTATTTGGCAGAAGGGTCTTTTATATTGCTTAACCAGCTCATCCAGCTATGAACAGGTTAAGAAGGCACTAAGAAGCAGAAAATACATTATTGCCATCTTGACTCTTGCCTGGAAATAGTTTGTCTGATTTTCATGGCATTTGTGTTCTGTGTATTTTTTCAATCTCTTGCTGTTAAACACATTGAAATGTATTGTGATAATATTCATACATCTTAGAAATGACAGCAACATAAACAGTCAAGGGAATACACATTTACAATCATTATTTGTCCTATGCGGCAGTCACATCATTTCCAAAAATAACGCATTTACCAATATGAAATGAACTGTGGTGTCAGTTAACTACACAAAAATATTTTGGGGTTTCTTTTGTTCTTAAAATGTTGTGTTGGAGTGGGGGGGGGGGGGGGGGGGGGTAGCCGCAGGAGTGGGGGGGGTAGCTGGGTCACCGGAGGACGCGCTTACGATGCCTCCCTCTGGGTGAAGCAAGACACTGCAGCTGAAACACCCCAGCTGGAAGGTAAAATGAAAAGGCAAAATGACATGATGAAGATTCTGAACACCAAAAGGGATCACTTTTATATGATTATTTCTTTGCTTGAGCACTTCCAAATTTCATGGGGCGAGAACTCAGTTATGGGCCGCTGCTGATCCCTTTGCTCCTGCCGCCGACCACGGAGCCCCCGCTTTGCTCCACGTGGGTAAGGGTACGTCTGCGTCTCCTGCTTCTGCTCGTGGGGATGCCCGCAAGACCTCCGCCGCTCCCCCTGCGCCCAGCTTGCCAAGGAATCCCTCGCCGTCTTCCAGGCGTCTCAAGGTATGTGCTACCCCATTCCGCAGCACCATTACTGCACATGGGAATAGCCACCGGTATCTAATTTGCTGGTCCCTCAGAATTTTTGTAATGGGGGCTAGGGATTTTCTTTTGGCCAGCGTGGCAGGGGACAGGTCTTGGAACACCTGGAATCTCACTTTATCAAACTCCATATGTTTAGTGTCCCATGATATCTTGCATACCTCCTCTTTTGTGCGGTAATGGTGGAACCTGATAACAATGTCTCTTGGGGGGTCCCCTGCCTGAGGTCTTCCTCTCAGGGCGCGATGACATCTGTCTAACAGGAGCTCACGGTCCGTCTTGTCAGGGAAGAGTTGTTCTAGCCACTTGGTGGCAAAATCCTCTGGGTCCGTGACAGTCTCAGGGACCCCCCTTAGACGGATATTACTTCTTCTGTCCCTGTTTTCAGAGTCCTCAATCTTTTCCTCTAGGAATATGACCTGGTCCCCCAGCTTAGTTACTTGTTTCTGGGTTTGTGCCAGTGCAGTAACGGTCTCATCAGACTTAACCTCTAGGGAGTTTGTTCGCTCACCTATGGCATCCATATCTTTCCTAAGAGCCCAAAGTTCTGTTGTAAAAAATTGCTTCATTTCAGCGCAGAAAGCTTTCATATCCTTGCGCCTCATTACATCCATGTCTAGGTTTTTCTTCGAACTGTTTTGTTAGAAGCCATCCTGGTATGTTTAGAGATTCTTTACTGCTGGTTGTATTGCTGTTGTCGCGATTTTGCTATAGTTATTGATATAACTAGTGCCGGTGGGAATGGAGCTCAGGTACTAAGCAGCCATTCACCTCCCCGTCATCACGTGACCCAATCTGGCTGTGATAGATGCAGGTGTGTTCTCCTTTAGGAGCGGAAACTCAGCTCACGACGACTACACAGACAAACAGACAGAACGCCTACAGAGGTGTTAAACTGGAGAGGACGCAACCCACAAAGAACCTTACTAGGAGTGGTGAAGAGACCTAGCACGAGTCGATGCTCCTCTTCCGGCCGCGCCACCCCTTACTCCCTACCTCCTTTCTTTTTTTTTTTTCTTTATTGATTTTGTGTTTGTCAATTTGAATTAATCGTACTATGGGAATTATGTTATTATCTTTATTGCTAGTCCACCCAAAACAATCCGGTCGAGTAGGGCCCGAAAAACCGGGATATGTCTCACGAGCTGACATACGGTACTGTCTATAGCGGAGATTAACACTAAAAATGAATGTAATGTATACTGTATTCTGTATCACTTGTTTGGAAAAATGCAATAAAATCTAAGTTACAAAAAAAAAAAAAATGTTGTGTTGAAAGCAGCGAGGGTCATTTTTCAGCCAATATGATTCAATTGAGAAAGTATTTGCTGAGTAATTATTAACCTACTGTCAGTTTATTGTTCCAGTAGTCATGGTGGTCTGGAGAAGTATAGATTTATTTCCGGTGTAGATTTTACTTTTAGAAGTACAGTACAGTATGTCATCCATGGATGCAGTTTGTACAAAAGATGTTCATAGATTTTATTCAAGATGACTGCAAAATACACCAATGGTTTGCACACACACTGTACCAGACTAACTTAACTGCCCACTCTGATAAAAGTTGAGTCTGAGTTGCAGACATCTGAAAAGAAGAGTTAATATGCAGACTTGCTTAATAATACATAATTGGGTGACCTTTTGGATGATGCCAATGCTAAGTGCCTTTTCTGTTACAAAAAAAAGTCAGAAATGACTAAACCTAAATCTTTGGAACCAAATGGATCCCAGAGTAATGACCATTGTGTTTTTATATCAGGGTTATGGACAACATTGCATAATCTGTTTGGAAATGAGGCTAAAAAAAGTTGTTTTCTCTCCACAATTATGTACTGTACAGTAATTTACAACTTGTACTTTTATCACTGTCTTGTAGTGGGGAAATCAAATCTGCTAGTCTAAAAATTTTTTTACAAGAGAACGGCAGCACTTGGCTTAGTGATATTGTTTAGGTGCAATCTTGACTAATTTATTTTATGATCTACATTAGTAACATTAATCCAAATAAGACAAATGAGTTGTCATTATCTGTTTCACTTCTGTTTCTCTGTTTTATTGTATTTTTTTAACAGTTCTCACTTTTGCCTATCGAAGAAATATTAATACATTCTATGCCTCCACTACTCTTTTCAGAAAAAGTTTACCACATTTAGCATAGTTTATCATTTTTAAGTTGTGTGTTGAGAAACCTCTATTGCTGTTTCTATGGTACCTGCAAATGTTCTCACACAGATCTCTTGTTGAAGAATATTGCAATCACCCTATGCCTTTCACAGTATACACATTTCAGACCTTTGCTCTTTCTTAAAATATATTTTGATGGAATCATTTCAAAACATAATTTTAGTTGCTCTTTCACAAGCCACCTTTATTCTATGGGACCTATTCTAGTAGCTTCGATAAGTGACTTAATGCTTGTAAAGTGCACTTTGCAAGTGATTTTGAATGTGTAGTTAGTCAGAAATCTGAGATAACATGGCTTTTTTTATAAGCGTTATCCCTCTTTCAAAAGCAAACCAGGCAATAGATGGAAAAAAAACTGAAATTCACTACAAGTGTCAGGGTCTCCTAGACATCCTGCCCCTAGCCATAGTTCCTGTCTCTGTCCACCGGGTGTGCTGCTGCTTTCTGACTGCTCGGGGGTTCCTCTGTCTGTCTTCTTGTTCTCTGTCCTTTTAGTTCCTATTTCCTGTTCCTCCCTTGCCTTTGTTATGTGTTCAGACTCCCTCTGCCCTGATCTGTTTATGTTCCTGTTTTGAGTCCTGTTAATATTAAAGGCCCTTGCTATTGAACTAGATTGCCCAGTCTGTTTTCTGCTAGCAAGTCCCAGTCCTGTTCCTGCTCTCTAGTCTAAGTCCCTGCTCCTTAGTCTCAGTTCCTGCTCCTGCATTCCTGTTGCTGACCCTGCTTGTGACCATGACGATCCTGCTTGCTGCCTGACACCGAACCCTGCTTGTAACCTTGATGATCCTGCTTGCTGCTTGCCACCGAACCCTGCTTGTGACCCCAACAATCCTTGCCTACTGCCCGCTGTTCCGGCCACCAAGGTCCTACCCACTCCAGGAGTCTCCCCTTGACAACAAGTAGTTCAGAGATGCAAATCACGGCTTAGTACCACTAAGGTAATGAAGGGGTTAACCTCTCCTGCTACCCATTTGGGAGGCCTAACCACCCACTCTGGGGAAACTACAACCTTCACCCACCGCTTCTACCACCAACAAAGCGGGTACTGGTGGTTAACCCTTTCATTACCTTTGCTTTTATTTTAATTACATAGGATTGAAGCAGGGGGTCTCCGGACCTGAACCACATAACTTTAAGGTCTGGGACCCCCCTGCAAGTTTTTTAATGTCCTGCATCATGGACTGCACCTCAGGAAGCAGGGGGCCCCGGACCTGAAACTAATGTGTTTCAGGTCCGGTGATCCCCTGCTTCAATCCAAATTATTAAAACTCATGCAGTATGTTATTTTTTTAACAAATGATATTTAAAATGCGATTTGCCTTGCTGAATACCTTTTTCACAAATTTAATACCATGAGCTAGTAACATGCCGTGCCGTCAAAGCTACTAGAATAAGACCCTATGTATATTGGTCAAGAGATACAAGTCACAGAACCATACTTTACTGTAAATAGTCTTAGAACACAGCCTATATAACACATTGCTGGTTAGGTTACCACATTGTCTTCTTACATTGTTTGACTACTTTTATGTTCTCATGTATGAAATTCTTGAGTTTCTTTCCTCTTTGGCAGTTGACAGTCTATTTATGTAGTGTACTGTGTATTTGTGAGGCAGCAAAAGATTATTATAGAGCAGTGAACAAAAGGACTACAACTCCGCTGTGTCGTTTAACGAGTGGCATGAAATTCTTCCAAAACTTGGGTGCGCTCTGTCCTAAACCACATTCATATTCATTACATTTTTCGAAAGCTACAACAAAAAGTGATTCGAAAGGAATGCTGCATATAGAGCCTTCAATAAATACATTCACCTATTCTGACTTTCATTCTGAAATATTTCCAAAGTAAACTACAAGCGAATATGTTCAGTTGTCTTCCAGCAAAGTGCATGCATATGCCTTGTTTATTCTTTAGAAGTATTAGCACAGTCAGAAAAAATAAAAAGATTAATGAACACGACTGATGTTTTTTTTAGCTGTCTTTCTGAAAAAGAGCCCAAATGAATGTAATATTGATAAATAGGGCAAGATCTACAAATTTCACAGTCAACACCATACAGATGTGGCCTTTTTGTTTTTCTGGCTTTTCCAACAAAAGTGCGGTCATCTCTCATTCTGTTTGGAAGATATAATAAGTACATCCCATTTAACTCTTGTCAATTCGTGTTGTTATTCACAACTGTATTTAACACGCATATGTCAGACATAATTAGGATTTTTTTGTTTGTATTGATTCGTTTATCTAGCAGATGGCAAAGTGAACTTTTTTTGCCTACAGGGTGGGGAGGGGGGGTGGGGGATCAGCGCTACAATTTACCATTCGCAGGTTCTAAGCATTATCAAATGAGAGTTGTAGCATTTTTTGTTGCAGTATTTTTGTACAAAGTTAAAATAGAACACTTTTTTTTACACTTTGCTTTTGGGCACACAGAGTTGGAGAAAGTTTATAGGGTTGAAAGAGAGAGAGAGTGACAATTTTTGCAATATGCCAGGTGCTTCAAAAAGACCAAAATAAACTTTTGCATATGTAACCCTGCTTCCCCCCTTCCCCCAGACTCTACGGTGGTGTCTAGGGTGCATGAGGGCAGATTACATGCGGTGTGGTGCATACCTGTGAGGAACAGGAGGGCCTGAGCTTCCTGCGATGTTGTGGGGGAGCCAGGACCGGGCTTCTGGGGTGGTAGCCTCCATGATCTCTTAGTGGTGCAGCGCCTCCATCTTCTATACTCCCAAGAATATGGGATAGGACCTGTATAGAAGAACCCCTTCGGTCCCAGGGTAATAGCTTCCAATTCACACACAGTCTTTTGTACAAAGGATAGTCCCTTTATTGGCAGATCAGCAACTCCCAAAGGTAGGGACGTCCAGCAGCAGCAACAACAGTAAAGCCTTGCTATATTACTCCGCTCTCCTCCCACACAGATATCTCCTCCTCTCCTTCCCTCCAAGTCTCTCTTCCAACAGGAAGGTCTGGGCTGAGGCTTCAATACCCTGCGGCCCACCTCTGAGGTTATCCTCGTGGTGGGGCTTGGATTCTCCCCATCACCCCAGGCAGTGGGGTGAGGGGCATTGGTCCACCAGGTCTACAACGCTATCAGCTCTACTAAAGGGCTGAGTCTCTCCACTCCTTGGACCGATCCGCAGGACTCGCTACTCAGACATGTCCCTCTGCGGACTGTCGGCATACTAACTCCAACAGCTCAACAGCTCAAGCTCAACCACAACAACGTCACTTACAGGAGTTGGCTGCTAAATATAGAGCTAGCCCCACCTCTCGTGATGTCAGCAGAACCTCCCCTCTTGCTCACGCCTGCAGCAGAGTCCAGGCCTGCATCTACCAATCAGGGCAGGGCTATGAAGGGGGAAAACCCATGATGATTACTGGTGCCTGATCTTAACAGGACTTACCACAGTAGAAGGGAGATAGGTATAGCCTGTGCTGTTTACAGGGGGCTACACATATATTATCTTTTTAGCAATTAATGATCGAGCAATTAAGAAAGCCACTGTATCAGAAATATATGACTACATAATTCACAATTATGAATACTACAAAAATTCACCTGGCCGTGAATGGAAGAACACATTGTGTTCGATGTGTTTGTCAAGTAATTATTGCTTTGTTCGCACAACGCTTTGCCCAGGGATAAAACAGGATTTGAAACATGAAACAATTAAATATTGCTACCCGCATGTGCCGGTATATTTGACCATGGACAAAGGAGAAGAATACGAGCGAGAAGCAGGACCGGGAGTGAAAATAATGGTACAGTACTTCCAAATCTCACAATGAGCCACCATCTGATGAGCCACAATCTGAGTTTCAAAAGTATCAACAGGAGCGCGCCCCCCCCCGCCCCTCCCCCCAGCTGAATATACCTTTCGGGATCTAACTGACTGCTATCAGCAACAATCTCAACCAATTTTACCACTGTGGCTAATTCTGACTGCCTGTCCCAGTATCATCTGCAAAGTTGGCGTGGTTTTTAATGAAGGTAAATATACCATAGAGTATTATTAACTTTTGTTACGACACGAATAGCCAGTCCAGTAATGCATTGATACATGCGCATAACAGTGTTAGTACACGCATGTGCAGTCTGTTGAGTACATCTGTTGTGTACTTAAAGCATTGTTTTTATGTTTTCAGAAATCATCAATGAAGTTTGAAAAGGTTTTCATAGATGGTAAATATAATGTGCAATATTGTATTAACTTGTTTTCTCACTGACACGAACATCCAGCATGTAACTCCATAGATACATGCGCACTATAGCGTTAGTATGCGCATGCGCTCCTTTGCTATACACAACCTGTATATGGTCGTTAAATCAGTGTCTTTTTTTTTTCCAGAACTGAACGTGTCAAATACAGTACATTGCAATAAGACGATTAAGCTGACGGTCGAAAATCACTATATTGCAAACTCACTTGTTTTAGTTTTTTACACTTTTATACACTTATACCCTTTTATACACATATACTGTACTGTATGTGATAGATACTAGGTTAGCATATTATCACTAACTTTCACTATTAACACTATCGACTTCAATAAAATTTCACACTGAAATATTTCATGTTTTTTTTTCACAGAAATAGTGTAGGAGAGTCCCTGCTGTAGCTCAGCCAACAGAGAATCCTATATATTCTTAACTGCACACTTTATGAATCTATATATTTATATATATATATATATATATTTGTATATTATATAATATATATATATATATATATTATAATATATATATATATATATATATATATATATATTTGTCTACAGTAGAGAGGCAATGGAGGGACATAACATATATTATTTTTTATTGATAAGTACTATAGAGCAGTACTACTATAGTACTGTAGTTATATATATACTGTATATATGTATACAGTGTGTACTGTATATATTGTGGCAGGTCGGCCTCGCGGAGGGGTCAGTAAGATGCTAGACACGATGGGAAAGTTTAAACTGTATTGATTTATTAGTCACAACCAAATAAAGTACGGATGCACTGTCCCTTTAAGAAACCAAATTATAGAAAATAAAACCTATTCCGTTAGGAAAACTAACTCAACTTCTTGAGCCCTTTCTAACAGGCAGCCAGCTAATCTGGTTATGCCCAAAACATGTGCTCACCACAATATAACAATAAAGTCTTATCTGTATTGTAGCTCTAATAGCAAACAGGAACGCCGGTTCCGGGGAGCAGGCTGTGTCCAGCTCGCAGCAATCTTTATCTTTATCCTGAGTTGGGGTCCCAGCTGGTCCCAGCAGCAAAGCTCCTCGCAGGACTGGGGGACCAGAGCAACATCTAGGGCTTCCTAGCCGGGAGAAGTCTCTCCACCCTCCTGGGGAAAAACAAGCTCACCTTGTGTGAGCCACTTCCTGCTTTTTAAACCTGCAGTCCCTCAGGCATCCTGCTTAATTATGCTGCAGGTGTATGCAGTTCTCCAACTGTGGGTTAGCTGGTTTAGTGCTGGAAAGTACACACATCCTCCATTCCAGCTTACTGAGTCAGTGACTCTGTCACAATATAAATATATATATATATATATAGGTAACAGAGCAGATGGCACACAAATACAGATGAGGACAGGTGCTTAGTCCCATATGAATGAATACAATCAAAGGCTCCTTACCAGGCAGACCAGAGAATCCAGGGAATCCAAAGCAGGCACAGCAAGGAAGAGACAGCACACTTGTTAGCAAAAAGAATTGTATTAGTGAAGCAGGCACAAAACACCAACGTTTCGGTCCTAAAAACAGGACCTTTATCAAGGGAGTTATCTAGCACTCCCTTGATAAAGGTCCTGTTTTTAGGACCGAAACGTTGGTGTTTTGTGCCTGCTTCACTAATACAATTCTTTTTGCTAACAAGTGTGCTGTCTCTTCCTTGCTGTGCCTGCTTTGGATTCCCTGGATTCTCTGGTCTGCCTGGTAAGGAGCCTTTGATTATATATATATATATATATATATATAGTTATGGCGAGTAAAAAAAAAGTGACAAAAACCCTCCACAGCAAAGCATATAGCAAATGGAAATATAACTGTTTGCTCAATTGCATGTCTTTGGCAGGTTTGCAACCCTGCCTTTCACCATTATCACCCAGCACACAGCACTTCCACTGCAGCAAGGGATTCTGGGAAATGACATGCAAATGAGCACACAGTGCCACTTTTTGCTTCAAAACCATTTTAAACATGGTTCCCTATAGGCTTAAGCTTGCTGCATGGTCACAGCTTTAAGCACAGCCAGGGTTAAGATGCATAGCCAGTAAACCCTACCACAGACAGCTGTTTCGAGCTGTTGGTTACTGGCTATGCAAAGCTGAAGCAATGAGGATGGGGTTTACCTTACTTAGTTAAGTTATGGTGAGTAAAAAAAGTGACAAAAATCCTCCACAGCAAAGCATATAGCAAATGGAAATATAACTGTTTGCTCAATTGCATGTCTTAGGAAGGTCTGCAACCCCGCCTTTCACCATTATCACCCAGCACACAGCACTTCCGCTGCAGCAAGGGATTCTGGGAGCATACAGTTATACAGGCATACCCCACATTAACGTACGCAATGGGACCAGAGCATGTATGTAAAGTGAAAATGTACTTAAAGTGAAGCACTACCTTTTTCCCACTTATCGATACATGTACTGTACTGCAATCACCATATACGTGAATAACTAATGTGAATAACGCATGTGTAACAGGCTCTGTAGTTTCCCCGTTTGCGCACAGCTTCTGTACAGGTAGGGAGCCAGTATTGCCGTTCAGGACATGCGGACAGGCGCCTGCGTGAGATGCCATTTGCCTATTGGGCGATATGTCCTTACTTGTGAGTGTACTTAAAGTGAGTGTCCTTAAACCGGGGTATGCCTGTATTTCCATTTGCTATATGCTTTGCTGTGGAGGGTTTTTGTCACTTTTTTTCGATGTGCCAACTTCCAATAGTTCTGAAAAATAGTTTTGACCCACTTAGTTCTGCCAGCTCTGTGGAAAATCAGATCTTTTTTGGGGGAAAAAAGCATATCTTAAATCAGGGGCAGCCAACTCCAGTCCTCAAGGGCCACAAACAGGTCAGTTTTAATGGATATCTCTGCTTCAGCACAGGTTGCTCAATAAATGGCTCAGTCAATGATTATCCTTAAAACCTGACCTTGAGGACTAGAGTGGGCACCCTTGTCTTAAATGATGGAAGTAGTAGTTTCTCACGTTGTTGTATAACTCCTGCATGTACATTGTGTTTCGAACTGGAACTTCTCTCCCATCTAACTCCAGAGATTCACTTTTGAACCAACACTGAAGTAGAGGATACCAGAGAAATATAAAATGAATTGTGCAAACACCTGCCAACGGAATCGTCCTTGCAGGAAAACAAAGGCTGTGTAGCTTCCAAACCACATGATAATTTATGGATTGCTGCCAAAGATAACCGTACACCAGCAATTAGCTACGTTGACCAATTATCCTACTGTGTCGAAAGTTATTTTTGAGGTATCTTCATGCAAAAGAATTACAGGAGGGTTGTGGGAGTGTTTGTGAAAGACCCGAGGGGGATGCATATGTGAAAAATGAAACTTGGATACAGCCAAATAGACATCTCTGGATTGCCAAATTAGCAGGAAAAAGGCTGTAATAATGGGTGTAACCCCCTCACTGCCAAAAAGACTTGTTAAACTGTTATTTTGGCAGAAAAGGTGTTAAATATCTAAACAGCATAGTAATCTTTTAATGCTCTTTTTATCATTGTGAAACAGACACATGAAAGCAGATAAGTGCCACTTGCCCATTTACCTATCTGCTATAAAACCCCTCAGACATCCTACTTAATCCTTGGATTTCTTTTGTATTTAGGGTTTAGTTGTATGCCTTTCCCAGACATTTTTCATTGCTCTGCTGTCTTTGCCTCTATCCCTACTGTTGGGGGCCTATTCCACATTTTGGGTTTTGAAAGTTAAATGCGAGATAATCCAGACTCGCCCATCTCATTGCTATTAATCTTGTATTCTGTCTTTAGTTGTTTATGACAAAAGTGCATTATTTTGCACTTTGTGGCCTAAAATTGTTGCCATACTCTTGATCATTACTCTAATCTACATAAATCATTAATAATTTGGTTTACCCCCTGGAGTGACAACCAATAGTGACAACCAATGTTGCGGTTATTGTGTAATCAGCATACTTTCCTTTCCAGACTATTTGCAATGTCACTGACAGTTATTAAAGCTCTCTGGTCCCAGTGTAAACCCCTTACTCCACTGGTCAAATACCCCATCTATTTCCATTTATCCCAACCTTCTGTCACATATTCTTCAACCAATGTCTTAAGTGACTTAACGTAATGTTAACCTAAATTAACATAGTTACATATTAGATGAGGTTGAAAAAATACATACGTCCAGCAAGTTCAATTTATGCAAAATTTAGACGACAGATACTTTATCCTATATTTGTACTTACAGTATACATCACGCTAAGCCTTAATGCATATCTTCAAAGGCCAAAAACGTAACGTTAAGACATGTTTTCTCCCATAAAGAGGATTAATTATAACGGCCACCAGTGAAAATTACATTCAAAGGAGGCGTTACCCTAAAATCATATACCCACAAAAGTCAGTTAAGGTTAATGCAGGGACTTAACGCTATGTTAGTTAGGTGATACCGAAATGTGGTGCTACTCACATCCAGATCCTGATAGAAGGATTTTACTGGAGAGGAGAGAAAGATAACACACTTGAGATACTGGGGAAATGTGCTGTAATTTAAATATACTTTGCTTATTTAAATATTCTCCTTTCCCAGGTATATCAAGTGTGTTCACAGGTATGTCCCCAGTCTCCACATGTTGTATAGAATGTTTTGGGAGGTATATTAGTCAATGTGATCTTGTATAATCTCCAAATAAATGTACCTACAGTAAATGAGAAAAATGTACCTAAATAAGAATAAATTATCTAAATAAGAAGAAAGTTTAGACGAAGAATAAAAACCGCCTATTTGTGACTAGTGTGTTGAATAGTGTATGTGAGTATTAGAGTTAAATAATATATATATAGATCAAAAACACGTGTCAAAAATAGTGTCACAAAATGTATCAAAAGACATGTCGAGAAATATATCAAACAACAATGTGGCAGTGTGACAAATATAAGAAGCAATTTTCACTCAATATACAGTACCATATTTGATATTTGTTAGGCCTTACAACAAAGGGAAGTGTCTACAGGTGGCACGGCACCTGAACTAATAGAATGTCTCATGGAAAATGACTGCCTTACATTCATTGCATTGCACAACACCAAACATTGTAGCAGATGTAAATGATATTGACAATGATGTCTACAGTCCTATTTCTTTCAAAATCACAAAAACCAGCTGTACCACTACTTGTTTAAAAAAAAAACACAAAAAAAACATCTGCACTTGGAAAATCAGGTAGAATAGGCAAAAGAAAAAACACACACAAGCCCTCATTCTCTCCAGTCTCGACTATTGTAACCTTCTGCTGTCTTCTCCTCACTTTTAAGGCTTTATACTCCTCTGCCGCTCCTAACATCTCAGCCCTAATTTCTCGCTATACACCTGCCCGACTCTTGCGCTCTGCTCAGGGATATCTTCTGTCTACCCCTTTTTGTATCTAATGCCCTCTCCCACCAAAAATCTTGCTCACGTATTGCTCACCACCTCTGGAATGCCGTTCCCCTTAATGTTTGACTAGCACCCTTTCTCTCTCCACCTTTAAGACCTTTCTTAAAACACAAGGCATATGAGTAGCTCCATGGCTTATACCAGTGATTCCCAACCAGGGTTCCGTGGAACCCTGGAGCTCCTTGAAGCAGTCTCAGGGGTTCCTCCTATGGACCACAAAACCCCTGCCCCTCCACCCCCCTGGGGATGGGGTTTTTGGTATGTATTTTGTAGGGTGGATTGAGAGAAAGTGGGGTAATTGATGGAAGGTAGGGGCAAGTGAGAGAAGAGAGGGGGGCAGGAGGGAGTGAGTGAGGAAAAGAGGGAGTAAGAGTGAGATGCAAGGGATAAATACATGCGAGGCGGGAGGGGGGAGAGTTAGTGAGACGGATGGGACAGAAATACATGGGAAAGGGTGGGAAATAGAGGTGGCTCGTGAGGTGTGAAATGTTGTGACTGACCCCTGTCAAACCTAATATGTGTCAGCCAGATAGGGTTACCCGAGATTTTTCAAAATACTTCAAGGGTTCCTCCAAACAAAAAAGGTTGTAAATCACTGGCTTACACTATATACCTCCTATGCATTGACCTTGACCTCTTGTAGACACGATTGTCAGAACACCCTCCTATCATCTCAGTAAGTTCTTCCTACTTACCACTTCGATTGTAAGCTCCTCAGGGTAGGAACGCCTTTTCCTATGTTACTTTTTTGTCAGAAGCAGCTATTCCCATTATGTGTTATATTATTTCACGTGTATTACTGCTGTGACGCATTATGTACGTGGATGGCACCATGTAAATAAAGATACATACTGTACATGCATACATACAGTTAACGCACCAGCAAAAATAAACAATATACAAACAGAGGCAACTGCCCTGTTTGTTTAACAACTAAAAATGAGCTGTGCTTGGTGCAATCAGTTACTTTCAGGCAGAGTGAGCAAGAGACAGAGGGAGCCAAGTGTTTGCTTGGTGTCTACGATTTGCCCTTTGATAGAATCCCCAATGACCTGACATCTTTAATTAGCTCAGCCATTTGTTATTTACTGATATGGCATCTAAAGACACTGAGGGAAAGTTCTTCCCAATTAAGTAATACTGATAATGTGCTGTCTAGCTGGGACTATTGATCCTGTATTATAAGAACCGAAACCACTAAAATGCTATTCAAGGAAACTTCAAAATTGCTTTGTGTTTCTAAGATTACTCATGTCTGTGTCACAGGAGAATGGCAATTTGAAAATATTGTAAGGGTATCCACTGAAAGCAAGAAATCGCTGTCAATGCATAGAGCATGTTCCTGAGAAAATGTTCACCTATTTTAATACATTTTCAATATGAAGATGCTTTTATAATACTAGTATGTGGCATTATTTGCCGAAAATGACAAAGGAGACATTAACAGTATTTCATTCCATGTTCCTGAAATACCATTAATATTGCAACTATAAAACGTGGACAGAAAGGAAACCACTTTGCTAGGACTAATATTCTTGATTTAGGCAACTAGGGAGTTTGAGAAGAGAGCCAAACTAATATTTATGATGTACTTCTAGATTTTCCGCACTGGAGCATGTAATAATATAACAGGGAAGGCCTGTATAATTTTTCATGTTTTGAAAACAATTTATTTTAAAACAAAAATGTATCACAAGATGTCCATATTACATTGTGTATATGTCATGTTTCACTCTGGAACAAGACTTTTCTTTGGTATGTTTCTGAATTTATTGGAGTTTTAGCTGGTTTTTAGCAGCTGTTTGTCAGTAGAATGTTCAGAGTTGATAATTATTTCTCATTTCTTATTGGTTGAAGCTCTGAACCCTCAACTAATCACAGCATATGAGGATTTGATTATACATATCATCATCTTCAGCCCCTGACGTCCCACTACTGGATGAAGGGCCCCCAATGATCTCCCAGGTACTGCGGTTGCAGCCTCTCTTTTCTACATTAATTACCCTTGGAATCCAGTCGAGTTCGATCTTTGTCCAACTATGTTTTTTTCTTCTTGTGATATGTCTGGCCCACTGCCATTTTAATTTCTTCACCCATTCAATCTTTTTCCTGTATCTTTGGGTAAAACCCAGCATACATCTCTCCATACTTTTATAACTTTCATCCCATGTGAGTCATCAGATACACTAATTATAATGAGATGTATAAGACTCTGGGGGCAATGCACAATGCAGTGCTTTTTAAGTGAAATAAATGTTTTTAAAGCGCTATCCTGCCTGCTGCACGATTCACAAAGCAGTGATAACACTGCAGTATCGCGCCTAAAAGGCTTTTTTTTATCACCAAAACACTGTCAGTGATAAAAAAAAGTCATACGATCGGGCAAAAAAAGGCAAATGCGCCATTTCTTGTCAGTCAACGTGATTCACAAAGCAGCGATAAGTGAATCGTACTGTAAAAGCTCACTATTTCTTTTCCCCAGCTAAAGGTTTGCACTAAAGAGATTTAGCCATGAATAAAAGCATTGTTTATTTTTTTTGCAGAGCATTAATACAAGAGGCTGGCGGGGGTCTCCAGGGGGTTCCCACAGGTGTCTGTGGGTCCTCGAGTGGTCCTCGTGGGTGTCTGGGGGCCCTCGGGTGGTCCCTGTGGGTGTCTGGGGGCCCTCAGGTGGTCCTTGTGGGTGTCCAGGGGTCCTTGGGTGGTTCCTGTGGGAGTCCAGGGTTGGCTTAACCATTTATTCTATGTGCATGATGTACCCACTGTATCAATGAATGGGGGTAGTTGCCTGGGGAGGGTGGTTAGGCTTCCTGGGTGGGTAGTGGGGGAGGATGGGTTAACCCCTTAATTTTTCGAGCGGTTACTAACCGCTAAGGTGATAAAGGGTTTAGGGGACATTAGATTGTATTTTTTATTGTACTGAATTGTTTGTGGCAACAGAGGACATGGTCGGTGATGAGGATGAGGACGGCCTTCATCGTGGCAGCCTGGCAGGGGTGAGTGCAAGTTTTATTCACTTTCTTTCTGCTTGTTAATGTTTTATTTTAAATGGGCAAATGCACTATTATCAATATCTGGATAATAGTAATTTTGCCCATTACTCTACTGTATGTTTAATGGGGTGGGTTATTTCAAAGTATTGGTTCCTTTTTTGGGGGGCACAGGATTAGTACCACAGGCAAGCGGGGACCCCCAGAGGGACACCCATGGGAACCACCCCGGACACCCCCAGACACCCACTTGGACCACATGGAGCCCCCCGGACACCCACAGGGACCACCTGGAGGCCCCTGGACACCTGCAGGGACCACTCGAGAGCCCCCGCCGGCTTATAGTATCATTCTTGTGCTTTAAAAAAAAAAACATTTTATGTTTTTTGGGGGGTATAGGGGTTGTTGTGGGCACAGGGGGTGGGTGGGTAGTACATATTGCAATGTTTATTGTGGGCAATTGCCCCCAATAAAGCTGCTATTGTACTTTAACCCCGTCATTGCCTTAGCAGATAGCCGCTAAAGGTAATGAAGCTGCTTTAATTAATTTTTTTTAAATAGTGTGCTGGAGCAGGGGGTCTCCTGAGCTGAACCGCTTTGATTTTTGGCTCAGGGGCCCCTGCTTCCCGAGTTACAGGCCCAGTATGGGGCATCGGTTGCCAGTCTTGCCGCCATTTATAAATCGTCCGCGACACGTGAAATGGGACATTTAAATAATGAAGGAGATACCGGCTCCCCATATCTGGACATGTAACTCGGGAAGCAGGGGGTCACGAGGCTGAAATCAATGTGGTTCATCTCAGGAGACCCCCTGCTCCCGCACACTATTAATAAAAATTACATTTAAGCAGCTTCATTACCATAGCGGATAGCCGCTACGGTAATTAATTATTTTTTATTGTTATGTGTGTTTTGATACTAGCGTACACGTACAGGGGGTCTCATGAGCTGAAACGCATTGGTTTCAGCCTCAGGGACCCCCTACTTCATGAGATGCAGGCCCCGTTATGGGGTGCCGGTATCCCCCTGCAGGATTTAAATCACTCGGTCACGTGACACAGGAAATTTGAAAGCACAGGGGATACCAGCACCCCATAACGGGCCTATATCTCATGAAGTAGGGTGTCCCCGAGGCTGAAACCAATACGGTTCAGCTCAGGAGACCCCCTGCTCATGTACACTAGTATTAAAATGTATATGTGTACTGTACGATCGTCCGTAAGAGCCGTGCATGGAGACGCAGCGTCTCCATGCAGCTCTTCCAGGCTGTTTTTTTTCTATCAGCTATCGTGCTGTAGAATTTATAGCACGATAGCACTGATACAAAAAATAGGTCGCGCGATAGTGAATTTTTGTTATCGGACTTAAAAAAATGCCATTCACTTCTTAGTGAATCCCGCGTTTGGCTTAATTTCTTAAAGCACAATTACAAAAATCAGAATCGGACGCAACAGCCCTGATTTTATCACTGCTTAGTGAATCCCCCCCTCTGTGTCTGTTAGTGTTCTTTTTTCCATTTTAAATGTATCAAAGTTCTCTGCTCAAACCTGACCTGTAGAGGATTGCAATGTTGTTGCTGAAGTTCAAAAACCAGGTGAAATTTGCCATTATTTTTGTGAAACATTTCACAAAAAACATTTGAAGACATTCGCACATCTGGGTCCATAGAATCCAAAGTCACATGGCCCTTTATTTAACTCCTCCAGATGTGCATACAATTATGACAAAACTCGCAAAATGTCACAGCACTCTGGCAAAAATATTGCATTTAAGTATATTGTGCCTATTCTTGAGAAATGTGAACTTTTGCAACATAAAAAAACTAAATTGTGGTAAAAATCAAGAAAATGCTGCGAATCAAGTTTGTGGAAATTCACACAACTTTACTGACGGCGTAAACTTCTAAAGATTTGCTATTTACAGTATCTTTTTTTGATGCTGTGTGTCTAGTTGTTTTTTTTCAGCGTCTTTTTATGTAGCGCACTTAGAAATGTGAGAAACATTCTTCGGTGAGTTTGGTGAGGGATGCATTGAGCAGTTTCACAGGAGCAGCAGACTTAACAAGTGTCAGGACCGACTTGGGCAATCGCAGGGCACGGTGAAAACTGAGGGCGGGGCCTCTTACTCTCCTCTTAGCCCTACATGTGTGGGGGGTTGTGGCAGCAGCGCTGGAGGGAACCCACCTGAGGGGTCCTGACACGGCAGGTGGGCCTCACCATAAGTCAGGCCCAGTTTCCTTGATCATTGCCTGGATGGGTTCCCTCTGTTGCCGCCACCCCACCCGCTCACCTGGGGGAGAACGCGGAGCCTCAGCAAGCATGGGGCCCAGTACCATCGCACCGATGTTACCGCCATCAGGCTGGCCCTGCCTATTATAGTAAAGAATAGAAAATGGTTTGGCCTTATGTCTCTGAATGGGAATATGGGGTTTGTGGGCTCCACTATTTTAATTTGTTGCCAAATCCTGAAAGAAATGATAAAAACAAAGCCAAATGCTATTTTGTTGTATTTTGTACATTACAATATTTCCATAATCTCATAATACCAAACAAATAAGGAAGCCCATGTATTTGTGAATTAGAATAGAGCAGAAAATTCTACTTAAAAAAAATCAAACTCTTTCCATATTACTCTTCTATGCAAATGTAAGAGTACAAACATACAGAAAATTCATAAGCATGATGCATGCTATAATAATGCTCATTAGCCCTAATCATTTAGTCTGACAATTTCACACAATTTTGCCAATGCTAAAGCAGTGGTTGATTAGAGATTGATATGGGCAAAGTGTACAGATCCTGCCTATTATTTTAAGTTTGTTTGCTCTGAATTCTAATGAGATAGTTCGCCAGGCATTAGGGCTGGCTGAGTATTTACTAAGCTCCTGTATTTGAATTTTATAATATCGTCTTTATTATTGCTTTTTATTTCTGTAGATATAGTTGACCAATATGCCTGATTAAAATATCAGTTTTTTTCATTATTAGCATCTTTAATAATCAAGATAATCACCATTTTATTTCGAAATAAACACAGAAGGCTAGTTGAAATAAAGGTCTAATATTTAAACATGTTCATATTCAGAGCTGCAGGTCCAGTATATATATATAGACCAAATCCCCCCCCCCCCCCCCTCCCTTATACCAGGCTTGTTTTTGTGTTGACAAACAAGTCTCATTTTTTTTATTTTAAATGAAAACTATCTTTGTACAATTGTCATGGTTGCCATACTGCTTCTACCATTTGCCAACGTGGACAGTATATAAACAATGCCAGGTCTGACATCAGAGACAGGGTAACGTTTTTGCAGGGAAAAATGTGGATGATAAATGGGCAGTCTTTAAAACATTGTTAGAAAGGCACACCCTTGGGGGGTATACCCTTGGATAATAAATATAAAAGAAACAAGTCTAAACCTATGTCGCTAAGGTAGGGGAGGAAATGGAAAGGAAGGCATTTAGATTCTTTAAGTCAGAAGGGACGGAGTGATCGTATTAGAATTATATGGAATGTAACAAAAGTTGCAAAAGGGCAATCAAATTAGCAAAAATTGAAAATGAAAAATGGATTGCAACAGAAAGTATGATCAACCATACAAAGTTCTTTAAGTACCTTAATAACAAACAAATTAGAAAAGAAAATATAAGACCCTTTCAGTGTGAGATGGGCAAGCAAATTATTGGAGATAAGGAAAAAGGAGAGGTATTAAACAAATTCTTTGCTTCTGTATTTACCAGGGAAGAAGCAAAAATAGTGCGACAGGAGGAAACCACAAACTCTACATTTACGAACGATTGGTTAACTGAGGAAGAAGTGCATAGGCATCTTGAGAAAATTAAAGTAAATAAGGTACCTGGCCCCTATGACATACACTGGCGGCACACTTTATTCTTAGCTGGCTTGTGCCGCAAGCCGGGAGGTGTCCCGGCTTGCTCGTTTATTTCCCTCGGCGTGCCGCACGTCATCGATGCGCGGTCACGCTTCATCGGGAGCGTGCGCGCATGGATTTATGAAGGATAGGTTGTACGAAACTAAACTTATTGGTTTCTTTGAGGATGTAAGTAGGAATTTAGACCAGCGTAATGCAATTGATGTGGTCTACTTAAATTTTACAAAGGCTTTTGATACGGTCCCGACACAATAGGTTAGTGTACAAAATAAAGTAAATTGGACTCAATGTGGAGTACAGTTTTGGGTACCACTCCATTAAAAAAGACATTATGGAACTAGAAAAAGTGAAGAGAAGAGCCACCAAATAATTAAGGGGATACAAAATCTGATTTATGAGGAGAGGCTATCTAATTTAGATTTAATTGGGGATAATACAAGGAGATTTCAAAAGAACTATTCATCCCAAAGGCAGTGCAAACTACATGGGGTCATCCCTTACAGTTAGAGGAAAGGAGATTTCACCAGAAACAAAGGTTTCTAGACAGCTGAAACGTTGGATATTCTTTTGGCTAATAAATTCATTTTTGACAAAAACGTTATAGTTTAACTTCTTCTGGATCTTTACAGTAAGGGCAATTAAAATGTGGAATTAATTACCCACGATGACTGTGAAGGCAGATACAATAGATATCTTCAAAAGAAGTTGGACATCTTTGTAGAAAGTAAAGGAATACAGGGATATACCAAATAAGTAAACATGGGAAGGATATTGATCCAGGGAGAAATCTGATTGTCATTATTTGGAGTCAGGAAGGAATTTATTTTTACTCTTATGAAACATTGGCTGATGTTTCACTGGGGTTTTTTTGTTTGCCTTCTAGTGGATCAAATTACTGCAAATACAAATATAGAATAAGTATCTTTGGTCTAAATTTAGCATACGTTGAACTTGATGGACATTATGGGGCCTGTGCTATAAGCGTCGATAAGCCACATATCGAGCACTTATTGGCCAAATTGCCTACTGCTATTGAGTAAGCCTCGATAAGTGGGTGATAGAGACATGAATCGCCAAAAATTTCAGCCGTTATAAAAAATTGACGGGTGAACAGCAATAAGCCACTTATCAGCAAGTTCTGAAAGTCTGCGATTAGGTTATTGAGGCATATCGAGGCTAATTGCAGCTCTAGAATGGCGAGTTTCTCCAAAAATCCTCACGCCTAGAAAAGTTGGCGTGAGGCTGGTGAGGAGCTGCTGAGAGGCGGCGAGACAGGACTTAGAAAAAAAAATGCATTTTTTCTGCATCGGATTGATGCTGGGGGTCTCCGGAGCGGATATCCATTAATATCAGCATCGGAGACCCCGGCATGAATCCCATGCAATAACCCCTCCCGCTACCCACCAAGGGCCAAATACCTCCTTCATCACCCCCACTATACCACAATAAACACTATTACCCACCTCCTCTACTCCCACACGATTGATACCAGAGGCTGCAGGTGTCCTCAGGTGGTCCCATGGGTGTCTGTGGGCCCTCGGGTGGTCCCCGTGGGTGTCTGGGGCTCCTCAGTTGGTTCCCACAGGTATCTGTGGGCCCTCGGGTTGTCCCCGTGGGTGTCCCAGTGGTCCTCAGGTGATCCCCGTGGTTGTCTGTGGGCCCTCGAGTGGTCCCCGGGGGTCACCGCTGGCCTGCGGTACCAATCCTGTGGCAATTTGTTTTTGCAAAACATTGAAATAAATACACCCTCCTCCCATCCCTCCCAACACATACAGTACAGTAATGGGCAAACTAACCATTATCCAGATACAGATAATAGCTAATTTGCCCATTATAAAATCAAACATTAGACAGCTAGCATAAATAAATTAAATAAAACTTTCTACTTACCCCTGCCATCATGAAGGGCATCCTAATCAGCATACTTCAGGTCCATGCCCTCCGTTGCCAGAAAGAATACAAGAAAAAATACAATCTAACCCTTTAATCATCTTAGAGGTTAATAACCGCTATAGTAATTAAGGGGTTACCCCACCCTCCCCTGCTACCCACCCGTGAGGCCTAACCAACCACCTGGGACCACTATACCCACCCTCTAGCCATTGATTGGCTGTGAGGATTACGTACACACGCCTACACCGCGCTTCCTCTCGCGCAGCTCTGCGCATGCGTGGGGCACCTTCAGCCCATACTCTTCTCCTGACATGCACAGCAAGGCATACGCGCAGCAGTGACGTCACCTGATGCTGTGGACTCGGGCTCCGCCTCCAGATCACGCAGCACACTCCCAGTACGCAGCGCGTGCACGTGACATGTGCACCACGCCCCCAAGCTCCGTGGCAACAACATCATCAGCTGATACAAGGAGCTGCACCTGCTCATAGGCTGGAACAAATCACAGGCTTCTGTGGAGGCCATGCCTCTGCTCCACCCCCCCATGGGGATTGACTAATCAAGCCTATATATGCTCAGCTGTGCCATAGGCACTTTGGCTGAGCATAGATTGTGTTACTCTGTGTTTGTCTCTGCTGATCCTGTCTTGTCCCTGTCCTGTTGCTTTGCTTCCTAGATTAACCCCTCGTGTACCGACCTGGCTTGCCTTTGACCACCCGCTTATCTGGAATCCTGAGCTCGACTTTGAACTTCAACTACCCTGCTCTCTCCAACTCTGACCTCCACGCTCCGGACCTCTCCTGCACTGAACCTGGCAAGTATACAACTACCCTGGTCTCTCCACTCCAGACCCTGCTGCCAAGACTATCCTAAACTCCGGACATGGCCCCCGTGTCTGTTGCTGGTGTTTGCCTATTCCATCTCAGTACCGGGGTCTCGTCCAGTTTGTGGTGAGCACAGCGTAACATTGGCATAGTGATACATCATATCCATATAATATGGGCATGTGTAACAGGGGACTTACCCTGTTCAGAAAACTTGCCTCTAATCCAGCAGTGTGCTGGTTAATTGACTAGCACCTGGCTGATTACAGGTGTTAGAAAAAGCCTGCCTTTGAGACAGGAAGTGAGACTCCTTAGCTCACACCTGAGCTGAACTAGGAGACAGAGCATAGATTCCTTAGTCCACAACTGGGCTGAACCAAGGATGGACAGATGTCTTGAGCGACAAGCTGACCACAAGACAAAGGGGACAAGATTCTAACCTGGAGCCCGGAGATTGCCTTAGCACACATGGGTGCGGATCCAAGAGAGCAGAGAAGCTGCCCCTACAGCAGCCCAGCTAACAGATAAGACTTTTCGTATAAGACTTTATTTTCCAATGACTGTTGTCTATATATATATATATCTATATGACTTGGGCTGATTAATAGCTTGGGTAGCCACCCAGTTAAAAGGGGATGGCATATAAGGATACATATATGCCAAAGGGGAGCAGGTTTTGTTTGGCTCACTATTTCGCTTATGTTGATTTTTTGCTCTGTTTAAAGCGACAGGCACAATAAAGCCTTGTTTTAATTTCACCTTACAACAGTCTCCATTGTGTACCTCTGCACATATCCTCCTACATATGGTGTCAGACGTGGGATGAGAGGTGGCCTTTGAAATTTAAAGGGCCCGGAGATTGCCTGTGGAATTTTTTTTTTGTGCTTTTTGCCTTCAAACAGCCTGAGCAACAAACAATCACATGCAGCAGAGATCAGAGTTAAAGCGACACACCCAGGCAGGAAATCTACACTGCACTGAAACTCACAAAACCACAGATGGACTCTTTTTCCCAATCCCAAGAGGAGAGAGAGAGAGACTGCTGAAGCAGGTAAACCTTATTTGCCTATCACAATAAAGTGTAATATGGTCATTGAAATAGGGGGTTTGCCTTCCAGCCATAGTCAGGGTTCAAGAAGTGAGTTAGCCCTTAAAAGGGATAGGTGTTTGTTGTTTTCAAATGTTTAGCTAAAGCAGTGAATACAGATGGTGACCCACGAGCGGTACTGATTCTGCAAATAAAGGTTGCCACACCACATAGGACTACCAGCTGTGAATGGAGTATATGCAGAAAAGTGTGAAAATTGATGCAAGACTGTGCTGAAGCAGGGGAATTTTCAGCAAACAAATGCTGAGTGAAAAATTGCCCTACCGGGGAAAATGGGATTGCTCAACTGTGTAAAAGGTATCCCAAAGCCAATTGCTGAGTGTTAAGTCACCCTGCCGGGAGTGAAAGAAATATTCCACTGCAAAGAAATAGAACCCTGGGAATTTAAAATGGCCACCTAGCTGAAGTCAAATACAGACTCTGTAAAAATAGGGAAGAAAATTTGTTCCTGGTGTAAAGAACCCCACCACACGGAGCAGTGTCCCTTCAGGCCTTATTCAGACGATGAGAATAAATGCGTGCACAGTAATGCTAATGTTGTAAAACTTACCCAAGGGAAGAAATAGTCTACAGAGAGGCCTGTGAGAGCTACGACCTCTACAAACAAAATATGCCCACTTGTAGGACTACCACCATTTGGGGTTCTAGCAAATACAGTGACAACAGCTGCAATAGCGCCTCCTGAGGTCAGGAAGAAAATTACACCTGATAGCCCCAAAATGGAGGACAAGATGCAGCGTTCCTGTAATGAACCCTACCCCACGGAAGAGTGGCCCTTCCAGTCCGATGAGGAGGAAGACATCTCTTATGGGGAACCGAAACCGAGTCACACCCACAAAACACCCCAAGAATGGTGGGGGTGCATGAACTCGGTACGAACCGAAAAGACCGCTCCCTATGATGACGAATATGATCGGCAGGAGAAAGAGCAGGAGCAGTGGATCACCGAATATTTCCGTCAGCTGTTACAGTTGCAAGAAAAGCCAGGTGGATCCAGTGACGCTGCTAAAATTTCAAATGAAGATGTAGACCCCAGTATCCCTGAGGGGACGGTGTCATCCAAAACAAAAAGGCAAAAAAAGAAAAGCGGTTCTTCACTTACCGTGGAAGGAACAGATACATCTGCAGATCTTGCGGAGGAAAAGGGGGTCCGAAATGCCCTGCAGCCTAAAGAAAATGGAGAAGTCGTCCTGCGGATGACCGAATATCCAGAGGGCCCAAGGCAGAAGTCGTGTACCCCAAAAAAGTGTCTGTCCGGTGCTAATAGTGAAAAAACCTCAACCAACCATCCCAGGGAAGCAGAGCCGGAACCGCTGAGTGACGATCCCTTGACCAGCCCTGGGGATGCCCTGCAGGTTGCCAGGCGTGACTGTGATCGGCTCCGGGAAAATAACGTGAAGCTACAGAAAGATGTGCTCACAATGTACTCTTTAGCCAGGACAGAATTGGACGATCTCAAGACTGAGCTAGATACGGCAAACTCTACTATTTCCGCCATGGATGAAAAGCAGAGCCAATCTGATAAAATGATGGCTAAGCTGAAGCGGAAGTATGAGGAGGCACTGAAGCAGATGACAGTCTTCCTGCAAGAGGTTCACACTCTTCGCATAGAGCTGAATGCCTCACAACAGGAGGTCAACAGTGTCCGGACAGAGGTAGACGTATCTCAGAAGGAGGTTCATACACTCCACAGAGCACTGGATGCCTCACATCATGAGATCAACAGCTGCCGCACAGAACTGGAAGTCTCCAGAAAGGAACTTCACAGTCTCACTGAGGAGCTGGACATTTCAAAGAAAACTATCCTACATCTTAACTTAGATCTCCAAGTCTCTCAGAAGGAGACAGTCTGCCTCCAAGCAGATGTGCAAAAATGGAATGTGGACTGCAAGGAGGCCCTGAATAGTACAGAGATTGAAAAAGGAGAACATTTAAGATTAAAAAAAGAAAATTTGGAGTTGACAAACCACGTCAATGGAAAGAATGAAAAGCTGCACGAACTTAAAAAAATAAAGAAACGGTTGGAAGATGAGAAATTTGAAGCAGAGCACCGACTGCAGAACCAACTGCAAGGTCTGCGTACACACCTCAAGAATGTCGAGGAGAAGCAGCGAACTCTGCAGGAAGAAAAGCAGCAGGATAAACTGAAGGCTACTCTGACCATCACCAAAGCATTGCTAGAGGCTAAGCTTAGAGGCCAGGTGACTCGGTACAAAAGGGAGCGCAAAAAGGTCCAGAAACTGAGACGAGTATCTGCGGCCCAAGCGAAAAAGTTCACAGTGCTCCACAAAATAAAGAATGATAGGTGAATGAATGTACCCTAATGAATGAATGAATGTACCCTAAAGGGGCACAGATTAATACTTTATCAGTAAATGTGCAATCACAAACATAAAAATAAATGAATACAATGACAAAACCTGAAAAAAAGAAAGTTACATACATTCAATATTTTACTTACCTTTAGCAGTCTTCACCCTCTGAATCCCGTTGTATCTGCAATATCTCGTACCGCGACGTCATCACCTGCAATCCAACAACATCCACCTTGAAGAACAGCATCGGGTAAAAAAATCTTCTTTCTTTTATCATCTTCTATCACCGTCTTCTTTCTTTATCTCTCATTATTTTTATCTCTCCTTTAATCTTCTATCTTCATCTGTCAATCCAAAACCCATGGTAAATCCAGAACAGGATGTTCTCTGGTCAGCTTCTTGGGGTAAAATGAGATGTGCAGGCTTTATATAGGGTCTGGGACATCACATTTTATGGTCAGATGGTACAGCTCCAATCAGATTGGACGCTGTATCATGTGCCTGCCTCTTTTTTTTTTTAGTATGTTACATCTCCAAGGGAGGTATGTCACATCCTTAAAACCACATGGCTATATCACATGGTATTACAGCCAATGGGATTAAAGACAATCCCATTTGTTGCTGTTCCATGTGATAGGTTACATTAGTTAAAAGGATGTGACATCACTTTAAAGAATGACATCACATCCTTTATATCGGGAAGCAAGGGGTCCCCGGACCTGAAATCAACGTGGTTCTGCTCCGGTTATATGAAGTAAAGAGGTGTGGCTAACTCCTAAATTTGGATTTCGGGCATAGAAGATAGTCCAAAACAATGGTTCGTCATATACGAGAGACCCCCTACTCACCTACACCAGTAGTAGATTTTTATTAAAAAACATTCATTTCGGGCGAGTTTTGCGCAGGGAGAAGCGGCTCTCTCTGAGCAGCTCTCTCTGTAGCAGAAAGAAATCGCTGGGTAAGCCCTTTTCAGAGAGGCGATCTTCACGTCGCCAGCTACGCGCCCGTTTTGGGAATTTTGCTATCACAGGTATTCAAGGCTTTCCGAATATCATGATCACACCGCTCAAAAAACAGGCGATTTAAATGGCCTGGCGATTATTTTTATGAACGCTTATAGCATGGGCCCCTATATATATTTTTTTCAACCTCATCTACTATGTAACTATGCAAGTATGCAACTTCTAGTGAAGTATCTGAGGTGGCAATTATCGGGTTGTAGTTTCTAACTCATCTGTAAAAGAAACTCGAGGTCTGGAAAACTTATATACAACATAATTTACTATAAGTTTTATGTTCTAAATCTGCAATAACATTGTTCATGCACAATAGAAAACAGGAGAGATTAATACAAATGACAACACTGTTCTACAGTATATATTAAATAATTTTCACACCAGACGCTGTTTTTTATAATGTAGCTATTGCATGCAGTTTTTCTGAAAGTTTTTACTAATGAAGCAGTTACTGTGGAACATTTTCCCAGGCTTGTAATAGCAAAACTATCAGGATAACCCATCTCCTGTAGATTCACACTGCTGTTCTCATTATATGACAGCAGCTTGAATATAAATACAAATAGCCTCAGGGATTGTGGGTAAACTGTGCAGCATATGTGGATTTCAGTGGTGTAAAACAATGTACTTTGTCATTGTCAGCTGAGTGGAATATTAAAACGAACTAGCACAAATATTTTATTAAAGGCAACATTAACACCATGTTTTCTGGATTCCATTGTTTTCCACGATGTTTTCTGGATTCCATTGTTTCCCCCCCCATGTTTTCTGGATTCCATTGTTTTCCACCATGTTTTCTGGATTCCATTGTTTTCCACCATGTTTTCTGGATTCCATCTGCACAATGCAGATGTACACATGCATGTACAGTAATGCAACCGTTCTAACCCATTCCCTATTATCTGAACCATGATGCTTCTCTAAACATGTCTGACCTTGAATGACCCCAGACACACTCGCACTTCAGAAAATTGTCAACATTGTTGATAATGAGGTTATTACCATGGACTCATGATTACTACAGTGCTGCTTTCTGGCAACATGTGACTTATTATTTCCCTGCTCATGAAGCAGCACTGAGTTACAGTACATGGTGCGATCACCGTAACAGCCGTTAAATTACTTCTAAAATAGTTCCAAAATAGTGCTGGTGTAAAGTTAGTGACAGACAAAAGTACATTTAGCACAGATATGGGACTAAAACTTAAAAAGGGACGAGAAGAAAGCAAGAGAACCTATAGTGCGGTATATCTTAAGTAAATTGTTATTTAATGTATACATTTATACACATTTTATCTGAAAGGGAAGGAAACACTTGCATTTTTAGAAGTACAGTAAGTGCATTGTACAATCTGGACGCTTTATAATCTTGGATAGATGACGTAAACTTTCTACTAGAGAACGGGTTAACAGATGTAAGTGCTTAAAAAGTATACTTAAATAATTATATTTATAATAAAAAAGAAAACTTTTTAAAAGTGAAAAGTTGATGTAAGTGGATTTCAAAGCCTTTAACTTTAAGAGAAAGCCTCATCTGGCCACATTATCCATAAGTGTCCATTAGTTTTAGTAAGTATTATTAGCTCTAGCGAGCACTGAGAACAACAACAAAGCAATGGTCATTAGATGCATTGTGTCTGCCAATTAAACGATGGCAGAAGCTTTTTGACTTCAACCCTCATGCATCTCTTACAAAATGAGTGGGCAACCGCTTAGAAAATGATCAGGACAAAAAGATGAGTCAACATATAAGATACTGATTGCTCAATCTACAAAGTATAACTTGTGCAACAGTTCCCTCATTTTACATCCATGTCATACTTCCCATTCGATTGTCAGCTCCTCTTTGTATCTATTGAATCTGAATATGAAATGTGTAACCTCTCACCAAACTAACCTAACCTTGGAGGGTCTCCTAGAGCACAATGCCCTTCCCCTCACCATCAGGAGACGCCCAGATTCCAAAACTTTTAACTATGTTGTTTGCAGCATTTTAGAGACAGAAAATACTCACCAGTAACCTCAATGCATGTAAGCAGTTTAGTAAGGGGAGTGTTGCATGTAAAACACCATCCTGTTATTCACTGGCTCTCAGTTCCCTGGCTGGGTCCAATATAATTTCTTTTTGTTAGACCAGTGGTCAGCCACAGGTTCACCCACAGATTTCCCGGGGCCCAAGACTAGAGTTTTGTCCGGGTACCCCCCACCCCTTTGTGTCTGCTCCCTCCCCCCTCCCCCCGTGTCAGCGGCCTTGCGAGCCCTACCCTTTCACACCTGTATTTCTCTTCCCCCCTCTGTCTCGCATTCCTCCCCCCTCTCTTCTTCACTCACTCTCCCTTCGCTATCACTCAATTACCCCCTCCTCACACTCATTTCCCCCTCCTTCCCTGACCACACACACAATTCCCCTTCCCCACACAAACACAATAATTACCCCCATAATACACACAATAATTACCCTCCACAATACACAAAATATCCCCCCAATACAGACACCACTACCCCCCAAAATATTGACACCACTACACGACCCCCAAATACAGACAACACTACACCTGTCCCAAATACAACATCAGAAGCTCAGCTACCATATGCTTCGTTAAGAAGGTGGGTTTTAAGATAGGTGTTAAAGGTGGAGAGAGAGGGTGCCAGTTGGATATTGAGGTGAAGGGCATTCCAGAGGTGTGGGGCAGTGAGTGAGAAAGATATAAGGTGGGTGTAATAGGGGACTTATCCCTGTTCACAAATGTACCTCTAATCCAGCAGTGTGGTGGTTAACTGCTGGTAGCAAATTAACTAACACCACCTGCCTGATTACAGGTGGTAGAAAAAGCCTGCCTTTGAGACAGGAAGTGACTCCTTAGCTCACGTGTGAGCTGAACTTTGGAGACAGAGCAGAGGTTCTTGAGTCTCCCAGGAGAGGCTGACCAAGAGAACACAGATCTCTGGAGCTGACAAATATGACTTCTAAACCTGGATGCTGACATTTTCTGTGCACACACGGGTGCGGTTCCAGGAGAGCAGAGAAGCTTACTCTACAGCAGCTAACAGATAAGACTTTTATTACAAGACTTTTTATATCTGTTCATTTCATGCTATGTGTTTGGGGCTGGGAGACATGCTTAACTAAGGGAGTAGTGAAATTGCATAGTATTTCACTAGAAATACTCCCAAGTGAATAGAAGCTTTGTTTCCCCCTTGTTTGGATGGTTTCCTAATGTTAAGGAAAAGGCATAATAAAGCCTCGTTATAATTTCACCTTATAAAGTCTCCAATTGTGTACCTCTGTGAACGTCCGTCTACATATGGTGTCCGAAGTGGGACGAGAGGTGTCTTTGAAGTTAAAAAGGACCGGAGATTTTTTATGTGAAATTTCTTTTATGCTTTTTGCCTACAAACAGTCTGAGCAACTTAAAAAAAAAAAAAAATCTCATGCAGCAGAGATCAGAGTGAAAGGGATACACACCACTGAAACTTACACTGCACTGAAACTTACAAAACCACAGATGGACTCTTTTCCCCAATCCCAAGAGGAGAGAGACTGCTGAAGCAGCTAAACCTTATTTGCCTATCACAAAGTGTAATATGGTCATTGAAATAGGGGTTTTGCCTTCCAGCCATAGTCAGGGTTCAAGAAGTGAGTCAGCCCTTAAAAGGGGGATAGGTGTTTGTTGTTTTCAAAAGTTTCGCTGAAGCAGTGAATACAGATGGTGACCCACGAGTGGTACTGATTTTGCAAATAAAGGTTGCCACACCACATAGGGCTGCCAGCTGTGAATGGAGTATATGCAGAAAAGTGTGAAAATTGATACAAGACTGTGCTGAAGCAGGGGAATTTTTAGCAAACAAATGCTGAGTGTAAAATTGCCCTATAGGGGAAAAAGGGATTGCTGAACTGTGTAAAAGGTATTTCAAAGCCAATTGCTGAGTGTTGAGTCACCCTGCCGGGAATGAAAGAAATGGTCCACTGCAAAGAATGTTTTTTTTTCTGCAAGTAAAAAAGTCAGCCTATATATATCTTGGGAGCAAAACAGACACCCAAAGTGTGAAGTGTGAATGCCATAATACCCAAAGATGAGACTGAAAATTACTGAACTCAGGCAGAAAACCAAATTCTGTTGCTGAAGCGGAGGGATGAACCTAGCAAGTAAATGGTGTAAAGCAAACAGAAGTTTTTTTTACCTAGCAACCACACATTCAGCATACCTAATGAGAGATTAGACCTAGCAAGTAAATAGTGTAAAGCAAATAGACATTTTTACCTAGCAACTGCACATCTTGTATACCTGATAAGAGAAAATGTATGCACAGTACTGCAGATATTGAAAAAAAAATTACCCAAGAAAGAAAAGTCTACAGAGATGCCTGTGAGAGCTACGACCTCTACAAGCAAAATATGCCCATCTGTAGGACTACCACAATTGGGGGTTCTAGCAAATACAGTGGCAACAGCTGCAATAGCGCCTCCTGAGGTCAGGAAGAAAATTACACCTGATAGCCTAAAAAATGGAGGACAAGATGCAGCGTTCCTGTAATGAACCCTACCCCACGGAAGAGTGGCCCTTCCAGTCCAATAAAGAGGAAGACATCTCTTACGGGGAACCCGAACCGAGTCACACCCACAAAACACCCCAAGAATGGTGGGGGTGCCTGAACTCGGCACGAACAGAAAAGACTGCCCTCTATGATGACGAATATGGTCGACAAGAGAAAGAGCGGGAGCAGCAGATCACCCAATATTTCTGTCAGCTAAAGCAACTGCAAGAAAAGCCTGGCGTATATAATGAAGCTGCTAAAGTATCAAATAAAGAAGGAGACCCCAGTATTCCGGATGGGACGGAGTCATCCAAAACAAAAAAGTGGAAAAAGAAAAAGAAAAGCGGTTCTTCACTTACCGTGGAAGGAACAGACACGTCCGCAGATCCTGTGGAGGAAAAGGGGGACCGAGTTGCCCTGCAGCCTAGAGAAAATGGAGAATTCGTCCCGCGGTTAACCGTATATCCAGAGGGCCCAAGGCAGAAGTCGTGTACCCCAAAGAAGTGTCTGTCCGGTGCCAACAGTAAGGAACCCTCAACCAACCATCCCTGGGAAGTGGAGCCGGAACCAGTGAGTGACGATCCCTTGACCAGCCCTGAAGATGCCCTGAAAAATGCCAGGCATGACTGTGATATGCTTCGTGAACAATTGAAACAAAAGGAAGATGGTTACACAGAGCTACAGAAAAATAACGTGAGGCTACAAAAAGATGTGCTCACAATTTACTCTTTAGCCAGGACAGAATTGGACGATCTCAAGACTGAGCTAGATACTGCAAAGGCTAGTATTTCCGCCATGGATGAAAAGCAGAGCCAATCTGATAAAATGGTGGCTACGCTAAAGCGGAAGTATGAGGAGGCACTGAAGCAGATGACAGTCTTCCAGCAAGAGGTTCACACTCTTCGCATAGAGCTGAATGCCTCACAACAGGAGGTCAACAGTGTCCGGATAGAGGTGGACGTATCTCAGAAAGAGGTTCAGACACTCCGCAGAGCACTGGATGCCTCACATCATGAGACCAACAGCTGCCGCACAGACCTGGAAGTTTCCAGAAAGGAACTACACAGTCTCACTGAGTAGCTGGACATTGCTAAAGAAACTATTGTCAATCTTGATACAGATCTCAAAGTCTCTCAGAAGGAGCTTCAGACCCTCAACCTAGAGAAGGAAGTCTCACGCCAGGAGATTGTCATTCTCAAAGCAGATGTGCGTAAATGGAAGGAGGACTGCAAAGAGGCCGTGAAGAATACAGAGAGTGAAAAAGGAGAAAATTCAAGATTAAAAAGAGAAGTCAAGGAGAAGTTTGAAGCAGAGCACCGACTGCAGAACCAACTGCAAGGTCTGCGTACACACCTCCAGTATGCTGAGGAGAAGCAGCAAACGCTGCAGGAAGAAAAGCTGCAGGCTGCTATAGAGGTACAAGCGCTGCAGGAACGTCTGAATACCCAGTACATCCCCACAGAGCAGTATGAGGAGCTAAAGGCCACGCTGCATGTCACCAGAGCATCATTGGAGGTGGAGCTTTGATACCAGGTGACTCTGTATGAGAGGGAGCGTGAGAAGGCTCAGAAACTGGAGCAAGAGCTGGAGAGACAGAGAGACTGTTCCGTTCCCTTGAGTCAGTACACCAAGGAGAAAACAGATGGAGCGGCAACCTTGACGTCAAAAATTACAGAGCTCCAGAATATGAAGGAGACACTGATACAGACTCAGAGAAAGCAAAGTGTGCAGATAAATTCCCTGAGAAGAGACTTGCAAGACGCACTCAAAAAACAGGGATCTCTCGCGGATGAGATTACAGTCCTACAAGGACAAGTATTGGCCCTGACTAAGCGTCAGTATCCCATGGCCACAAAAATCCATGAAGACAAGGGTACAGTGAGAGCCGGGAATACCGCTCATCTGAAAGACAAGGTTGCAAAATTTGAACCACCTAAACAAGCACTAGCAAAACCTTCAGCCACCCAACAGGCAACAAAAGAAAGTACACGTGCTGAATCAAAACCAGAAGAATCCTTAGCTGATGAAGCTGAAAAGATGGGACATTCTCTGGAAGTGGGTGTGGAATTGCAACTTAATCTCAAAGAGGCTGAACTAGCGACCCCATTGAGTGGGAAAAGGGCAGAGAGACAGCTTCAAGAGCAGAAAACTCAAAGGGCTGTTTTTAAACGCTCAGCAACTGCTGCTATACAGTCTGCCTACAATAAGACAAGCACCCGACACAAGGGAAATCTCATAACCACGCATGTAGAAAAAAGACTGTACTTGGAAAAAGTCCTCCTCGAGCGACTGAGGAGTGCTGATCTCAAGCACCTTCGGGAGGAGACAAAAATAAACTGGAGAAAGGGCTCCAATCCCAGCGGGACAGAGGGTTCTCTTCCTCCATCCACTCTCATTTAAGTCACAGAAAGATCTCGAATGAGAGTGGAAGGATGGGCTTTGGCCGTGGTAAGCCCGAGCTTCCCACAAACAGGGGAGGTATGTAACAGGGGACTTATCCCTGTTCACAAATGTGCCTCTAATCCAGCAGTGTGGTGGTTAACTGCTGGTAGCAAATTAACTAACACCACCTGCCTGATTACAGGTGGTAGAAAAAGCCTGCCTTTGAGACAGGAAGTGACTCCTTAGCTAACGTGTGAGCTGAACTTTGGAGACAGAGCAGAGGTTCTTGAGTCTCCCAGGAGAGACTGACCAAGAGAACACAGATCTCTGGAGCTGACAAATAAGACTTCTAAACCTGGATGCTGACATTTTCTGTGCACACACGGGTGCGGTTCCAGGAGAGCAGAGAAGCTTACTCTACAGCAGCTAACAGATAAGACTTTTATTACAAGACTTTTTATATCTGTTCATTTCATGCTACCCGTATGTGTTTGGGGCTGGGAGACATGCTTAACTAAGGGAGTTGTGAAATTGCATAGTATTTCACTAGAAATACTCCCAAGTGAATAGAAGTTTTGTTTCCCCCTTGTTTGGATGGTTTCCTAATGTTAAGAAAAAGGCACAATAAAGCCTCGTTATAATTTCACCTTATAAAGTCTCCAATTGTGTACCTCTGTGAACGTCCGTCTACAGCGGGAGAGAGCTTTAGATACAAAATGGGTAGAGAGATGACATCATTCAGCAGAACGCAAGAGCCGGAATGGTGTATATCGAGAAATTAAGGCTGAGATGTAAGGAGGAGCAGAAGAGTGTATAGCCTTAAAAGTGAGGAGGAGAATTGAGTGTGTGATACAGGATTTGATAGGAAGCCAGGAGAGGGATTTCAGCAGGGGAGACGCTGAGACAGATTTAGGAAAGAGTAGAGAGATTCTGGCAGCAGTGTTTAGGATAGACTGAAGGGGAGACAGGTGGGAGGCAGGAATTTTTTATTTACAGCACTTTGAAAACTTCCAGAATCACAGTATGTATAATTATTATTAATATTGCTACGATTGTGGAGTCTCATGCTGCTAACATCAGGTTTTCATGGTAACTAAAGGAATCACTAGAGGAGTGTACTGCAAATTAATACGTGAACTTTAATATTCAAACAATGAAAAGTTCAAAATGATAAAATAGAAGAAAATATATATACAAGATGAACTTTAAAATAAAAAAGGAATACCAGTCTTTTGGCATCTTTACAATAGGCTGATCCCATGTATGCTTATTGTTCATTTGTATGCGACTGTCACGTGATAGCCAAGTTCCTGAAGTGTATACTGTATATATAAATTGTTTATGTACATTTTCAAGAATTGAGTCAGAGGTGATGTAAACCAACAGATTAACAGGGGATGTTGGCAAAAGAGACAGAAAAGGAGCGGTGGAAGAGGTACAGATGTCGCAAGACTCACTGTTCTTGTGGCTGCAGAAAAAATGCAGAAAACTGGGGCCTGATCGTAGCCCCCAAAACAGCAAGGTGTGCGAACCGAAAGGATTAACTCTGCGAGGGTCCATGCATTCGAATAGGACCCCCACAGCATTAATCCTTCGTTTGATGGGCATCTGCTGGGGAGAGAAACCGATACTAACCTTTTGGTTGAGATGCACAGCAGTCTCTGTCTGCAGCCATCTCTCAATCTCTCCATCTGCAGCTTCTTCTCGCAACGCTGAAGGTAAGAGATGCAGGGCCGTATTTCGTTGCCAATGCCTGGGTGATGTAGATGCCATTATATATGGGTCTCTACTTCATGAGTGGCTATATGACCATATTTGATCATCTACAACATCGTCATGTAGATGACCAAATATCTAAACGGTAAGAATCGGTATTCTTCCCCTAGCAGATGGCCCAAAAAGATTAATGCTGCTGGGTCCCAATCAGAAGTATGGAACTCCACAGAGTTAATCCTCCTGGGCCGTTTATTGATCTCATGGCCGCGAGAACTGTAGCTGCACTTCAGCCACAACAGGCAAAATTGCAGCACCAAGAACAGTAAGTCTTGCTACATCTGTATGAGGAGAAAGCAATGTTTCTGAGGAGAAGAAAAATATGAACGAGAAAAGAGTATCGAAAGCAGCAGAGATTAAGTAGGATAAACGGGAAAATTCCCTTCTATTTTGCTTCAAGGAGATTATTTGCTACTTTAGTGACGGCAAGTTCAGTTGAGTAAGCTTTATGATGGCAAAGAGTCCACAAGGAGAGCTAAGGAAGTTGATTGTGTGGAAGAAGATAAGACTTTCTAGCAGTTTGTAGGCTCATATGTTCTCTAAAATGTGTAGGTGGAAGTTAAATATTGCCGTAGTGTCCTGAATCCAGCTTCATGATTTAAGCTATTATTTGAAGTTCCAGAACGTGGACTCTAAAACAATCACTTACTGTAAATCATCTTTCTATTTCTAAAATTAAAAGTGTAAAAATGAAGGATGGGTGGTTCGGGAGCTGTGGAATCCGAGAGAACCCCAAACTGGGGAGGTGTCAGATTCCCTGAATCTGATAGTTCAGGGATTCTGTGGTTCAGATTAATCTGGACCACAACTCGGATCTAAAGTCTAGGGGCCCAAATCTGTGGCAGAACTTTCCAAAATCTTGTTTCTGCCTCAGATTCAATTTGTGTCCCTTTCACATGCCGTCTCAACCCCCACAAGCAACAAAACATAGATTGTTAGCACTACAGGGCAGGGACTGTGTCTGCAAAATGTCTCTGTAAAGCGCTACGTAAAACTAGCAGCGCTATACAAGAACAAACTATTATTATTATTACTATTATTATTTGTCTTAAAACAGCACAATAGGAGATAGTGTCTGAAGAATACACAAAGCATAACTTAAAGATTCATCAAAATGCAACTGCTATAGAACTCACACCTATTTGCTTCTTTTGGCTAGGCATACACAGTACATGTAATGCTTCTCTAAATAGTATAAATGCAACAAGGCAGACAAACAAAGCAATGAGAGTCACAGACTGTCCTTTTCAGACAAATGTATGCTAAAACATTTACAAGTTGCCCAATATACCGTAGCACAATTTGGTTTGGTTATATAGAGCTCTTGACCGTGCCAGTACCAGAAAATGTTACTGTTATCATGTACCATAGTTTCAATCTGCATGATGTTAACGTTGGCAATGCATCCGGTTTAAAATATCACGGGTATGGAAACATATACTGTATGCTAGCAAGCTGAATCCTGATGAGATGATTAATAAAGTCACAGAGGGAGACTGTGAATGACTATTACTCAAACAATAAAGGGAAAATGTAGGGAGATTAAATTGGGCTGAATTATTGCATTTGCTTCCTGCAGTCAAAGACAACAACCATTCTCTAGCTTTCTTGGGTACATACTTTACACATGCAAATCAGATATATAATATCTTAGACTAGTGGCAGCAAATTCAGTGAGGGAGTTTAAGATGTAACTGCGTACATTTTAAAATGATTTATTGTGTAAAATAAATCTATTTAGCAGGATACTGCTTTTTGTTATGGATCTCTAGCAATAAGTACATTTTCTTAGCTATGACCATATGATCAATAACAATAATATTATTTTTATCCAAGGTAGCCTGCATTATTGACTGTTCATTTCCAGAAGGAATGTTTAAATCTATGTTCATTGATTGCTCCACAGGATACCTTTCTTCACATTGTGCTTGCTTTATGTAATCTGAGAGAAGACAAGTATACATCGGTGCTTCAGAGATTATTGAGGATAAGCGATACATAAAGCTCTTTCAATACAATAAAGCATAACGACTAATAAACAAATAGTTCTGTGGAGTTCTTCCTGCAGAAAGTGATCACCTCACAGTCAGCTGTGGTAGGTTGTAGCCTATGGCTTCCAACTGGTCAACAGCCACAGAATTCCCTCCTCAAATACTCTGGTGTCTCGCTTTTGGAGCAGCATACCAAACATGCCCAGAATATTCAATTGTCCGTTAATGGTATGTGAAAAAAGAGGGGCTCCCAGTTTGTATGGGAATGCCCTGTACTCACAGAACTTCAGTAATTGTAGTGCTCAGTCAGTGTAGAACTCTGAAGGCACACTACCTGCCGGTGGAATCAAGCGCGAAACACGTCAGATATCTTCTACCTGCGTCTGTGTCCATTTTTCTATATGGGCTGAATAAATTCACTTTTAACTTTCTTTTTGCACTCTAGTCCTTTAATTTTGTATTCTTGCAGTCCACTGCTTTATTTTTCACTTTCTGCTGCCTCTGTGTAACCAGGGGGACACCAACTATATATATATATCTATATATATATATATGAAAACAACAGAGAGAAAGCAACCTTGTAGAAAGCACACGTGTGCTTTGTACAAGGTTGCTTTCTCTCTGTCCGTGTGCTTTCTACAAGGTTGCTTTCTCTCTGTTGTTTTCATTTTTATTTAACCTTTAGCACCACTGTTAAGTTTAATTTATACATGACTTACTAACAGTTGTTTTGGACACTATTGATTCAAGTGTAGAGCGATATTTCTGTGTGTCACAATATATATATATATATATATATATATGTTTATAGATATATATATATATATCTATATAGTCAGATAAGGCAGTTGGCACTCCAATAGGTGCTGGTAAGCCACAGGTGCACGTCCCATATAGAGAATGTAGTTATACGTTACCGTTCCAAGGATTGGTAAACAAGAGACAGCACTCAATGTTGAAAATCAAAGTGTATTAGTGAAAGCAAAAATACATCCAGAAACCCAATGTTTCGGTCCTACAGAATGGGACCTTCCACAGGGGAGTACTGTATTTTTGCTTTCACTAATACACTTTGATTTTCAACATTGAGTGCTGTCTCTTGTTTACCAATCCTTGGAACGGTAACGTATAACTATATATATATATAGATATATATAGCCTATTAAGGACACTCACTTTAAGTACACTCGCGAGTAAGGACATCTCGCCCTATAGGCAAACGCCAGCTTACGCATGCGTCTGTCAGCACGTCCTGAACAGCAATACCGGCACCCTACCTGTACCGAAGCTGTGCGCAAGCGGGGAGACTATAGAGCCTGTTACAAATGCATCATTTACATCAGTTATGCACGTATATGACAATTGCAGTACACTACATGCATCGATAAGTGGGAAAAAGGTAGCGCTTCACTTTAAGTACATTTTCGCTTTACATACATGCTCTGGACCCATTGCGTACGTTAATGCGGGGTATGCCTGTGTGTGTGTGTATATATATTGAGCGCGCTTGAAAGTTCAATTTTTTTGTTTCTCAAGCGCCAAACTTGAGTGAGCGTGCATGCCCGCGCACGTGCAGGGACATGCACATATACATTTATGTAATTAAAAGTGGCAAGCACCGCGCGCTCAGCACGCTCAGCACCAGCGGGGACGCAGCCGTACTCTCCGGCGTTGTCTGCTATCTGCAACCGGATATGGGCTGTGTGGGCTGTGCCGCTTCACCCAAGAACGGTGACTTTTCTAGATATGTTGCCTCTCCTTATGCATTGCACACCTTCACATTGCTTTGTCAGAGAATTACCCACAAAGCTAATATGCAAAAACAATGTACATTCAGCAAATTAGCATCGTTAAGTTTGCTGTATTAATGGGGATTTTCATTGCACAGATACTCGTTAACCAATGCACTGCATATGCACCTTGGCAAAACTATAACGTTCGTTCCAATTAACGCACGTGTTACAGACGTGTTACTTAAACCTAACACCCATCAGCAGGTTCCCCTTCAAATAAATAGGCATTATATCAGCTAGACATTTGAAGTGTCGACATGGCTGAGCAGGCTTCAACCTCTGCTGCTCCCACTCCATCTCCTGCTTCATCTCTTGCTCTACTGCTCCATCCCCTGCTCCCACTGCTCCTGCTCTATCTGCTGCTTCCTCTGCTCCATGTCTTGCTCCACATCCAGCTCCATCCCCTGCTCCTGCTCATCTCCGGCGGCATCTCCTGCTCATCTTTGGCGGCATCTCCTGCTCCCACTAATCCATCCCCTGCTTCATCCCCTGCTCCTGCTCATTTCCTGCTCCTTCTCCTTCTCCCTCTGCTCCATCTCCTGCTCCCACTGCTTCTTCTCCTGCTCCCACTGCTCAATACATTGCTCCCACTGCTCAATACACTGCTCCCACTGCTCCTGCTCATCTTCTGCTCCATCTTCTGCTCCATCTTCTGCTCCCACTGCTCCATCTTCTGCTCCCTCTGCTCCATCTTCTGCTCCCACTGCTCCATCTCCTGCTCCCACTGCTCATCTCCTGCTCCCAGTGCTCCGTCTCCTGCTCATCTCCTGCTCCATCACCAGCTCCCAGTGCTCCTGCTCATCCAGCTGTTCTAGTGGTCCAGACCCCCAATGCAATGCCCAGACCCCCAATGCAGTGCCCAGACCCCCAATGCAGTGCCCAGACATCCGGCTCCTGGTTTAAGAGCTGTGAACACAGATGGGCAATATGAAATAGCTGTTGTTGTGGGGCAGAAGGAGCTAATGCAAATCCAGCACCATGGATTCGCTCCATGAATGGGCATCTGGTCAACATTTTGCGTATCTGTACTCACCAATTCCAGATCTTGGACAACCAGATGCAGCAACACAGCTCCGCCATCACCAACATCAGAACAAGATGTGGTGGCATTGAGTGGATAACCTCTGCCTTAGTTCATATTTTAATTAATTACCAACATTTTTCTGATTTTTTTCTTCCATGGCATTGGCCTTTCATGATCTGTACCTGTGACTGGCTGGGTCATATATCCATCACAGTACATCAGTTCGTACTTGATACCGCACCTGTGAACCTAGCCTCTACCCAAAGTGGTCGACTCCCACCTCTGCTGTATCATGTCAAATACCAAACCAATCACGTGTTAGTTATTGTATAGAATGCACCTGCTTTAATGTTATTGTTGGTCTCTAAATACTTTCCTTGCATTTGATGAGATAAAGCTCAGTGTGTGTAAGTACTCTTGCTCTCTTCTGGATTCCCTCTGGCCTCCTTACTGGTTAAATTAACTAGGAACCCAAATAATTAGATAAGTCTTTTCTGAGTTTGCATCATTTTAATTTATTGTTCTACATATCTCTCTTATTCATTGTCCCCTATGTATACTTTGTAGACATCGGCCATGTATGATTATTTGGTTAATTCAAGAAAAACAGCCCACCTGTTTAGTGCTTACTAAGAGGAGATATCAAACCTCAATGAGGCCACCATAGATTAATACCTTTTGTGGAACATCTACCCGAATAGTTTTCTGATGAGATGTTTTTTCTCTCCTAACTTCGCTGCCCTGGTCGGATATAACTGAGCAACGACGAAGGCTGTTTCTCTCTATCTGGTTCCCATGTTGACCAAGGACGCGGTCTTCACAGTGATTGCCAGCTGATCTGATGTATGCAGGCCTCCAGAGCAGAGGGGGGGAGAGGGGAGACCTGATGACTTCAGACGCGCTGCGCCTATTTCTGTTCGTGGCTGGAAGATTTCTTCAATGGTGACACCGAACATGAACTGACAGGCTACAGTGAATCTGGACTAAGCTATATTTCTTTCAAACATTGGAGAATCAGAACCGCCTGCAGATTTTGAAAAAAATGAGAGAGAGATATTTAGCAGTACAGCCCCAAGCACTATATATACCCTCAAACCTCCCTCCTAATAACATACTGTATGGTGGGACATCTGTGCTGAAAAAGGGAACTACCCTAGAACTCTCGAAAGTGTGTCTTATTATATCAGTTGTTAGTCCAAATAAAAAAAAGATATCGCCTAATACTGAAGAACTCATTTACACTGCTCTATCGCAACTGGACTAACACGGCTATTTCTACTGAATGCATTGTGTTTTACAGAATGTTTTATTCTCTGTAAAACTGATCATGCAGAAAGATTTCCAACTACACGAGAATTGTTGGGTGGATCTCAGTTATAATATATGTGTTGGCCAGCAAACCTTTTTAACTCACTTTTGTCACTGATTTGTAATGAAATATTGATTGACATATATGGCTGGGTTGTGGTTATTGTTGCTGTTACAAAGGTTGCTGTATTTTGGTAAATCTTTTCATTCTGTAAATCACTGCCCCATATGTTGGGGTACGAGCTGCTTAAAAAAGCTATAGCAAATCCATCTTTAAAAAGGTTCGGAAGCTAAAAGTGGGATGCTCAGCGTGCTAATATGCATCAGTTTAACCGCTGTATCACTTGATAAAGATTTGGGAGACATGGGGAAGGCATGCAGATATAATTAGGAGCTTTTTGCCTTTGCTGTAAATTTTGATGACTAACCAACACTTGGTAGGCTCAAAAATCTGCCTTAGCATTTCCAAGCAAATTGTTTGCACATCGATAATCCTTATTCCTTTATTCCTAAAACACCCCTCAATGATAACTAAATGGTTATTTTTTATTTTCAACATTTCAGTTTGTGAATCCTCAGCAGTTCTTTCAGGAGTTTTATAACACCAGCAATTCATTCTTTCTTCTTATTTCTTCTGCAGTTATTCAAATGTAGCTGTGTAAGTGCGAATTTGTGTAACTTTTATGTCTTCCCTTTATTCACATGATATTCTGCCCTTAATTTATTCTGTATCATTTGTCTAGTGGATGCATTTATTTTCTATTTTCCAGAGCTGAGCATTACGTTTCTGGTTGGAGATTGCAGTGCTAACTTAATCCTTTGCCTGCCGTTCCTGAGAAATGCATTGCCCTCTGGTAGTGAAGGGGTTACTAAAGCTGGGGATAGAAATTGAGGGCTGCGGAGTACAATATATTGATGAAAAATAAATTTGCCTTTGAAACATTGATGCATGTGTTTATCCTTGTTAGTCCGATTAATACTATATGTTAATTTATCCCGAGGAGACCTGTTTGTCTCTTGTCTCCAGGCAATTCTGTTAAATGTTTTTTTACATGTATACTGTACAGTATGTAGTAATGTAAAGGAAAAAAACAAGCAATAAAACTAATTTATATGTATTTTGTACATAAAATGTGCAGGTCCCTTTGGGGCAGATCTGCTAAGTTCTGTTAAATCAGGGCTGTTGTATATCTCACTAGTCCGTTAATATCACGTTAAGTTAGCACAACATTGGGGAATATGTACAGTATCAAGACAAAACTGGAGCAATTCTAGGCAAACCAGTTACCCCATGGGTATTAAAGAAAAAAATGTAATTGAAATCAATAGGATTCTTTTCTTTGAGGTGTAATTGTTTTGCCCCAGAATCACTATTGCCTTGAAATATATCCCCCATTGTGTTAGCTCACAATAACGTGAAGTTAAGTAAAGAATATCTTAGCCTTACTCCATGTTAGTATGGTCATACAGTACCTAAAGGTTACTCCCATCCAGGTCCTGTAATATGGGTTTTGCTGGAGAGGGGTCCTATTTTAGTGGAGCAGAGGTGGGCAACCTATTTTTCAATGTAGCCACAGGTGTGGCGAATGAGAATTGAAAATCGCCACACCATGTAAAATTTGAGAAATTAGGCTGCTCAATCGAACATTTAAAACAACACACACAGTTCGTCTGCTTCACTAACCTCAGCACTATCACCTGCTGCTGGTTCACTCACCTCAGCATTATCACCTGCTACTGCTTCACTCACCTCAGCACTATCACCTGCTGCTTCACTCACCTCAGCACTATCACCTGCTGCTGGTTCAGTCAGAGCCCAGTGTCCCGAGACAATAAGCCTAGGGATCTCCTAGTTAACCTGCTCCTGGCAGTGGCTAAGGTAGCCATTTACAAGACCAGGAAGCAGCGTTTGGAGAGGGGGGTCCCAACGAACATCGTGGCAGTGTTCCGGGCACTGGTGCACTCCCGTATTCGGGCAGAGTTCACGTACGCTGGGACGGTTTCGGAGTTTGCCTCCCAGTGGGCGTTAGGCGGGGTGCTCTGCTCGGTATCCCCCATCATGGGTTCTTCTGAGTTAACCCTTCTTTTTTAAGTGCATTTTTTACAGTGCACTTGTTGATTCCCTTATATATTTGTTTGACTGGTTTTTCTTTGTTCTACTTGGCAACAAGTAGAATTGCTGTTTTGAACCAGATCAAAATAGGCTGGTTCACTCAGAAGTGTATGTAGAGAGCTCCTAGGCATTGTGGAATCAGGTTGTATTCTTCTTTTCATTTGTGTTATTTTGGAGTGAAACGGTGGGGGACTGTGTGTTTTGAAGAGGTTTAAATGTTATTTCTTGGGGTTTAAAAACCGTTTTTGGTTTTTCACCCAGGGACTGCAGTGGTTTTTCAACCCAGCACAAGCTGCACTTTGGCTGGCTGGAAACTGTAGCTTTCAACCCCTCTCCCCTCCCCAAACACTGGTTGTTTTACTGGTTGTTTTACTTCTAATTTCACTTTTTTTTCTTAAGCCTGATTCCTCCTTTCTCACCTGCAATTAAAGGCTCTGTGTCTTTTCTTTAAAGACTTATAAATTGTGTGGCTTATTGCAACAGAGAGAGAGTAATAAGGGGAAAAAAGAGGAAACTACAGCAGGTTTTAAAAGCTGTCTTTTTTCCCCCTCCCTTTGCAGAGAGGTTAATTGGTTCTTAAAAGGACAGTTCCTCTTTGCACCTTTCTCTCTAAACATTACCTCCTCCCCTGACTAAAAGGCTTAATATTATCATGCCTAAAGGAGGTAGGAGTAGTGTGGCAATGGGGACCATACCCGGATACAGGACACCAAAAACTGTGGCCCCTAGGAGCAACACTCTTAGTCACAGCCCTAGGCCTGGTCCTTCCAGTGCCCTGGCCACGCCTCCCCCAGCACCTGTTAGCAGCGTGGCCCCTGCGGCCCCAGTTCAAACATGGGCGCAGATAACAGCTGCAGGTGTCGACCCCAGCGACAACAATGCTGGGGCCACGCCCGGTGTGAGCAGGAAGCTTGGGGTGAGATGCCCAATGTCACCTGGCCTGAACATGGAGATTTATGTAAGGGCTGTGGCAGACGTTGTGGGTCCCTCTGCTGTGGTGGCGGCCAGCAAGATGTATGGGAGGGGCATTTTCTTCCTCCGTATGCTGGCTGCCACCCACACCCTGGTGCAGAAAGGCATCAATGTAGGGGGGATCTACATCCCTATAGAACCCATGGAGGGGTTAGGCACAAAGGTCATCCTTTCAAATGTGCCCCCCTTCATCCCAGACAGCCTCTTGCGGCCGCACCTGCAAACCCTGGGAGACATTAAGTCTCCTATAACAAAATTGCCTATGGGCTGCAGGGATAGGGCGCTGAGGCATGTGCTCTCATTTAGGTGGCAGGTACAACTGCTGCTGCCGGGGAGCACAGAATCTGTGGAGGGTTCCTTTAGGGTGCCCTACGAGGGCATTCAATATATTTTTTTCTATGGCACGGAGGGGGTTAGGTGTTATCTGTGCAAGGAGCTGGGGCACACTCGTAGGAGTTGCCCCAAAGGGAACAGGAATCCCACCTCAGCTCCTGCACCCACTCCTCCCTCTGCCAAGACACCCGGTACCGCTGTGCCTACCACAGCGGGGCCCTCGAGAGCCCAGATCCTCCCTGGGACCGTAGGAGATGTCGCTGCCCCATCTCGGGCGGTGACGTCTGCGCCTCTCCCAAAAGAACAGAGGGAGAAGGTAAAGCCCTCGAGGGCCCAGGTCCCCCCTGGGACTGCAGAAGATGTCGCTGCCCCATCTCGGGCGGTGACATCTGCACCTCTCCCAAAAGAACAGAGGGAGAAGGTAAAGCCCTCGAGGGCCCAGGTCCCCCCTGGGACCGCAGAAGATATCGCTGCCCCATCTCGGGCGGTGACATCTGAACCTCTCCCTAAAGATCAGAGGGAGAAGGTAAAAGCCACCCCACAACAGTCACCCTCTGTTGTCGCTGTCCCCCCCCCCAAGAACACCCTACCCACATTGTAAGCACCATACAGGGTGCGGGGGAGCAGGAGGAAGCTCCTGCTGGGGAGGCAGCGGCACCCTCTCCTGGGGAATCAATCCCCAGGAAGAGCAAATTTAAAAATAAAAACAAGAGGGCGTTTGAGGAGGTCGAGGTGGGTGAACCGGATTATGTTCACCCGCGGATGTCTCCTAAAGGGAACGGAACATCAGTTCCGCACGAGGTGGCTCCATCCGGCCCACTGGTTGGGATTTACCAGTGTGAGCCGGATCTCATAAATGAACAGCCCCCCCCCCCCCCTCGAAGATCTGGAGGGAATGCAAGAGGAGGTACCCGACATCTCTGGGGTGGAAGGCCAAGGTGCTCAAAAGCATGAGGCCTTACCCCTAGAAATAGATGTTGGGGAGCCTCCCAACACCCCTCTGGGTTGGAGAGAATCCCCCGGAGACTTGTGTTTCTGTGAATTTACCCCACCGGACACAAAAAAGATACCTGTCTTCGGGGACCCGGGGGTCGACCGGGATCCCCTTCCGGTTGTACCGCCTTCGGATGACGCAACTAAGGAAAAAAAGCCCCGGTTTGCGCCACCTGAGGAAGGAGATGGGCTAGGACTGACCCCCGTGGGTGGGGGTTTGGAGGATGTTTTGGTGGGCACTTCCGATTACATCTGGGAGTTGTGTGACCTGAACCCTTTTACTGCGGAGTTTTGGGCAGGCACTTTATTGGGAGTGAATGCTGGGATAGACCCTCCCTTTGAGGTCCTTTCTTATGAGTGCCCTCCCATAGTGGGTGAGTGCCCTCCCGCGGATGGTGAGGGCCCTCCCGCGGATGGTGAGGGCCCTCCCGCGGATGGTGAGGGCCCTCCCACGGATGGTGAGGGCCCTCCCACGGATGGTGAGGGCCCTCCCGTGGGTGCTGAGGGCCCTCCCGCGGATGGTGGGGGCCCTCCCGCGGATAGTGAGGGCCCTCCCGCGGTTGGTGAGTGCCCTCCCGCAGGTGATGCAAACATCCGTGGCATGTGTACTTCTCTGGCCCCCGAGGACTCTCGGGAGACCACTGCCTCTGCCATGTCGCCACCAGCTGCCCCTGAACATCCTGACTCGGGGATGGAGTTGGAGAGCACAGTGGACCCCCTCGTGGAAACACCGAAGAGGGGATCCAATCTAGGGCTGAGAGAGGCCCCCTGCAGAGAAGGAAGGGGGTCTTGAATTCTCCAGCCAAGAGGAGCCTGGGGAGTTGGGGCTCAGAGGGGAGTCCTCTGGCACCATGGAGTCGGTGGACTCCTCGATCCCCATTATCCCTGCCCAGGAGCTAGATAGTTTCCTGGATGATACCCTCTGTAGACACGGACATACGAAGGTGCAGTTGGCCCTTGAGAGGTGGAAGGATGCTTCGGTCATTCTCCACTCTCTCAGAGTATACATCAAGGCTAACCACAAGGCCAAACTTTCCGGGACTATCGAACATGCTCGGGTCCTAAAGTTTAACAAAGTGTTGCGAGAGCACGTAAAGGCTTCTCGGGGTATAGTACCCTGAGCGCCTATGGGAAGCAAGACTCTTGATTACCAATGGCTTTGAGCATCGGTACGCTAAACGTAAATGGATGTAAGGACGGGTTTCGCAGGTTCCAGGTACTCTCCTTTTTACAAAAGGGAAAGTACTCTGTGAGTTTCCTGCAGGAAACCCATACCACTCCAGATGCTGAAGCAAGCTGGCATCTGGAGTGGCGAGGCAAGGTCTTTTTCAGCCACCTCACTTCGACATCTTGTGGGGTGGTGACCCTGTTCTCCGAATCCTTTCAACCTGAGCTGCTATTTGCCAAAACTGTTGTTCCAGGTCGCCTGTTGCATCTCAGGGTCCGGCACGAGGACTACACGTTTAATTTCTTGAACGTGTATGCTCCTGCCACTGGACCCCTGAGAAGGCAATTCTTCGTCAGATTGTCCGAATACCTGGAGACAGTCGACGCGGACGAACACGTGGTGCTCGGGGGTGATTTTAACTGCACCCTCGAGGCTCTGAGGGACCGGAATGGTCCGGAGCCACACCCGAGTTCTGCATCGGCCTTGCGGGAGGTCATCACCCGCTACTCCTTGGTAGACGTCTGGCGAGAACAACATCCCGGGGTATCCACTGAGTTCACCTATGTTAGAGTGTTTAGAGGTGGAAGGATATCCTGGTCCCGGATCGATAGGCTGTACATATCCAGCCACATCCTGTCGCGAGCTCAGTCCAGTACCATTAGGCTAGCGTCGTTTTCGGACCACAATTGCCGGATGCGTGCAGGGTCTTATGGGAGGGGCTTCCCATGGTCGGTGAGGGTGGAAGAGAGCGGCTTGAGTTACCTTTGACTCTGGCTGAGCTCTCTGAAGCTCTTAATCTCATGTCCCACGGAAAAGCGCCGGGGCTAGACGGGCTGACTGTGGAGTTTTTCCGGTTTTATTGGGAGATGCTGGGACCTGATTTCACCGAGGTCCTGGCTGAAGCCCTGGAGGCTGGTGAGATGCCCCTTTCATGTCGGCGGGCAATACTGTTTCTGCTGCCGAAGAAGGGGGATCTCCGCCAGATCTCTAACTGTCGACCGGTCTCACTGCTCAGCACGGATTATAAGATCATAGCCAAAGCGCTCTCGCTGAGGCTCAAGTCCGTGCTGGCAGAGGTGATTCACCCCGACCAGTCCTATACTGTCCCGGGCCGGAACATTCATGACAACATTTTTCTGGTCCGGGACCTGCTACACCACGCGCAGAGGACTGGTCTGTCACTCGCCCTCCTGTCCCTAGATCAGGAGAAGGCGTTTGACAGGGTGGATCACCGTTACCTCATGCAGACCCTGCGGGAGTTTGGCTTTGGCCCACAATTTGTGGGCTTTCTCCAAATGCTGTATGCCTCTGCAGAGTGTCTGGTAAAAATTAATTGGTCCCTGACGGCACCTTTTGTGTTTGGTCGGGGAGTACGTCAGGGGTGTCCCCTGTCTGGGCAACTATACGCGCTGGCCATCGAGCCCTTCCTCTGCCTACTGAGGAGGAGGCTCACTGGGCTGGTGCTCGGGAGCCCAGCATGCGGGTAGTCCTTTCGGCTTATGCCGATGACGTGCTCCTCGTGGCCCAGGACCTAGATGATCGGGAGCTGACAAAAGCGTGCCAAGAGGTCTACACCGCGGCCTATTCTGCTCGGATCAACTGGTCCAAGTGCTCCGGCATTTTGGTGGGTCCCTTACAGGTGGACTCTTTGCCCCCCGCGTTTCGTAATATCTCGTGGGGGAGCGATACTCTCAAATATCTGGGAGTCTACCTGTCTGCTGCGGAGGACCCAGCCCCAGAAAACTTCAGTGAACTTGAAGAACGAGTCATTGCTCATCTGGGGTCATGGGTGTATCTGTCGAGAATGCTTTCCATTAGGGGAAGAACCCTGGTGATCAACCAGCTGGTGGCCAGTCAGCTTTGGCACCGGCTGATAGCCATGGGTCCGCCCCCCGAATTTATCAACAAGATCCAGAGGAGATTGATGGATTTTCTCTGGATGGGGAAGCATTGGGTCTCTGCGGGGGTTGCGTGCCTTCCTTTGGAGGAGGGTGGACAGGGAGTGGTGTGTGTCCGCTCCCAGTTACACACTTTCCGCCTCCAATACCTGCAGAGATCCCTATTCGCAGATCCGTCTCCGCAGTGGTGCCAGCTGGCGACCAGTTTCTTTCGCCAGCTGCGCAGTATGAGGTATGACCGGCAACAGTTTATCATCAGGCCCGAGGGTTTAGGTAGAAACCTCTCGGAGCTGCCGGCATAGTACCGGGACTTATTAAAGGCCAGGAAACTGGTCTCCACGACTAGGAAGGAACAGGCGGCGGGGGTTGATATCCTCGCCGAGCCCCTGCTGTATAATCCGGCAGTGGGGGCTCGGATGTTGGATTCACCCTCTATTTGTCACCAGCTAATCCTGGCACAGGTGACTAGAGTCGGGGATCTCCTGGACTATGAGCGGCGGGACTGGGTAAGCGCAGAGGTGCTTGCGCCCCGAATGGGTATGCTTACTGCCTGTGTCCCTCGTTGTTTGATCCGGGAGATTAAAGATGCAATCCACCCCGACTCACGCACCTTCATCGAGGGGGTTTTGCAGACCGGAGAGCCTTGTCAACCTATCAACTTCAGGTCTCCGGATCTTTGCGTAGAACCCAAACCACGGCAACCCCCTCGGGCTCCTATCTCCCCCAGCCACAGCAGGTTGGGGGATATGTCCCCGGCATGTTTTCGCGGCATGCCGAGGAAAGTCCTGTATTCTCTGGTGCTCCATATAGTGCACTACCTCACCTTTGTCACCCGCCCAGATACCATCTGGAGGCGGGTATTTCTTGGGAACGAGGGCGAGAGACCCCGGTGCAGAGAGCTCTATTCAGCTTTGGTTCCCCGTCCCGCCGGGGATTTGAGTTGGAGGGTCCTCCACGGTGCACTGAGCAGGGGGGTCCCAACGAACATCGTGGCAGTATTCCGGGCGCTGGTGCACTCCCGTATTCGGGCAGAGTTCACGTACGCCGAGTCCGCTGGGACGGTTTCGGAGTTTGCCTCCCAGTGGGCGTTAGGCGGGGTACTCTGCTCGGTATCCCCCATCATGGGTTCTTTTGAGTTAACCCTTCTTTTTTAAGTGCATTTTTTACAGTGCACTTGTTGGTTCCCTTTATATATTTGTTTGACTGGTTTTTCTTTGTTCTACTTGGCAACAAGTAGAATTGCTGTTTAACTGAATTGGCCGGCTGCTTCACTCACCTCAGCACTATACCTGCTGCTGCGTCACTCAACTCAGCACTCTCACCTGCTGCTGGTTTACTTCGTTGACTCATTCAGAAAGCGGAAACCAGCACACGCCGTCTGGAAAAAGTTTATTTTACTGTGGGAGCTGGCAAACTCAAAATTCGCCACACTTTCATGGCCAATTCGCCACTTGTGGCAATTGACGACAGGGTTGCCCACCTCGGTAGTAGACTCTTTATTAACTGACGTATATACTTCCCACTATACAATAGGGTTACCTGTGGACTAAACTGTGCGAGATACCTGTGGACTAAAATAGAACACCTGTCTTTCTCTGCCTACTGTATCTCTCACTCTCTCTCTTTGACTCCAGTAAACCCCATATTTCAGAGCCTGAATGGGATTACCGCCACCTTTACGTATGACCTAACTAACATAATGTTATGTCCCTGCATTCATTTTAATGGCATTTAGTGGATATGAAACGTTAGGGGGAAAACGCCTCTTTTTAATATCATACTGTACGTCTGCAAAAAGTAATCCTGCACTAAATAAACCTGGGTTAGAATATTACATTATTCCCTTTAGTGGATATGCATTACTAAGTAGGAACATGACGTTAATTTAGGTTAATGTTACATTAAATAAACCAACAGATCTTAGTGTATCTGGCCCTTGATGTACGTGCAAACAAAGAACAGATCAATTCATGTATTCTGCCTGGATTTAAAAAGAAATGCATAATAACTTTGCACCTGCCCCCCCAAAAATCCTAAAGACACCCCTTAAGTAGGACAGTGCCTGATAGCTGCAGTACTGGCTACACCAAAGTAAACCCTTGGGCTTCTTGTGTTCTACACTGCAGGGGTGCGCAAACTTCTTGAGCTGTGCCCCCTGCCCGGGAGCCGCAACATTCGCGCCCCCCTCTCCAATGACTCAGCGTCAAATGATGTCGCGGGTCATGTCATGTCACGTGACTCCATCACGTCATTTGACGACGTGTCACCGAAGACCCGGCAGAGAGCAGGTAAGTGAGTTACAGAGGCCTCACGTCTCCCCCCGCATTTAATTTAAATGCCGTGGGGAAGAGCGTGGGGCCTCTGTAACCGCCCACCCCTCCACCCCCAGAAATTCTCCCGCCCCCCTGGGGGGCGAGCCCCCCTGTTTGTGCACTACTGTTCTACAGTGTAGTAGCTTCACCTCTGGATACACTGTTACAGCAATGTACTGTACAGCATTTACCCGGGCACGTTACACACTTCTGGCATTTTAACACTGTCTTTAAAACTACGAGAGGACCCTCTTTGAAAATATATCAAAATATACCTTTAAAGCAGATCTGCATTCAGAATGAATCACATCAATAATGTAATAATCAGAAATCAAGCAGTCCACTTATTTCAAAACATATGTAATATAATATGTTGTTGCCTCTTTGGAAGAGAAGGGATGATGTTCCATTATTAAAGAGACTCGAATCTTGCCAATTTTGCCAGAATTTCACAGTATTGCCACATTTTGCCAGGATTGAGGGGAAATGGCTGAATATACAGGGCCACGTGATGTTGCACATGGACGTTTAATGCTTGGCAATTTTTTTATGTGAAGTTTGACAGTCTAAAAAATAAAATTGCGAACAAAATAGGTGAAATTCTGTATGGTTCTCCTTATGAGTAGAGATAAGTGAAACTGTCAGAAGCCGTTTTGCAAATTTCCTGAGCTTTCCATTCAAAATCCGCTCCGTGGTGTAAAATTTGTCGATTGATTGTTCCAGTTTCAACCCTTGTGAATTAATCCAGAGCCGCCATTGGATACAATCCGTGGATTCCGCAATCCGTTGGAGGATATTATCAATCCAAGCCGTGAATTTTGCAAGCCACAGGTGGATTTTAAGAATCCCATTTGCGGATTCTGAAATCCGGAAAAGATGAATCGCTATTTGTGAGACTGATTCGCGGAAATCCATGGACCAAATGAACCAGCCGATCCGCGGCGGATCCAAATCCGCAATAAATGTATGAGCATATATTTTCGTTTCCAATTTCTTTTGCGAATTTTGCGTTCATGTTAAAAATGAAAAAAAAAGCGCAAAATGTCATCATTTTTGCCGAATTTTTATATAATTTTTCTTTTTAAACTAGGTCACATTATTGATAAATCCAGCTCACTGGTCATGTGAACATCAAGGTCATACAACACTGCACATTTTTGGGGTGAACTTTGTCCTTTTTAACAAAAATGTTTTGCAAGTTCTTACAAATGTCTTACAGTGCTCTTCTCTACACTATTGGTTCATCTTAAGCCGGTAACAGGCAATGGTGCAAGCAGTGCCACCGACAGGGTCGTAACTCTAGTCCTGGGCCCCGGGAAATCTGTCTGTGGCCCTGGGTACTACTACAAGAGAGCACCATTAGAAAAGGAGGTGTCTTCTGAACAAAATGTCCTAGTACAGGGATTCTCAACTCCAGTCCTCAAGAGCTTTCATCAAGACAGTTTTTGAGGATATACCTGCTTCGCACGGATGGTGCAGTCAAAGACACTGATTGAGCCACCCATGCTGAAGCAGGGATATCCTGAAAACCTGACCTGTTGGGGGTCTTGAGGACTGGTGGAGAACCCCTGTCCTGGTATATTTACAATACACACGCTCCAAGTTTCAAAACATTTCATATTTATTACAATAGCATTTAATTCACATTTTGGAGATGGCAGTCTGCTTTTTTTTTTATTAATCCTATTGTTCATACCCTACAGTGTGCAAAAGTTTATTGTATTTGTATATTTCTTGCAAATATTATATTCATTTTTCTTTCTAACAAAGAAATGTGACAATAAATCCTTTTTCTCCCAATTACCCCATAGTGTAAAATATTGCCCCATGGTCTAACACAGGGGCATGCAAAGTTTTTTTTGCTGCACCCCCTTTGTGTGCCGGCTATGAGTTTTTGCCCCCCCCCCTTCCCCAGTGACCTGGAGTCATGTGACCCCACAGCATATTGCGCCATTGTGTACTGCACCGACACACTTTATTCGAGCAAATACCCAGTATGTACCTGGCAGATACCTGGAATGCGCAGCTCCTCACCTCTGACAAGCCCCGTTGCGTTTGCCTTCCCAGCCTGGGTTCATGCCTGGCTGACGGGCGGCTGATCTGTTAAATGATAATGATTAGGATTTAATAGGCTGCAATGCTTCGCGTGTCTACCAGATGGCATAAATTCATGAATTGTAAAGCAGTATATATATATATATATATATACTGTGCAGTATTGCAGCCAGAGGGAATAAAATGCTTCAATCCCTGCCTGGAAAATACCTCAATGCACTCGGGCAGAAAACAGTCACAAACCTCAATACACCCGGGTATACCCGAATTCGTGGGACTAGCCGAGCTCGAATAAAGTGTGTCGCCAGTGTATCATATTGCACCATGGTGTAACATATTGCCCCATTGTGTAACATATTGCCCCATGGTATAACATATCGCCCCATGGTGTAACATATTGCCCCTATGGTGTACGATATCGCCCCATGGTGTAACATATCGCCCCATGGTGTAACATATCGCCCCATGATGAAACATATTGCCCCATGTGTGATGCCATTAAACTATGTTTCCTCATTGTATTGTGGAATCTATTCAGACAGGGTAAAAACCTGTAATTAAGTATCACCTGGAGCTTTTATACAAATCAATGAGTTATTATTTAGAATGTTCTGTTTCCTGTTTAAAATATAAGCCTCAGAGGGACAAAAATAATAATCATGTCGTTCCTATAGAGGTTTTAAAGAATGAAAATCTCAAATCAAAAGATTGATTTCATCCTCAGGAGCCAGAAAGTAGCCACCTTGGATTAATGATGCCATTTGGATGTGTGCATTTAGATTCATTACTAATGCCACAAATGTCTGCCTTTCTGCCTATTTAACAGGTACACTACATCATGTGGGGTCCTGTAAAACCAGATGTACTTATTAAACATGACAGTTTTGCGTGTGTGGGAGATGCATAGCTTACACAGAATGTCTTCCACAAATCCGATTGTCTGTGTGTATCCAAAAGCCGTGGCTCACCGCCTGCCCGAATTCCCAGCTACTCTCCGCTCACCGAGACTAACCACGGACTCCCTTGGCCTTGAAGGGGCTTCACAGTTTTAGTTTCACCACTGCTATTTGAATTTAAGGTGAGACGCTGCATGGCCTATCATAGAGCAGCGGGAAGGATGAACGACCTAATCACAGGTGAGGAGGGCATGGCTACAGGTCTGGCCATTTGCCGATCGTGATGTCAGAGCGAGTGGGAGATATGCAATAGCCAATCCTTAGCACCCCAGTTCAGGGACACAGACAGGACGCTGCTGCGGATTGGTGATCCGGTGGTCTGGGACCAGACCTCCATACTAGAGACTGTCGGCAAAGGTGATACACTCCTCGCGGGAAGTCACCCCACGTGGAGGCGTACGTCGTCGCTGATCACTGCCATCGCTGGATCTTATCCTTTAGTGTGGCGTTACCGGGTGTTGGAGCACCCGGCAAGTACTACAAGTGCACCAACTATAAACACGTTAGTGAGGGCAGCACTGTCTCACACATTTTGGCGGGAGTTGCTACTCATAGACCCCAGGGTGGTTGGGTGCCCGAGGGCCCCTCAGGACTATATGGGACTATTTTGCCAGTGTGTGGACAAAGGGTTGGTGGTTATTGGAGGGCACGGTCGTGCGTGACCGGGTGTGTGGGACTGTATATATATGTTCAGTGTTCTTTTGCCTGCAGTAAACCTGTTATACGTACCAGTGTGTTTTATTGTATGGAATTCCTTTAACGGGGTTATCCCACATAGTAGGATCCTGTACAGGTGGAGGCGCTACAGATTACCTATGTGACGGGAGCTTTGTGACAGGCTATGAATAATACACCACCAAAAATATAACTGGGTTGAACTGGACGAGACTTAGATATGATAAAATATAATTTATTCCTTGAAGAAGGTGAACACACGAGATATACAAATAACAGAAAAAATATGACACTTACTTAAAGGTTAGGACATGAAAGCCATCAGGATACAGGATGGGCCATTTCTTCCATAATTCAGGTTCAGATGTTGACATCTCAGCAATACATGAAGATCATACATGAAGACCATACAGGAAGACATTTGAGTAAGGGCTAACACTGGGTTAAATACCACTTCAAACCCGTCTCTTAACCCTAGATGCCGAGGTGGCTAGAAAAATCTCTTTGAAGCAGATTTTGGCTTCCATTGTAAGTGTGAAGTATCACACTTAAAAACATTCAGTTCCTTGGTTCCTGCCCCCAGTATAAACAATTAGGGCAGTTACCTTTTGATCACTGACCTATGCTAATTCTTGCAGGATGCTCTCCCTGCCCTATTAGCATAGCAGATGGGGGTCTGCATTTTCAGAGCAAATCCAAAATCCCATATACACTGTAAATAACTTCATAACTTCAGTTCAGTGATACTTACTGGCACGCGAGCCATATTAATACATTCCGTCACGCATGACGCTCCCAATGAGACTAAATATTACCATGTAGTACTAAAATTAAGAGACATATTAATATCTGTCTCTTAGTACCGGCTAGACATCATGTGTCTGTAATCCTTATGTGCGAATCAGTCCCACGAATACACATATGTAGCTTCTAGCACCTTCAGCCGAGGACATCTCATAATATTCTTATATTTAATAAGGTCACTCATTATGTAGCCCCACTCCTAAATCAGGGGCGTTTGGCCAGTCTACCAAATGGGGTGTCTGGCAGGATACTATGGTTTGTAAGTGTGAGTTATAACACTCACAAACCACTCCAGCTTCCTGCAAACAGGTAGAGTGGCTGAGTCTTTGATCAGGGGGCTGCTTCCTAAACATTTGGTCGCTCTCCTGACCATTTGCATCTAGTAGGAAGGCATCTTTGAGGGTAACTTAAACAAAGGGCTATAATCACTATTCAACTATTAACCCTTTCCCTCCCGGATGGATCCCAGTGTTTGTGTGGTGCAGTCACTGGAACAGAAACAATACATTTTTACAGGGGAATAAACAGTTGGATGGCTGAAGCAAGGCAAAACCACATTACTGGACCCAAGTCCAGTTAACCCTTTGTTTCCCAGGTGAGATTAGAGCGTGGCCAAATGGGGTGAAACCCCTTTAATCCCGGGCCAAATCCCCTCTCTCTTGACAACCTACTCAGGATACACCCCGGGCTCCCAACAGCAGAGGCTCAGGCCTCCTGTGAGCCACAGGAAAAGCAGCAAATACAATGTAGCCGCCTTATCTCTCAGGGGGTGGGGAACATGCGCTACAACCCTTTATCTGAAATTGCTGCTTGTAAAGAAACACACAATCCCAACAAGCTCTGACCCCAGAACCCACCACATCATATTTATATGATATATATCTGAAAGTGGCAATAGTATAAATGTGCAGTGCGGCACTGCTAGACCTTTTATTTCCTATTCCTTCTTTATGAAGCACTTTCTTTGACGGTGCAAGTGGAAAATGTCATTGAAAAACAACATTTGAACATTTCTTTTTAGCACTTTATTTTGTAATTTAAATTTATTAGCCATTGAGGCATAATTATTTATACAACAATGTCAAATGCCTGACATGCTTTGCTACTGTCTGCCAACGGAGCAAGACACTATATTTAAATATCCTGTCACCAGTAGTGACAAAATACCTTCTCATTTAGCATAGCTTTCTCGGTGACCTTTTCATTTGCCACTAGAAGTTGCCTTGTGCTGACCAAGTAACTAATTAAATTGTTGAAGTCTCCAGGACAGCTATATGGCTCTATAAATCCAGCCCTGCATGAGATAGCAAAATTAGAAGTGTCCATTGTCCCTATTTTCCAGCGAGCAGTTCTCTGGCTGTAGCTGGCAGTGCTGCTGATACATTACAGGCCCTGGGACTCAGATGGTGTTTAAGTTATTACAGCTCAGTCTGCACGTAGCAAGGAGGTAGTAGCACATTTAGGAAATGTACAGCCTGCCACTGCTTGAATGAAATTCAAAGTTGTCATGGGACATTTTAGAACCATAGATAGTTATATCCGTTTTTTCAAGGGCAGGGTCAGTCCTGTCTGTTCCATCAAAGTCCTGATATATATATATATTTTCTTACAGTATAAGCAAGTTCTCAGGGCTGTTCAATCAATTCTCTTCCACTGAAGTATTTTTTTTTTTCCCGTTTCAGCTATGTTTTTTTTTTTTAAAGATTCTTTACAACTTTGGGTGTTATTCACTAAATAGTTATACTCTTTGATAAAGCGTGGGACACAACGCGAAACGTGTAAGAGGACTTTTTTGCTGTTTCTTCATGTGCCAATACAGTTTTGTACCTAGATATTTTATTGGCAATCTTTGGTCAATCGTTCTTTCCAAGGCAGTTGCACCGCCATCCACGACTCCCTGTACTAAATAGTTATAGTTATATCACTTCAGGAAAAGGTTTTTAACAGCATTTCACATGAATGGTTATTTATGATCTGTACTGGCATTTACCCGAGACATGGACACAGCCGTGTCCATGCTTATCAGAACAATACTGTGTATTCCAAAATCAAATACAAAATCAAAACCCTTAAGATTTTCAATGTTAGATATCACCTTTATGATTTTGTTTATTAAATTATAATTCATCTTTGTGTGATTGACAAAGACAGGTGCTACACAGATTATTCTTGATTAAAGAATGCTCAGTAGAAAATGTTACATAGATTATTCCTGATGGTAAAGAATGTGACTATTCTCCAAAGATTGAGATTTTGGGATAGATGATATGACAGACAGCTGTCTTGGGCTGTCTGAGAAGTGACTTAGATTTCCTAAAAGAAAAACTGTTGGAAGAAATGATCTGTGATATTTGAGGACTACGACGAAATGACTTTTGATATTAGTTTGCGCTCCTTAGTGGAAGCAGATCAGAGTCAGAGACAGAATAACATCAGAAACAAGGATTCCACTTACAGAACAAAAAGGAAGAGCCGATAACATGCAACCACTTTGAAAAGCATATGACATGCAGTATTTGATGTGAACTGCCATATATCTGCAATATGTAAGTAATAACTTTGGCCAAATAAACATGATTTTTGTGGGCTAAACCTAATGCACAATTATTATATCTAGCTAAGGTATAATGTATTGAAGACAATTTAACAGTTTACAACACATTAGGTTATGATAAATTACATGGAGTCACGTGGTGGGTACGAGTTGGCTCAGTCTGTTCTGAGCTTAAGCTATGGGCCATCAGTTTGAGTTGTACCTTCTGTCTAGGGAAAAGTCTTACCATTTGTATCTTTGTTTGTCATGTGTGGGTCTTGTTTTTTGCCTGGTTGTGAGTACTTTCTTATCTTTTGTGCTTGTTTAGTATTCTCAGTAAGATAGTGGCAGGGTCTCCCTGTGAGTGTGAGCAAGTCAAATCATGGTTACCACACTGAATTTTTACTAGTGTGGCTATCGTTGACTAGACTAGTAAGATCTCCCATTGGGCATGAGAAACATGTTCTCTCTGATATTTGTGATGGTTAGGGTACCGTCTGCTTCATCCAGTGGGAAGCAATTAAACATCTGGCCACTGTGACTATGCAAGATTAGTTTGTTCTCACACTTAGTCAACACTAGAATCTGTCTATTTTTTTTTAAATTATTCCGTTTTTCAACTATAGTATATTAGTTTTCTAATTGTTTTTATGATTTATATTTTTTAAGCATTTCTCATGCTTTATTTTGCTACTTTAGCAATTTCCTGTATATTTTAAGGTTTATTCCACCATAAATTGGTAAAAATCTTAATCTAAAAGAAATAACCAAAACCAAACAAATCAGGTTTTTCCAGAACCAGGAACAAATGTTTTTTTTTGGAGCCAAAACCAAATCGTGAGTGAAATTGTCCACCCTTTGAATCCATGTGGAGGAATGTAGGAATGACTAACATCTCTCATCTCTCATTCCAGAGGTTCCCAAATCTGTCCTGAGGACCCTATGTGAAGCTATTGTTTTATGTTCACAAATGTTCTATCCATATAGCTAAGATTGGAACAATCACACACAGTACTTACAGATTAAGTGGTATCATACATTTTTCTGTGGTTAAAAGGTTTTAGAGGTCATGGCTTAATATCGCCTATTAAAATAAATGTTTTATTGAATAAACTAGGTTGAAAATAAATACAGAAGGGGTTTTTATGCATTGTTACTGTAAACTATACAATGCACTGAAGACAATGTGTAAGGGGTTACAAATAGCAACTTACACCTAAGAAATAACAAACACATTCCCTTTGCATAAGGTTCCTTGTTATGAGCCTTTAGTACACTTAAGCCTAAAACCACCACTGTCAAAAAGTATGTCCCGTTTATTCACATTTCAGGAATTCATTATGCGAGTTGGTTCTTTGTTAATCTGCTTCCTCTCCATGCAATGCATTTTAATTCCCTGCATTGGGTTTACCTGTATAAATAAATATGGTGCTTTACACACATATACAGTAATGATGTTGCCTATTTGTTGATTATTCAGATATGTCTTCAAACGGACAATAGAATCCAGATGTGTGTCTGCCAGTTCCTGAGGACATGTATTGGAACATTGGTCCAAAGTTCAATTCAAATATATTTAGTTCCTCTTACCCCAGGGAACTAATATCTAAAAGCCAGATATGAAAGTTAAGGCAATGTCTGTTATTAAATACTGAAATCGCCCAGACTGGAGTTATGTTAAATATCGCAAACCTACAGTAGTTGTGCACAACAATCTCTGCTAATCCCTTTATTTTTTATTGTAGAGAATTATTTAGGGCATTTTGTTATGGGCTTTTTATCACCTGGGTTGCCTGACTCCACAGAACCTTCAAACGCTTTAATTTATTTTGTATTTATTTTAGATTTTTGCTGAGCTGAGTTATCTCTGGGGAGTAGCAGACAGTTCATACATACAAAATATCAGTTACATTGAACTAACACAATTTGCTGCCCTAATAAAAACACTATTTATTTTTTGCAGCATAAATATGAAACAGTGAAATTCATTAAATTAAAATTGTGTTAGTTCTTATAAATAATAATAAAGCAAAGTCTCAGCAGGAAAAGGGAAATTTGGAAATGTTTTATTAAATCCAACTACTTGTAAAAAAAAGGCCTGCAGCTCATGGCTTGCAACCAACAGGACACCAGAAATTTACTGTAGTCGGGAACGCTTTGATTTGCACACATACACATCTACAGTATATGCAGGTTCTTGCCTTTTCTTAGCACTAATAAAAATAAGAGCCTCACTGCTCTTGCAGCACTTCTTCTGGCTGCCTTATAGCAGTGTACCCTGCCAGGCTTACACCTCACCATGTCCTGCTATTCCAGGTTAATATCGAGTCCTCCCAAACATATCTCACTACATCACAGCTGACTAGTCTCTAAAGGTTTCCTTTTTATTAGCCCTGTTTCCTCTTATTATCATAATTTAAACTTTAGAGAACAATTGAAACTGGAAAAAAGTCCACAGCCCTCAACTAGAGAAGTACAGTATAAGAACATATATTATTCACATAATGATGTCAGGATTGTCAGGGCATGCAGCAAACACTATCTATACAGGGACGACATTTCAGGCCTCCGCGGTCCTTTCTCAGCAAAACGCTGAGCCATAAAAAGCACCCTGCTGGAGTATCAATACTTAATAAGTAAAAATAAGTTCCTTATCTGAATGTTTCAATAAACTAGTGTTATTTGGGGGGACCAAACCTCCTGCATTATTTACTTCACAAAGAGAGAGAGACTTACCTTGTGGATGGTCTCAGGTCAGGTCCAGTGGCTACGGGAGGGCTGGTGGCTGCGGGATGGGAGGTGGGCTGTTGGCTGCGGGAGGGGGAGTGGGCCGGTGGCTGCAGGATGGGGTGTGGGCCGGTGGCTGCGGGAAGGGCTGGTGGCTGTGGGATGGGTGGTGGGCCAGTGGCTTAGGGAGGGCTGGTGGGCTGACGCCTACGATGGGGGGGGGGCATTGCTACAGGGGGTCAGTGCTATGGGAGGGCCGGTGACTGCGAATGGGGGCTGTTGCTGTGGTGGGGAGCAGTGGCTGCTACAGGGGGGGGTTCTGCATGGGGGGGGCGGTTGCTGCCATTGCTATGGGAGGGCCGGTGGCTGCGACAGGGCCTGTTGCTGCGGGGTGTGCCATTGCTGCGGGGTGGACCGGTGGCTGCGGGATGGGTGGGGGGATCGGTGTCAGGTCACAGCAGTTGCTGCCAGCCCCAGTTCTCCCTCAGATTGTCCCACGAGGAGTCTGACACGCGCCGGAAGCTAAGCCCAGCTGACTTCTGTTTCTCACATGAGAGAGACCTGCCACCGCCTGCCCCGCAGCCACACTGGCAACCCTGCCTGAGGCAGCTGAGAGCCAGGGCCCACCATGACTAGCAGCAGGGCCTGGCAAGAGCCCCGGGACACCAGCCCTGGCAGAACCCCCTGTTGCCGGCCTAGTGCCTCAGGGTGGAGTATGGTCCAGCCGCAGAGATGTTCCAATAAGATTTGGGAGTGTGGATGTTAGGGGGTGTTAGAGTGGAGTTTGGTCCAGCCCCACAGCTGTTACCAACAGGGTTGGGAGGGGGTGGGGGTGACGGTGTGGTGTGGATTTTAGGGGTATGCCAGATAAGTTTCTTTGAAAATTTGATTTTTTCAGGGAGTTTTTAAATGTCTGAAAGCTGGTGGGTTTTCTGAATTGCTGCATACTAATGCTGACCTTGCTTGAGTTGCTTTCATGAAGTGCTTTTCATAAATTCAGAAATATGACTAAAAAATAAGGCAGTGCTTCAATGTCTGAGTGAAAGGAATATCACGTTTGATCTGTTGCCAAACCTCAGTGGCAGAGATTGATACAAAATTATGTTTCACCCTTGCAAATTGCTGCATTTCATTGATTTTCTTTAAAAAAAACTTCTCCTAATGATTAGTATTTCTCATTCACATTCTCCTTCCATTCTGCTTGGTCTACAGGTATTAAAATATATTATTCAATGATTATCCTATTAATGCATTATATCGTTCTGGCCACAGTACACTCCCCCAATCTTTGTGTAGCGGTGTCCCCCTGGCCCCCCCTACCTCCGACAGGGCCTGTTACTCATCCTTAAAACTGACCCCACTGCCAGCTACAATTTGGAACTTAGTGAGATACTTAATTACGGTATGCTAAACCGAAAATGCTAGTGATTACATCGACTGCATACTTAGACCGTTTGTTGTAGCCCTCCCATCGCATCTCAGGGACACCAAAGATATCCTCAGCAAAATAGAGGACACCAATGTCACTGCAGATACCATCTTGGTGTCCCTGGATGTAGAAGGGCTATATACTAGCATACCCCATAAAATTGGATTGTCTGCTATATCCTACTTTCTAAAAACACAAGGTACTCATCTTGCAAACCACAACGAGTTTGTTCTCAAGTTACTAAACTTTGTTTTAACAAAGAATGACTTCTGGTTCAACAAAGTACTCTACCACCAGACCCAGGGCACAGCAATGGGCACTAAATATGCCCCATCTTATGCTAATCTGTACCTGGGCTGGTGGGAAACTGAAGTAGTTTTCTCTGAGGACCTGGAACCATATACCAACCACATACAAATGTGGTACAGGTACATAGATGATATTATTCTACTCTGGAACGGTACAGAGAAACTACTACTAGAGTTCATTACCATACTTAACACAAATACGAATAACCTGAAACTTACCTCTGAAATAGGTCAGAGAGAGATTTCCTTTCTGGACCTGAAAATTTAAATTACAGAAAATGGATATCTAACATCTACTTCCTTTAGGAAGACAACCGCCACCAACAGTATCCTAAGAGCCAACAGCCACCAACCCCCAACCTCATTACAAATATCCCTGTTGGTCAATTCCTACGTATCAGAAGGAATTGCACCACATCTTTAGAGTTTGAAAAACAAGCTGCACTTATGAAACAAAGATTCTATGCACGTGGCTACAGCAAGAACAGCATTAAGAGGGCCTATAAAAGAGCTAAAAGCACCCCAAGAGAAACTCTATTGAGAGACAAAGTTCACAAACCTACACCAAATACCATCAGGTTCATTGGCACATACAATTCTAAATGGGAACAGGCCAGGAAGATTTTCCAGACACACTGGCATATCTTACAATCAGACTCCGATTTAAATGGCATACTCAAATCATACCCAGAAATGACACCTAGGATGGCTAAAAACCTCCGTGACCATCTAGTCAGTAGCCATTTTGAGGGTGATAGAAGTCTGAAGACCTGGCTGCTGGACAAACCAGTTGGTTGCTTTAGTTGCCATAATTGCAAAGCATGCAAATCAAAAAGTAGTACCAAGACCTTCCAAAACTGGAATAACACCAAGCGATTTGACAACAGAGCATTTATTAATTGTAGATCCTCTGGTGTTATCTATCTAGTGACCTGCATTTGTCAAAAGAAATATGTAGGAAAAAACAGACGTCCCTTTAGGCACTGCGTACTCTAACACCTTGGCACTATTCGCAACCAACAAGATACACCGGTAGCCAGACATGTCCTGGAACATCACAATGGGGACAGTAATGTCCTAACATTTGCAGAAATAGACCAGTACTCACTTGGCCCTAGGAAGGGTGACTGGGATGGGATACTACTCCAAAAGGAGTCAAGGTGGATATATACACTTGGCACTTTATCCCCCCAAGGTCTGAATGAGGGATTTGTGTATTATCACTTCATCTAACATTTCTTCCTTGTGTATGTGTGTCTACATCCCATGCAGTACCATTGTGACCTCCTGTAGTTCCCTTTATTCACCACCAAAGGCCCTCGGTGTCTGTTATTGCCTTCAGGTTTACACATATCCATTCATACTGCTTGCCCAATCAGGCGCTTTGGCGCCAACATGCATTCAATCACTTTTCCACCAATCAGGTAGCTGGCTACCACCTTAAATAGCAGCTGTTTGGAGGTTTTCCCTCCAGCCTCGACAAAGCATTCCCGCGAAACGTACGTCGGCAAGAGACGTACTGACGTCACAGGTGGCGCCTCCCGAGACTTTCCGGCCCGTCACTACCGCATACCGCAGCAAACTTAAGTATTCCTTCCTTTGTGAAGGACTCATTCGTTACACAGATTTTCAGAGTCTTTGTCTTCTGGTGAGGGGAATAAGCGATACACTCGCTAAGAGGGTAACTGATACACATTGTATCAAAGTGTCAGTGCATTAGAAAACGTAGGGGTTTTGATACACTGTTTGCAGACACATCCAGTCTGCTACACTGTCCAGCTACGCAGTGTTTATGTGCTGTCTGCTTTTATGCCTTCTCTATCTGAATTATACTGGCTCACAATTATTGTTGGGACTATGACTCCATAGCACTATGCAATTGGCTCCGGGCAAAAGACGTTGTCATTCGACACCCTGGCAGACACTTACTGCCTGCCAATCTGTCTGACTCGCAGAACTGGACTTAGAATAAATACTTAGTTTCAGGTCTTTTGGCTATCAGCTATCATGTTTGCTTAATTGTCATAGAACCTTGTCTGACTCTTGGAGTCACTACTGTATTGTGGGTGTTCGTGTAGATTTCACCCAAGGTCTGTTTATAAAGTGTATTACAGCACCTATACTTACCCCACATATCCCATTCACCTTTGGGATCATCATTGTGACCTACCTTAGATAGTGAAGCCATTGAGGAGCACCTATTACACCAATAGGACTTACCTCTCCCATCCCCTTTCCACATTTTAATTTCGCCATTTGTTTAGGATCACCCCACATAGAGGGTTATCCATATAAACTTTATTTTATTTGAGGATTTCTCCTAATAAATTTGTTTTTAAGTTACCCATCATTATATGTTACGATTCTCAATCAGGTTCATTAGTTTCCAGTATCACCTATCCTTGAGTGCTCTCATCATAGTGGTCCTTTTCTCCCCAGTTATTATATATATATATATATATATATATATATATATATATATATATATATATATATATTAATGAAGAAATAAACAAGCGCAAATAACACCACTTAAAACCAATACATTTAAATAATAAACTGTCCTTAGAGAATGCAGCTCCCGACACAGGATTCAGACCAAATCCAACCAGCAATCGAAGAAGAAACAGGTGCGCAAATCACATCAGGACATGGAAACGAAGTAGAGAAATAAAATAGTGCAATATTGTCAACCCCAGCAAATGAAATCAATGTTGAAAGCTCTATAAAATTGGCACTCACGTGTACAACGTGATTCATTTTGCAAAGCCAGTATAGCCAACCCCACACTGATGAGACCCATTAAGGTTGAAATGGCTGTTGTGGGTGGATTTACTGGTTATGCATCTTAACCCAGACTGCGCTCAAAGCTGTGAAATGCAGCAAGCATAAGCTTATAAGGGACCATGTTATATGGTTTTGAAGCAAAAGGTGGCACTGTGTGCTCATTTGCATGTAATTTCACAGAATCCCTTGCTGCAGTGGAAGCGCTGTGTGCTGGGTGATAATGGTTGAAAGGCAGGGTTGCAGACCTGTCTAATACATGCAAATGAGCATACAGTAATTATATATATATATATATATATATATATATATATATATATATATATATATATATATATTGAAGAAATCTCATACTGCTTCCTAATTCCCATTACATGAAAAGATAATATATATTTCAAAGGGTTCATTCACAAGTCTTTGTATTTTGTGTAGAACAATATGGGTTTTGTAAAGACATGTTTTACCCAATCTTGAAACATTATGCACTCAATCCTATCACAATGTGTTTGCTAGGATGAAGATAATTATAAAGAGTGTGACTGTCTACATTAGCATTTTCTTTCACCCAACATCAAAAAGCCTCTGTGAATATGAAGTTTAAAGTCATTTACCAATTAGTGACATTATTGAGCACAATGCAATAAGCAATAGATCAATGGACCATGTATCAAGCTGCTAAAATTGTGTTTAAACACACCAATCTTATTTACTAACTGAGCAGTGCTATTTCATAAGAAATGTGCCTTTCCCATGTCCTACATTACATTATACATATATATATTTTTCCTTCTTTCCTCATATGAAATAAGATGAGGGAACCTGACAAAATCCAATCTGCACATGGAAGTCTGCAGGCTGATTGGGTGCTCCTAAATCTATGTGCATTTCTTTGAATCTGCCATGGGATTACTTCACGCAGATTTTTCGAAATCCGTTTAGCACAGGGCTGGCCAACTCCAGTTCTTGTATAGCGCTGCTAGTTTTACGTAGCACTTTACAGAGACATTTTGCAGGCACAGGTCCCTGCCCCGTGGAGCTTACAATCTGTTTTTGGTGCCTGAGGCACAGGGAGATAAAGTGACTTGCCCAAGGTCACTAGGAGCCGACACCGGGAATTGAACCAGTCAGTGTCTTTACTCACTGAGCCACTCCTTCCACTGCTACATAATTTATATAATAGACACAGAGATAATACAAGAGAAGAGCCCAGGCCACTGAGGCCAGGTACCAGCCAAGGAGTGGACACACACACACAGGGGTCAGTCCAGTCAGTCACAGGTTAATGGTTAAGTGACAATGTTTATATACCCCTCCAATAATAATTCCATTTGCGGATTCACATTTTTGGAAATCGGAATCTGTCTGGCAGATTTTCAGAATTAGAAAAAAAACAAATGTGCCTTTCTGACTGATCCGCGGAAATCCGTGAATGAAAGGAAATTCTGCGAAAACGTTTATCAGCTTAACAATGAAGTTCTTTCTATAAAACAGTTGACTAAATGTGTTAAAGGTGCAAGCTCTCAAAACAAGGGGATACAACACAAAAGAATCAAACCTAAAACAAAAACATAGGCTTCCTTTCATTCTCTTTCTCCTTTAGAAGAATGTACTTCGAAGACAAACAGAGACGAGGTTCTCCATAATTATGTGTAATGTCGCCACTAAGAGTACCAGCGCATTGTGACCTTGGACAAAGTGTTGCCCTTTGATTCTGCATCAATGTATTAAAGTCCTTTGCTTAATTTCCTTACCTATATAAACCGGGTTTTGACTTGGGGGAGTATCAATCATGAAGCTTGGGGAGTAGTAACAGGCTGCGCATATTGTAATTATGTATAAAATTCTTTGTGAGCCTTTTTGACCTTCATTTGATGAACTGACTTCAAACAATTTCCCCTGTATTCTTCTGCAGCAGTGTTCCAAAAAGGTAAGCCGTGTGTCAATGCACATGGGGGCAGATCCCCAGAGCTCCATTATTTCAGGGCAAATAATGTTACTATGATGGTAGGGGCAATGTGGCCAGCATATTAAAGGTTTAGCCCAGCCATTGCCCAATAAAGATGAATGTCAAGTTCCTGGCATAAGTATACCATCTTAGTATGGCCAAAATGGCTGACCGACGTGTTGCAGTTTATTTCCCCTTATGGGTAAGGTAATTCACTTAGCAAGTCATCACAGAAAGGAATCTGGGCCTGTTATCCCAATATGCGTGCAGTGCTTAAGACAATGTTGGAGTGAGGAAGGAGTGAGGAGGGGTGTATACTCAGGTTGTCTCAAAGTGTGGAGCGTTTGTTTATCCCAGACTTTGAGGCACCTATCTCTACAGGAGATATTAGGCCAGCCCTGGGATCTCTTATTGGTCATTAGCCCAGTTAAAACGATTCCTATTGGTCAGTTCAAATTTCAAACTCCACTTAAGCCCACCACTGTGGGCTGTCCTAGAGGCATGGTCATCTTCCATGGCCTGGATTGTTTTTTTCCGGAAACAACCAGAATGAGACTTGGTCAAAAAGACAAGCAGGACTTTTGAAAGTGCTCTTTTCCGAATAGCATCCTTACAGTCTTGAGGGAACAGAGGCTTGCAGAGAGTGGAAGCTGACCTGTGTAAGCATAATTTTCTAATTTTCAATTTTTCTAAACGTCACCAGTTGTATACTGTATATCCCCTCAAACGTCCCTCCGAATCTATATATAGTTAATAACAAACCTAAGACACCAACCTAATGACTGGAATGGAGTCGGACCCAGCAGGACTAGAACCCACAGCTAAACCCACTGATAGGAAGTATTAATTGTCACATCCTACTTTTGAGCGTCTCACTGCTCCCACATGTAGCTAATCTAGCTATTAGTATATCTCACAGGTATCTCAGGTGTGCTCCACAAGGAACATTAAACTGTCAACCATGAAGTGAAAGTGGTCTGCTTTTAAAGGAAGTCAGGGGAGGGAGCTACTACAGGTATATATGCACTTATTGTTGTGCTACATGATGGATATGCACAAAAATGGCTACAATATAACAGAACAGGGACAAAAATATTCACTGTGCCATTTGCCAGAGTGCCAGGCACATACTGAATTAAAATACTTTATTTTTCAATAAATACAACTCTACAAACTGCAGGATATTATTCCACAAATTTCCCACAGCACACAAAGTGTTATTGGGTTGAAAAGTCTAAGGCACCTTATGAATGGTATGTGTCAGACCCAACAGGATCAGAAGTGGAACCCACACAATCTCTGTTATTCAGAACAACAGCTCTAGTAGTGTGAGCTAAACCATCTGATGGCTTTCAATGCTCACTGTCTACTAACAGCATACCTTCAAGTGATATCTGTTTTGTTGATTGTATTTGTAACCTTAAAACACTTCAAACACAGAGTAATAATATGTACTTAGGGCTATGAGTTACTGATGCCAGGTGACAATAAATAAAAGATGAACGGAACATGGGCAACCTCGCTCTACTGGGTTAAAAGAAAATAGGTGCCACCTCTGCTGTTCTAGGGCTTACACAGTTATAACTGCGGTTTGACAAACAAGCAATATCATTATTTGTAGACGAATATTCTTGGTGCTTTCTGGATGTTATACATTTTATCTTATTAGACCAGATCTGTGCAATCTCGTTTAAATAGATTGTGCATGGGGCATTAAAGCCTTTCAATGTACCTATATAGTTAAGTGGATAGGATCTTTCTGGGTGACTCTGAAGAAGCCAATGTGGGATTTAATGCATTTTGATTTTTTTCAATCTGCATTATCAAACAAGCTCTAAATCAGGAGTTTTGTGTTCTGCAAATAAAAATATACAGGCTTCGTTCATTGCTTATCATTTTGCTTAAATTACCACGAAGTACTAGGTCCCACTACTAAGACCAGTACACATTGTGTTTTGATCACCCTTAGATCTTGTGCTTTTTATAATTACGTTTTCTTTAATTATTCACTTCATCCTGTCTCTAAATAAATGTATAACTTTTTAACTCAGTTAGGTTAGTACATCACATATACATTGTGAGGTAGTTAGTGTATTTGGTATTAACCCCTTGGCTACCTTAATGACCATGAAGGCATGCATAACGCATTTAAAAACATGCACAGTCCCATTACGCTCAAAACCCAAACCCACAACACTATATATATTTGTGTCAAAAGGGAGTGTTACTGGGATAGTGCCCTCATGTACTGTATACAACAAAACACAACAAAGCCCCAATGCTTCTCCCAATGTGACATTATTTTGTTAAATACAATCTGCATAATGCATGCTTTGATTACCACTATTATGAGTATTATTATCGCTTGTTTGTCAAGCACCAGCAAATTCCGCAGCGCGGTACAATGGGGCACGGATTTATGTATATTACAAAAACATAAACAGTTGCATGAAGGTGAGGACAAACATGCACAGACAGATACAGAGTGGTAATGAGGGCCCTGCTAGAGGTTACTATGACTTCAAGGGGTAAATACATAGGTCTTGGCTTTATGGCCTAGTCAGGTATCCACTTTTCCTTCCTACTGTATATTGCTATAGACCAAGTGACTCACTTCAGAACCCTGGACAAGGCCAAATATTTTTCCAAACTATTGGAACGAAAGTGTACATATTTTACCACTATCAATGAGTATTTTCATTTGTATCTGCTTATGATTTTCAGCTACACAAACTACAGCAATAGCATTGCTTTGAATTTCACATAACAGGCAACAAAATATTAACAATAAACTGCAAAAAGATTCTAGGTGAACCAAGTTCCTAAAAAATGGCTGCGCTAAAAGGGTGCTGTCAGGTTTGAAAATGTTTTCATTTGCAAGCATTAATAGCGCCTGGGATTGTATGAGCGCGACCTTGATCTGTAGCGGCTGTAGTAAAGGGATCTTCCTCTGGATCGGTCTAGTCATGACATAAAATAAGCCGGCGTTAATTCTCGTGTTAACGGTAACGGCCAGCTGTGGGTATGCGCTCAGGTGATCCACACCTCATTTGCATATCATTAAGACTAACAGCCGTTAAAGTTAATGGCAAGCTGTCTTAGCAGGAAGACAGGCCTTAGCGCTGCATTAGGGAGCTTTATGAGTAGGAACTTCTCTCCAAGAATATTTAGTACAGTGCTGCATACACTAGAATGGAAAAGGTAAGAAAAAATAAAAAAACATTATTATGAACTGAGAAATAGAGATTTGAAGAAGAGCACATATGAATCAAACCCCTAAGTTTGCATTTTGAAGACAAACACTAGGGTTAGGGTGCTAATAATTGTACTTACTCTCAATTTCAAGATGACTATAATCCTGCAAAATGTAATTCACACACTCACTGATGCATGGAACAAATTTATACTAAGGAACTATGACACACACACACAAAGAGATGTGAAGTAATTCATATTCACCATATTCATCATTCATAGGTCACCAAGACCTCCTGACGAAGCACGTGGTGCGAAACGCGTAGAGGTCACGACAGGTCATCCTGCGCGTGTTTGCTGGCAAGCTGAGACGGAGCCTGCAGGAGACAGCAGCGGCTTAATCCATCTCCGCAGTGCCGAGATCCGGATCGTGTGCAGACACCGCGAGTCTGCTGACTGTCTCAGTGTGAGTGTCCGTTTCCCCTTGCCAGTGCCCAACCCTATGGCGGTTTCTATACAAATCTGTTGATAGGTTGTTTTCATGTTTGTTTTTTTCTTTCATGTTTTTTATATAAATTTTACTGTATTTGTATACTGTGCAGCTTAGGGTTTAGTCACTACTAGGTGTTCTCCTTAGTGGTACTTAGCCGCCCAGCTACACAGCTGTTCTGAGGTGGGGTTGGATCCCCTCAGTTATTGTGTACTTTTTAATAAATTACCTTCCACTAATCCCTGGTGCGCTTTTGTGCATTTTTTATTATCTAATTCACCAAGTTGCCATACAATTTTCCTCCTACATGAAGAATTGTGTTCACTTCAGTGAGCAGACTCTAAAACTAGACAAATGAGTTAAACGATTCTTGGATGTTAGATGAGATTTGGGACTTCTTCCACTCATCCTTCTTTGGTTTACAATTTTTGAAAAATGAGATGTCTATGCTGACAATGACATTTTTAGCAGTGAAAAATCTGTTTTATTATGGTAAATAGTAGAGAACAAATCACACTTAAATTGAGGTGGCTTATTCCCTAAGGGTACCATATCATCTCATTTCACAGGGTAACTGAATTGTATTGTATCATTAAACAGCAAAATGCTAAACATATACACCAAAAACATTTATTGAGCTCATGGATTTTTAATGTTTCATTTAATTAATATTCTGACAAAAATATTCCCAATATCTGTAAGAGGCAGGCTGATTTCAACATTTAAAAATGTACAGTGGGTATATGCAGAATATGTTTTCAACATTTACTTATGGTACTGAGATGGTGGAGGTAAGGACGTTGGAATCAGTGCATTTGTTATAGTGGGTGCCTTTTTGGGGTCAGTTAATATAGATTGTAAAGAATATCACTGTATTTACTATATAACCTGGGGTTTTCCAGCATCAATAAAGCTTCTATGAATATGACATTCAAACGGTAATTTACTGATTAGTTATATTACAGAGTACAATGTAATAAGCAATAAAGTGACTTGATAGCAGGTATAGCAGGGACCTTCCAGGATGTTGTGAGCTTATGAGCTTGGGTCACTAGTGATGATGGTTGGTATAAACCAGGTGTATTCTTTGGGCTCTTGTAATGGTTGCGGAGAAAGCTTTCTGGGTCCCTGGGGTCATCACATTTATGTTGTTTGTAGTGTATGTTATGTTCAATAAAGCTGTGACCAGTTATCCCCCTAAAGTTGGTGTGGCGTGTTTTATTGGGTTCAGAAGGGGACCTAACCTAAGACATTGAGGAGTTATTTAAAACATTGCTAACAGTGTGTGGCAAACTGCTCCCTTTATGTAGCTCTGCCGCTTGCCCAGGCTCATCCTGACACAGTCTTCTAGGGTTTGTTTTGTATAAAAGGGGGACAAACACGTGTATACACACAAGGGGCACTTAGCCCTCAACCTTCAGCGGTTTGTTTCTCCATTAGTGACACTACACATTTTTATACACTCTCACTTTAAGTGAAAACAAACTCATAAAAATAACATCTACTCCTGTCAGGAGTCTAACTCATATGCATATCCCTATCTGCAATATTGGCTGGCGAAGCCAGTTACCAACTTAAATATAACACAAAGAATAACATTGAGTCTTTAACTGTGAGTTGGGGACAGCGTCCCATTAGATCCTCAGATGCTGCAGTATGTGAAGAGGCATCCTCCCTGAACTGGATGAAGGGGAGCTGCGATACCCCCAGCCTCCAGGCTCTAGGTTAGAGATTGAAAAAGCAACCCTCTCTGCTCTAAATAACTGTACTTATAATTAGGAGAGCAGGTGAGGGAAACCAGCACCATTAATCTCTGGCCTGGAGTTTCTATCCCACAGTCTCAGCAAATGTGAAACTGTGGAATAGATCATTGTTTCCCTTTTTTCCACTATCTGCCTTAAAATCGGACAGACCGCTGCCTAATATTCTGGGACTATGTCACAAGTGACATAAAAAAAATAAGCAGAGGTCAGGTTTGTGTTATCCATAGAGTTTTTTTTTTCAAATCAGTACTCTTCAAAACTGCATCGGCTCCGCAGGCCTCCAGTATTTGGGGACTTATTCTCCACTGCAGCTGTTGCAATGTTAAGATAAGTGTAAATGTTTCTTTATGTTCAATATACTTACTCTAAAATGCTTTTGGAAGCATCAGCACCTTTAGGATGTTTCTTTCGTGTATTAAATCCCATTACCACCGAACCATTTATTGTAATCAGTGACTCTCCTTTATTTGTTGCCTCTATTCTCTTTATAAAGTGCACATTAGTCGATGCTGCAAAGAACACTATTGATGGTACGGTTTACCTGGGTGATCTGAGTAGCTAAGTCTGCAATTTTATACACTGGTGTTATTAAAACCAAGTAATGGAAATTCACTTCCTACAAATAATGAATTCAGAGGCTGATTCTCTCTCAAAGTGCAGCCTGTAAATGGTAGGAATGTGCATACAGCATAATCAGGGGAGTTCTCAAAATGAAATAGACACAGTGAACATATCTTTACAGTTACTTCATGACCCATAATGTGGCCTTATTACATTTGTGTTACCATTAAAAATACTATCAGAGAATCTGCAGTATTCTGAGATTCCTCTGTAATCCCTCCAGTTTCTGAAACACACGAATATCCACAGCTAAATGTTATGTTATATTATGTTGGACAATTGTAGAAGCTGTGGCAAATAATTTTGCAGCAATTACAAAGCTGCAGTAACCAGGAGTTCCAATCCAGACTCACACAAAAATAATCCTCATCATTCTACTGGACATCAGCGCTCAGTCCTGCAGCCTTCCAAAGCTGAGTCAGGTTGTCTGGCGATGTAGCATTATTACAATATACTGTATGCTCAACAAGATTTTAAGAACTAGTATACTGTACTATCTATAGTACTGTATAACACAAGCAGACAGTATATATTGTTTTTAAGACCGCAGATGTTTTTTAGTGGGTCAGAAAACTGGCTATAGTTGAAAAGGTAAAGATGTGTACCTGATATTATATAGTATCTGTTTCCTAAATGAAATTTGCTATAGGTATTCCCGTGATTTTGCATACAGTTGTGGGTGTCACTGAATTGGGGGCTTCTTAAACCCATGAAACCCTGTTATTCTTCCAAGATGGATAACTTGAATACCAATTGTATTTGCACAGATGAATAAACTGGGTAAATTAGATTAAAGATAATCACCTTCCGAGGCCGTGGGTGATATGAAAAATGATGGTGGCCCGTGTATGGGATTGAAGTTTTTTCTTTGCTCATGCAGGGTGATTAAAAGGAGACACAGACTCATTTTTCACGGTGCAATTTTAATAAGGCTAACACATAGACACAAAACACAAACCCACAGGCCACTGTGATTGACTTGTTCGAACAGAATCCCTGGCTGCAGAAGATAAGATATTGAATTTGTAATTGTATTCCATCATTAATATCATTGTTTTGCATCAAATGCCATTTAAGTAATCTCTGCTCATTACTAAGGCAAGTAGAGCCTCCAATTTAATTACACAGGAATGTGACATACAGAAAACTACTCAATATATTGGAATCATTCAATGAATTTCCATTATTCTGATGTAACTCATAATAGGCTAGCAATCTGTAGATCATTTGCGTTTCACACTGACCAGCGTAGGCTGGTGCGAGGAGGGTTAAAGTATCACATGTTTTCACTTACAAAGCTACACTCTGGTTCTTTTGTGCGTTGCACCATTTGGTGCTATTCTGCGGTTACACTCCTCTTGGGACAAGATCCACAAAAGGGTGTTAAGTTTTACCAAGCCTTTTCTCCCATATTAATGGGACTTTTTGTGAATCTGGGCCTTAAAGGTCTCCATCATGGGCCTAACTGTAAGAGGAAATTCATGGCAGTTGGAGCACAAATCACATAAAATACATGTGATCAATGTAGAGAAAAATGACCGCCACCAAGGTGCCAGAGGATTACAATTGTGTGTGTGTGGGGGGGGGGAGGTGGGGGGCATTCGAAGCAAGCACCCCCCGCAGCGCGATCACAGCAGACACTGTCTCTAGTGTAGCAGACTTTTACGTCTTCGACCACCGCATCAGCGATAGTGAGTCTAAATACATATGTATCAACACTTTGCTTTATCCAAACAACCACAACACGTCAAGAAGATGTATTGTGACATAGTCCCAGAATATTAGGCAGCTGTCTGATTTTAAGGCAGAAAGTAAAAAGGGAAAAAATTATCCATTTCACATTTGCTGAGGCTGTGGGTTAGAAACTCCAGGCCAGATATTAATGGTGCTGGTTTCCCCCACCTGCTCTCCTAATTACTAGAACAGGTATTTACAGCAGAGAGGGTTGCTTTTTTAGTCTCTCTCCTAGAGCCTAGAGATGGGGAGGAAAACTGCGGCTCCTCAGTATCCAGTTTGGGGAAGACGTCCCCCCCACGTGTTGCAGCATCTGAGGATCTAATGGGACGCTGTCCCCATCTCATAGTTAAGGACTCAATGTTATTATACCTGTGGGTTATTTAAAGTTGGTAACTGGCTTAGACAGCCAATATTGCAGATAGGGATATGCATGTAAGTTAGACTCCTGACAGGAGTAGTTGCTCCTTTAATGAGTTTGTTTTGACTTAAAGTGACGGTGTTTAAAAAATGTGTAGTGTCACTAATGAAAGAAGAAACCGCTGAAGGTTGCGGGCTGAGTGCCCCTTGTGTGTGTATACACGTGTTTGTCCCCCTTTTATACAAACCAAACCCTAGAAGACTGTGTCAGGAAGAGCCTGGGCAAGCGGCAGTGCTACATAAAGGGAGCAGTTTGCCACAGTATTTACGATACCACAGCATCAATGATATAAACATTTAACTCCTCATCATACATCTACCAGAGTATTGTAAGTTAGACTCAGTGTTCTTCCAATAATAAATACATAGGTAATTTATCCTGGAATTCTGATGATGGCAAACTGATGAAATTTGCACGGCTTCTGCACTAACTTGTGAGGAAGAGTTATGTCTGACATGTTTGCCTCTAATAAGGGGTTAAAGCCATTATCTACCAGTGCTTTTTTTTCATGTGCTGATTTCCGGTGCACGTAGCTGTCTGTAGAGATGCTCAATGATATATGCGGCTACTTGGCAGTTTAGTCTTCTTATCTCTCTAATCCTTCTGAATCTTACCCACGTCCTGCAGTTTGTTTGCTTCTACATTGAGCTTTGAGATGTCAGCAAATGTTTTCATTCTGTCCTCAGCACCATTATCTAAATAGAGCTAATATAGAACAGTTAGTGTCTCCTTCATTGTTCCTTGACCTCGTCTATGAATATACAGCATTGAATTACCGTCATCCCTTCAAATCCATCCATTCACCTTCATGCCCTTCTTTGTATGTTTCAAAGTCCATGTAAACTGTTAAAGTCACTTTTTAACATTGATTTGTTTTAAAAAGGCCGATGGGACAATTCTGAAAGCTGTTGGATTTTTTAAGTTAAAGACTCTTTATTAGATGCCTCAGTTTTGCAGCTACTTAGACCTACAGTAGATTAACTAAACTTTGATAAATGTGAGTTATTACCAGAAATGATATATAGATATATAGATATATAGATATATCTATATATCTATATCTATATCTATCTATATATATACATACATACAAGGAAATATCAGCGCTAGGACTAGCACATAGGTGATAGTATATGTAAGTGAATTCTAGGTGAATAATATAAACAATTCTCAGGTACTGACCATGGAGAAATGAGCTAACAGGATGCAGCCCTAATGAGGATATGCCTATTCTAGATAATGTGAGAATGAAGAAAAAAAGCGCAATCCTGTATAGCTATAAAAAACTGGATAATTTATTAAAAAAAGAAAGGCTGGGTTGCTGGACAGACAGATAAAAACAAACACAATAGTGCGAAGTATCACAATATATGGCAGTGTATAAACACAATAGGAGATATCATAAAGAGGAGAAAAAATAATGAGGTATATCCAAAAAAAAAAGTCCGATAGATCTATTGTGAGGAAGTAGTAGTGCTGTAGATTAAATATCACTTAATAAGGTAGTCAGTGACTATAGCAACAAATGGGGAGTAGAGGATAGCCGTAAAGTGAATCAATGTGGATATTAAGGTGGTAATAGCACGCTGATGGGTATCTTCTGTTAGATGGAATATTAAATGTCAGCAAATTAAGCAGAAAGGGGTAAAGGAACGGTCTCACCAGGTAGTGTATCCGCAATGACCCCGAGTGGTCTCCGCGTCCCTCCGTCAGCTACACCAACGATGCCGCAGTAGATATATATATAAAGAAATGGGTTGCTTAGCAACCTGTAGTGATTAAAAAAAACGACCCTTAAACAATTAGACAACTGCCTAGGTACAATTAAAACATAGAGACGCATATAAGGCTATTAAAAAGGAAAAAGAAGAAAGAAGAAAAAACTAGCATAATTCAATCTAATAATCGTCAATTGTTGCCATATATATATAGCATTTTCACACGGGGACATATGTATTCATAAATTATAAATAAAAGTTATTTAACCAATCATTCTAATCACTTATATTATTTCATGCTTAGAATGATCCGGGCTCTTTAATTTTTTACCTTTATGTACCTAATATGAATCAGTGATATCCTAAAAGAAAATACAAGGAGGACATTGCCAGACCAGATATATACGGGAGGGGGGGCAGAGAGGGTAGAACGGGAGAAGGGGGGGAAAGGGAGAGGGGGAGAGGAAGGGAAGGGAGAAAAGGGAGGGGGGGGAAAGGGGAAGGGAAGAGGAGTTTTTTCTTCTTTTTCCATTTTAATAGCCTTATATGCGTCTCTATGTTTTAATTGTACCTAGGCAGTTGAGTAGTGAAATAGGTGAACAAAAGAAAAGTGCGCAACAACAATATATAAATAACGTGATGAATGTGATACAATTAAATAGGTGACCTTGTGTATAGTATGAATATTTATGGAGCGTCTGCAGCTGTGACACCAGGGATGGCTCTGGTCCCCCCTAAATGCACACAAAAAAACAAGAAACACAGCGCACAACGCTCATAGTGCATTAAATGATATCTTTAGTAACCAAAATAAGAAGGTAAGTATTGTGCGTACATAAAACAAAATTTAAACAAGCATTTCAGGGTTATTGTTACCCAAGCACCAACGGACGCCTGTGATGGTCTCGTGGCTCTCTCCTTCTCACTCCAACAACCTCGATGTAGGGCCTGGAAAATCTCCACTCCAAACGCTGGTGTTTTGGCCTCTCGCCTTAGGGAAAGGCTAGTGCAGCTTCAGCAGTCCAGAAAAAGACCTCCGCTTATATGCGTTGTGCCCGTCACTGCATAAATCTCGTGTATAACGGAGCAGCGGAGTACATGCGGTTTTGCGTCCTGGTCGAGAGCTTCTTCCGGGTCTGTGACGTCACAAGATCGCGAGACTTCGTCGCAAGTCTGCAGGACACCGGATCAGTTTTCTGGGAGTGCTGGGATGTAGAGGGTTCGCAAATGTCATCAATCCTACGCGTTTCGAAACCACAGAGGGTCTCTTCATCAGGGAATAAAGACTTATGAGTCTATTGGCATTTTATACCCCTCCAGCGTCACTGATTAGTCCCTCAATTAGGGTTTGAACCAATCGCAACGCAACGGGGAGGAGTCAGAAAGCTCCATGGCAACAGAGAATGCATCCTAACAAAAAAACTAAAAACAACTTTATTTAAACATATAATAACAAACAATTTCAAAAAGAGGACTCTAAAATAAAGAAAAAAGAATTAGTACACACTAATATTTGTAGATGTGTTGGAATATATATAGTGATTCTAAGAACCACCAACAGGATTATATTCGAAAAAGAAGCACGAGCTAAAAAATCAATAGATACCTTAAAACCATAAATTAATAAAATGTTAAAAAGATTTTTCTTTAAAAGCTTAATATATACAATATACCAGCTCAGAATATAAATGTAATTTCTAAATACATGACCTAGCTATATCACCAGTGTGAGGTGGTCAGTAAAGGGACCATATATCTATATCCTCATTGAGACCTCCCGGATATAATGTGCCCAATTTATATATCCAGAAGGTCTCTTGAAAGGATAAATCCTTAACCCTATCCCCACCCCTTCTGCTCCTGGGCACGTGTTTGATACCCTTAAAGCGCAGGGATATGGGGTCTTTATTGTGATGTAAGGCATAGTGCTTAGAGAGGCTATGAGTTAACAGACCATGTTTTATGTTTCGTATATGTTCTTGTATACGTGTTTTTAATTGGCGTTTAGTGCGCCCTACATAGAACAAGCCACACGGGCATTCAATTAAATATACAATATGATCCGAATTACAATTAATAAAATCAGATATTTCATAAATTTCCTCAGTTTTTGGACACACAAGAGTTTTGCTATTAGAGTGTAAGTGTTTGCACACTGAACATTTTCCACATTTGAAGTTTCCACAAGGTTTTTTAATATTTAACCATCTTTTTTCTCCCACAGGTGTAGTTTTAATATTTATGTCACTAGGGGACAGAGCATTCTTTAGATTTTTTGCTCTTCTATAAATAAACCTTGGGAACTTAGAAATGTGTGTTCCCAAAATTGGGTCATTTGACAGGATTGACCAGTGCTTCTTTACAATCCTCTCTATATGTGAAGTCATGGAATTATAATTTGTAATAAAAGCGACATTACATTTTTCCTCACTTATAATTTGTTTCTTTTGATGTTTCGTTTTTGGAACGAGCATTTGATTCCTATCTATTTTTCTCACCCTATCAAGATCATCAGTAAGTTTTTTGAGGGGATAACCTCTTTCTAGGAATCTTAAGGTTAAGTCACCCGCCTGTTTTTCAAAGTCTGTGTCCAAACTACAGTTTTTTCTCAACCTGTAAAATTGGCCCCCAGGTATATTTTGAATCCAAGATTTTTTATGGTTACTTGAGGCCATCAGGAGGTTATTTGAATCCACTTCCTTGAAATAAGTTTTACTTATAAGGTTTCCCTCATCAGACACCCTCAAATTCAAATCTAAGAAGTTAATTTCCTTGACACTTTCCACATGGGTAAATGTCAAGTTTCTGGTGTTATTGTTTATATACTTCAAAAAAAGGCTTACAGAATGTTGGTCCCCATCCCACAGACATATAATGTCGTCTATAAAGCGACGCCAAATAATGATATTTCCTCTAAAGGGATTGTTATTAAGGATGCACTTATGCTCCCATTCTCCCATATACAGGTTTGCGAAACTGGGGGCAAATCTAGTGCCCATCGCAGTTCCGCAAACCTGCAGGAAAAATTCCTCCAGAAACATAAAATAATTATGTTTCAGGATAAAGTTGATGGAATCCAGGATGAAGTTTTTGTTTAAATCATGTAATTCGGCATCGCTAGATAGAAAAAAATTTACCGATGCTAGGCCCTGTTGATGTGGTATATTGGTGTATAGGGCCTGCACATCACAAGTTAACCATCTATACGAATCCTTCCACTTTAAGTTTTGTAACAAGTTGAGCAATGACGTGGAGTCCCTTAGATGGGAGGGGAGTTTTTCGACATAGGGTTGCAAAAAGTGGTCAACATACTGGGACAAATTGGCTGTTAAACTATCTATACCTGAAATTATTGGTCTGCCTGGGGGATTTGTTATTGATTTGTGGGTTTTTGGGAGGTGATAAAATATCGGGATCTTGGGGGAACTTGTAAACAAAAATTCATACTCAATCTTGGTGATAACACCAGAGTTTAATGCTTGATCCAATAGTGATCTAAGTAAATTTAGAAAGTCCACTGTTGGATCTTTTTTAAGCCTAGAGTATGAAGTGGTGTCATTCAGGAGTCGCAAAGCTTCTCCTTCATAGTCCTTTCGGTTCTGTAGAACGACACCACCTCCCTTATCCGCCTGTCTAATTATCAGATTATTATTCTCCTTTAGGAATTTTAATGCTAAATTTTCTTTTTTAGTGAGATTATGTTTTATGTCACTCGACTTCATATTACTACTCATTAGATTAAAGTCATTGTTAACCATGTTGAAAAAGGTCTCAACATGGTGACCTTTAGAATGGGAAGGTAAAATTTAGATTTCCCCTTAAAGTGCGTGTGCCTCAAACCTTGTGTGAGTTCTAAATTCTCACCTATAACAACCTCGGGTGGAACAATAGACACTCCTGTTTTATTTGGAACTTCATTACCTTCCTTATCTAGTTTAATAAAATGTCTCTTTAATGTGAGGTTTCGCATGAATTTTTGGAGGTCAGTGTATAATTGAAATGAGTTCGGTAGGCATGAGCGTGAAAATGTCAAACCCCTGTCTAGAACCTTTTTTTGGTCAGTGGTTAAAATAACTGAGGATAAGTTAAAAATACCACGAGAGGGAGATGTCACACATCTTTCTCGTAGCCTCTTTTCTTTAATTCTGGCCCCTCCTCTAGTTCCTCTTCTGGTAGGGTTCTTTTCTTTCTCTCCCCTGACATAGATTTTTGGGAGGTTTCCACACATTCCCCCTTCTTTTTCGGATCCAGGTGTCTTTTTCTGACTGAGTCCAAAAAAGAAGACGGGGAATGCTGGGCTGGTGATTGAGTTTTGGCAATAGGTGTATAGGGCCTATTATCCCTATGTGTATCAAATTCTTTCTGGCCGTATCTAAAATTGGGGATATAATTCCTCCCTTTATAATTGGGATTTCTAAAATGCCCTTCATGTCTAGGGGGAGGGAAATGTTCATCAAATCTGGGGGGACCTCTTCTCTCCCCATAATATTGATTCTCCCATCCTCTATTGGCAGGGTGGAAATTGGGATTTTGATGTCTTTGTGTATTGTTGACTCTATTTTGTGAGTAGGAAGAATCCCTACCTTCCCTATTTTGAGAATGAGTTTTGGAGGGTCTACCCCTCTCAGCATCTTTTGCCCAATTTCTCTGTCTGTTATTGTCATAATCAGACTTATCCCTATAAAATTTCTCGTGCTTCTTCTTCAAAATTTCACCCTCCGCATGCTCGAGCTTCATGCGGAGGTCATGCTCTATTTCTGAGCAATCATGTTCTATTACAAGTGGCTCAAGTAATTTAACAACATCTGTTACCTCTTTGTCAATAATTTTTAATGACTTGGTTCTTTCATAGATAATGAGTTTCATGAGGGCCATGGAACAGTCATCCAAAATTCTGTTCCACTCCTTCATGAAATGTGCATCATCTTTACCGAAAGTAGGTAGTTTTTTAATACGTAGGCCCCTAGGGGCCCTATCACATTCTACATATTTTTGAATTGTTCTTTTTTCAAGATACAATTTATTTTCGGTCAAGAGTAATTGTTCTAAAACTTTAAAATGCTTCTCAACTGAAACCCTCATATCCTCACTCTCAGGGACCACTACATGATTATCAGAGAATAATAAGTCAAAATTAGCATCACGTTTCTGTCTGCAATTTACCAGACTCCACACCATATTGGAGGAGGGGTGACAGGTAGAAATGAAAGTGTGCAGCACCAAGAGCAATAGAGTAGTGAAATAGGTGAACAAAAGAAAAGTGCGCAACAACAATATATAAATAACGTGATGAATGTGATACAATTAAATAGGTGACCTTGTGTATAGTATGAATATTTATGGAGCGTCTGCAGCTGTGACACCAGGGATGGCTCTGGTCCCCCCTAAATGCACACAAAAAAACAAGAAACACAGCGCACAACGCTCATAGTGCATTAAATGATATCTTTAGTAACCAAAATAAGAAGGTAAGTATTGTGCGTACATAAAACAAAATTTAAACAAGCATTTCAGGGTTATTGTTACCCAAGCACCAACGGACGCCTGTGATGGTCTCGTGGCTCTCTCCTTCTCACTCCAACAACCTCGATGTAGGGCCTGGAAAATCTCCACTCCAAACGCTGGTGTTTTGGCCTCTCGCCTTAGGGAAAGGCTAGTGCAGCTTCAGCAGTCCAGAAAAAGACCTCCGCTTATATGCGTTGTGCCCGTCACTGCATAAATCTCGTGTATAACGGAGCAGCGGAGTACATGCGGTTTTGCGTCCTGGTCGAGAGCTTCTTCCGGGTCTGTGACGTCACAAGATCGCGAGACTTCGTCGCAAGTCTGCAGGACACCGGATCAGTTTTCTGGGAGTGCTGGGATGTAGAGGGTTCGCAAATGTCATCAATCCTACGCGTTTCGAAACCACAGAGGGTCTCTTCATCAGGGAATAAAGACTTATGAGTCTATTGGCATTTTATACCCCTCCAGCGTCACTGATTAGTCCCTCAATTAGGGTTTGAACCAATCGCAACGCAACGGGGAGGAGTCAGAAAGCTCCATGGCAACAGAGAATGCATCCTAACAAAAAAACTAAAAACAACTTTATTTAAACATATAATAACAAACAATTTCAAAAAGAGGACTCTAAAATAAAGAAAAAAGAATTAGTACACACTAATATTTGTAGATGTGTTGGAATATATATAGTGATTCTAAGAACCACCAACAGGATTATATTCGAAAAAGAAGCACGAGCTAAAAAATCAATAGATACCTTAAAACCATAAATTAATAAAATGTTAAAAAGATTTTTCTTTAAAAGCTTAATATATACAATATACCAGCTCAGAATATAAATGTAATTTCTAAATACATGACCTAGCTATATCACCAGTGTGAGGTGGTCAGTAAAGGGACCATATATCTATATCCTCATTGAGACCTCCCGGATATAATGTGCCCAATTTATATATCCAGAAGGTCTCTTGAAAGGATAAATCCTTAACCCTATCCCCACCCCTTCTGCTCCTGGGCACGTGTTTGATACCCTTAAAGCGCAGGGATATGGGGTCTTTATTGTGATGTAAGGCATAGTGCTTAGAGAGGCTATGAGTTAACAGACCATGTTTTATGTTTCGTATATGTTCTTGTATACGTGTTTTTAATTGGCGTTTAGTGCGCCCTACATAGAACAAGCCACACGGGCATTCAATTAAATATACAATATGATCCGAATTACAATTAATAAAATCAGATATTTCATAAATTTCCTCAGTTTTTGGACACACAAGAGTTTTGCTATTAGAGTGTAAGTGTTTGCACACTGAACATTTTCCACATTTGAAGTTTCCACAAGGTTTTTTAATATTTAACCATCTTTTTTCTCCCACAGGTGTAGTTTTAATATTTATGTCACTAGGGGACAGAGCATTCTTTAGATTTTTTGCTCTTCTATAAATAAACCTTGGGAACTTAGAAATGTGTGTTCCCAAAATTGGGTCATTTGACAGGATTGACCAGTGCTTCTTTACAATCCTCTCTATATGTGAAGTCATGGAATTATAATTTGTAATAAAAGCGACATTACATTTTTCCTCACTTATAATTTGTTTCTTTTGATGTTTCGTTTTTGGAACGAGCATTTGATTCCTATCTATTTTTCTCACCCTATCAAGATCATCAGTAAGTTTTTTGAGGGGATAACCTCTTTCTAGGAATCTTAAGGTTAAGTCACCCGCCTGTTTTTCAAAGTCTGTGTCCAAACTACAGTTTTTTCTCAACCTGTAAAATTGGCCCCCAGATGGTTAAATATTAAAAAACCTTGTGGAAACTTCAAATGTGGAAAATGTTCAGTGTGCAAACACTTACACTCTAATAGCAAAACTCTTGTGTGTCCAAAAACTGAGGAAATTTATGAAATATCTGATTTTATTAATTGTAATTCGGATCATATTGTATATTTAATTGAATGCCCGTGTGGCTTGTTCTATGTAGGGCGCACTAAACGCCAATTAAAAACACGTATACAAGAACATATACGAAACATAAAACATGGTCTGTTAACTCATAGCCTCTCTAAGCACTATGCCTTACATCACAATAAAGACCCCATATCCCTGCGCTTTAAGGGTATCAAACACGTGCCCAGGAGCAGAAGGGGTGGGGATAGGGTTAAGGATTTATCCTTTCAAGAGACCTTCTGGATATATAAATTGGGCACATTATATCCGGGAGGTCTCAATGAGGATATAGATATATGGTCCCTTTACTGACCACCTCACACTGGTGATATAGCTAGGTCATGTATTTAGAAATTACATTTATATTCTGAGCTGGTATATTGTATATATTAAGCTTTTAAAGAAAAATCTTTTTAACATTTTATTAATTTATGGTTTTAAGGTATCTATTGATTTTTTAGCTCGTGCTTCTTTTTCGAATATAATCCTGTTGGTGGTTCTTAGAATCACTATATATATTCCAACACATCTACAAATATTAGTGTGTACTAATTCTTTTTTCTTTATTTTAGAGTCCTCTTTTTGAAATTGTTTGTTATTATATGTTTAAATAAAGTTGTTTTTAGTTTTTTTGTTAGGATGCATTCTCTGTTGCCATGGAGCTTTCTGACTCCTCCCCGTTGCGTTGCGATTGGTTCAAACCCTAATTGAGGGACTAATCAGTGACGCTGGAGGGGTATAAAATGCCAATAGACTCATAAGTCTTTATTCCCTGATGAAGAGACCCTCTGTGGTTTCGAAACGCGTAGGATTGATGACATTTGCGAACCCTCTACATCCCAGCACTCCCAGAAAACTGATCCGGTGTCCTGCAGACTTGCGACGAAGTCTCGCGATCTTGTGACGTCACAGACCCGGAAGAAGCTCTCGACCAGGACGCAAAACCGCATGTACTCCGCTGCTCCGTTATACACGAGATTTATGCAGTGACGGGCACAACGCATATAAGCGGAGGTCTTTTTCTGGACTGCTGAAGCTGCACTAGCCTTTCCCTAAGGCGAGAGGCCAAAACACCAGCGTTTGGAGTGGAGATTTTCCAGGCCCTACATCGAGGTTGTTGGAGTGAGAAGGAGAGAGCCACGAGACCATCACAGGCGTCCGTTGGTGCTTGGGTAACAATAACCCTGAAATGCTTGTTTAAATTTTGTTTTATGTACGCACAATACTTACCTTCTTATTTTGGTTACTAAAGATATCATTTAATGCACTATGAGCGTTGTGCGCTGTGTTTCTTGTTTTTTTGTGTGCACCTAGGCAGTTGTCTAATTGTTTAAAGGTCGTTTTTTTAATCACTACGGGTTGCTAGGCAATCCGTTTCTGTATATATATATCTGCTGCGGTCTATGGGTTCAATATCCTTTGAGAAAGTCAGAGTCACTAACGAAACGCGTCAGGAGAGCAGCGACGGCATTACGTCATCACCTGTGGGCGGAACACACGTGGTGAGATCCTGTTCCTGCTGCAAGGAGCCCCAGTGTTGGTTGCGGACGGCAATCGACTGATCCGGAGGAACTAACAACTTAGAACCTCATGTTGAAGTATCTGATTGTACCCCACGAGGTCTGAATATTTGGACTGATAGCTGACAGCATTCATCACTCTTTTGCTGTGGAGGAGACCCCATGCTAAATCATGGTGGTGATATACTCAATGCTTGTATTTCATTTTTGTTTGTGACTGAGCCTGTTTCCCTCTCTCTGGTTTTCACTAAGGGCATCAGGGGTAGTGACATGCATTACATGTGTATTTTATTGTATTTAGCTAGGTAGATGCTTGACAGTGGCCATATCTGTTTTTGACTGCGCTTGGTGTACCTTGTGTAGATGTGACCGGTGCCCGTGTTGCCTTTGCAACATCGGGATACACGGGGTTACGTTGCATATAGGGACACTGGACGCGGTAGGGCCGTGCATGCGCAGACATGGTGGTGTGTTGAAGGGCTGTGTAGCGCCCCTGCTCTCGAGGAGCATGCACTACAATGACGAGCAGCGTGTCAATACGCGCCGCGGTCGCCAGCTGATGCGTCATCGTGAGTGGTAGCATCTATTGGTCTGAAGCTTGAACTCCTACCATGGGAGTATTTCCAAGATACCCCGGCCGGACTGTGTGTCACGGACACCACACACATGCGTTTTCGTGGGCTTTGTCGGGTCCTACACAGGTGAGTTGTATTAATTTTGTAATTGGTTTGGGTATATATGTTATGTCACTGGCACTCTTTCATTGCACATCCCTGAGGAAGGTCATGTTCTGCTGACCGAAACGTTGGATGCAGTGCCTTATATTTTCTATGTGAATACAGTTGTTACATTTACCTGGCTGTGTGCTGTCTCTGCTTTCCGGATCAACATCTGGTAAATATCTGCTATATATATATATATATATATATATATATATATATATATATATATATATATATATATTTTGTGACACACAGAAATATCGCTCAACACTTAAATAGATTGTGTCCAGAACACCTGTTAATAAGTCATATATTGTAAGACTAAACAGTGGTGCTAAAGGTTAAATAGATATGAAAACAACAAGGGGAAGCAACCTTTAAATAGCACACGGACATAAATGGAAGTGTAACAAAAATAATTTTATTGAAGTGATTAAAACAGGGGATGAAATATAAAAGGAGAGGGGGGCTCAACACTACCTAGACATAATGGACCTGGAGGCAAGGGTCTAAATAAAGATCCAAAGCAAGACATATACAGGGTACAGGTGGCTTTGTCTAAGCACACCTGCGTGACAATCAACCTACACTGAGATCTTGTGACCACATGTAAAAATATTATGCCATATAATTTGATGCAATGGTTACATGTTATAGGTAAACAAGTATAAGGGGTAACAAAATGCAAAATACGTCACCGCTCAGTAGGTAGATGTCACAGACAAAGGTAGGTCAAAACTCCATGTCAGATGGAAAAAGGTAGGGGCCCCCCTCAGCCAGACTCCCACTCCTTTTAACGCGTTTCGACGGGAAACTGTCTTCTTCTGGGAGTGGTGAGGGGAGAAATGGGCTAGCATTTATAGTAAAAATCATTACAGCAAAAATCGCGCCAATATTACAAGAATTGCAGGCAGCTGTAAGAGAAGGGAGTGTTTGCAGCTATGGCAGTGTCATGGGGTCTGTTTTGCAAAGATTGCTCATCTCATTGGGCTGTACTGGTCACATGTACACACTTGGGTCAACCCCTATGTAAATAAGGTGATGACGCATGTGACGTCATCGCGTCACGAGCGTCATAGCGCATGGATGAATTATCCCCTCCCACTGAAGCCTCTGACTGCCGCAGATGGGGGAGAAAGTGGCAGAGATGTCCCTCGCAAGAGACTGGCTGTTATGTCCTTGAAAAGCGCATGACGTCATCACGTTGTGTAAACATGCGGTTGTCATGACAACCATGTAAATAGAAAACCGGGCGATCATACCCCAAATGCAAGTAAAAAGGCACTCTAAGAGGCCCCAGGCAATAAATAAAGGAAGCTGCTGCTGGTAAAGACATTAAGAAGCATGCTATCCTGAGTTGGAAATACAGATAAAGATGATTGTATGTGCAAGAAACAGCAGTATGTTTATAAGTTTGTAGCTGAATCTGAAAAGGTGCATGCTTGATAAATGTCATATGCCTTTGAATGAGGGTACCCCAAAAAAGTGTTGTGGCTACAATGTCAACAATAGTACTTTCATACTCCTAAATGGGAGAAAGTACAATGAGACAGGGGACTAGTAAATTGAGGCATGTTGCCAGTGCATTTGTGACCTATTTTGAGAAATATACGTGCAAAGATCTACATATTTGATTAGCTCAGCATAATAGGTGCAGTTTAGTCATAGAAGCAGGTAAGTGCAAATACATATCCACTATGCTGAACATTAACCTACGACAGATGCAATATATAACGACAGTGCCGGGTTGCTAAAATCTATTCCGGCTGTCGTCACATTATTATGTGAGGCTGCACCACAACTAGGATGACATAGTTGCATGGACCTAGTGTGTGTCACAGGATAAGACAATCTGTGGCTCTGAAAGTGGATGCAGGCCAATAATTATTCGAAAGCATTTTCAACCGTATAATACGGACATAGTAGAACTGAAAAGGTCCTGGATGAAACATCACTGAAAGTGGAACAGTCTGTGTGCAAAATTATTGCAATAACTAAAATCCATAAGGAGTATTCTTGTCCTCGGCTGGATGAACAAACAATAGTTGTAGTAACGGAGCAATTCCCATAAGTGCTCCAGATGTAGAAGGAATCGTCACAATGCCTCTTGTCTTGGTTTCAATATGAATGAATAATATCCACGGCTCTTCTTAATGTGGAATGATGATCTCCATACAGCAATCACGGATCTTCAGTGTAGGACAGGGATGCTGGTTCACAGTATGAGTATGTATGGGATGGGAGGAATAAAGTGGGAAACCACGCATTAGAGAACAGACAGGCCAAAGTGTTAAAAAACAGATCAAACCAGAGGGGCAATAGTTATAGAAACATGGCAAATCCAAGATAGTCATTGAGACATGTGGTATCATGGTGCCCAACTGCACGATCCATCTGCACTCCCTCCTTAAGTAAGGAGTGGGAGTCTTGCTGAGGGGGTCCCCTACCTTTTTCCATCTGACATGGAGTTTTGACCTACCTTTGTCTGTGACATCTACCTACTGAGCGGTGACGTATTTTGCATTTTGTTACCCCTTATACTTGTTTACCTATAACATGTAACCATTGCATCAAATTATATGGCATAATATTTTTACATGTGGTCACAAGATCTCAGTGTAGGTTGATTGTCACGCAGGTGTGCTTAGACAAAGCCACCTGTACCCTGTATATGTCTTGCTTTGGATCTTTATTTAGACCCTTGCCTCCAGGTCCATTATGTCTAGGTAGTGTTGAGCCCCCCTCTCCTTTTATATTTCATCCCCTGTTTTAATCACTTCAATAAAATTATTTTTGTTACACTTTCATTTATGTCCGTGTGCTATTTAAAGGTTGCTTTCCCCTTGTTGTTTATATATATATATATATATATATATATATATCACACAAAAGGAATGTTGCTCACACTATATGTATATGTAAATGGGAAACTGTAGGTGCTAGGGGATAACAATAATATTGAACACACAAAAGACTAAGACAATCCCCGAAAGCAGCACTCTAAATATACCACAAAATAACTGGTAACATAATACCAAAAGACCAGGAAACTAAAGTCAGAATAGAAAATGAATAGATTTTAATAGCGAGCAAAAAGAACACTAGCATTTAAAAACATATACACACTAAGGGCAGCAAAAAATACAAAAAGACTGTGACTGACTAAAATTTACAAAGATCAATAATGCTGAAAAATAAGTCAAAAGCAAAAAATGTGTCTGAACAATGAGCCTGATAACTATATAAAGCGACACAAAGAAAGCTGAATATTTCAAAATACCCCTGGTAAAGACCTAAGCTAAAAAGGTAGATAACTAAGCTAAGGGCACAAAGGAAGGTATGGCATAAATAAACCTATATACAAAAATGATGTACATAAGAAAAATAATAACTTAAACCAAGGGGGAGGCACAGGGGAGACAAAATGAAAAAAAGACTCAAACCTTGAACAGCAATACAAAATATCAAAATCAAAAAAAGATGCATACAATGCCTGTGGTAACTGCACAAAAGCAAGTAGGACACATGGCTGTAGAATCACAAAAAGCCAGTGCTGTTTGCACAAATGAAACAACCTAGAGTAAGGGTTCCATAGGAGATAATGACTCCAAATAGCAGAGAAAATGATACTCAGCTGCCATATAGTGATGATGGAGTCAGTCCCACAGAGTGAAACTCCAGTATGTGTGGAAATAAGTCATACACTTAAGTACCACTCTGGGGAGAAGCCCCCCACGGGTGAAACACGTAGAGTGTCCACTCTAAGCAGCTATTCATTATTTTGTTGGCATGACTCTTGGTGCTTTTCCTGTGGACTGTATGACTTATTTCCAATAAGCCATAAAATAAAAGGGTACCCCAATGGTGCTTAAAGGTAAAAGAAATAAACAAAGCAAGAAGCAGAACCCTAGAAAAAGTATTTAGCTCTACTAGTCACTATCAAAAAGAGCAAAACATAAATGTCTCCTCTAACTGAGATGAAGTCAGTGATGTCTGAGGGCATCTCAGTTACAGGAGACAATAGAGGCGGGTGTATGAAAATAACTTGCAGCACACAGAGCTCTATGATACCGGGTCATAGACTAACTGACATCACAGTACTTTGAGTAGCACTACAGATTTTTAGTTTAAAAAAAAAAAAAAAACGATTTGTAAAATGAATGAGATTTCTTCAAACAAAATGTGTGCATTACAACTAATTTGCCACATCCAGTATTGTTGGCATGTGTTTTAATGTTCCTTTTGTAAATAAATGAGATTTTTGTCACTTTAGATGCTTGCTACCTAGCAACTCATACATGTGTGTTCAAGAGAGTTTTACATTAACCTTTTACAACAGTATATTTATTGCATTCAAAAATACATCTTATAAAAAAAAATATTTTAACGTATCAAAATAAATTTAAGTAAGAAAATAATTCAAAGTTTAACTTTTTAAACAAACATTTATACAACTCTAATTAGTGTTGAAATTAGGTGTAATCTTGTTAAACTATAATCTGTACTTCATCAGCATTAATCAAGGATCGTTTCAAAAGTGACTCACACACAGCTCTGATGATTAAAATGCTTGTACAGTACATTTATTTTCCAAGCTCTGGTGATAAAACAACATGTAACTGACTACACCAGAATCACTATTCCCACGCCAGTAGCATGACCAACAGACTTAGGCCTTGCCCCCGCTGCCTGCTACAGCGTCCGCTGTGGCGGACGCTGCGCTCACGAGAGCCCTCCCCGCAATGGCGCCGGGCCCGCTGCGAGGGGGGGCCGCAGCGCTCGCGCGAGAGCTACTCCTGCTCTCAATAGTATTGAGAGCAGGAACTCGCGTCGAGCGGCTAGGCACGCCCCCCGGCGGTTCAGCCAATGAGGGCGAACCTGCCGGGTGACGTCATGGCCGCGCCCCCGTCACTCCTCCGCCACGCCCCCCCCGGTCTCTGCTCCTGCAGTGAGCTGCAGACCGGGGAATCGCCGGAACGCGCAGCCAAAAGCGCGGGCGCGCATTAGAGCGCCGTGACCGGGGCCTTAGCCTTACTTCAGTGAAGGGCAAACAAATACAATGTAACTGTTATAGGTTCAGTATGCCATAGAAAAACAACAAGAAATATCTGGCAAAACATAGGACAATGTTTGGCCATTAGTATATATACTTTTCAGGGATTACAAAAGGGGAAAGAAACAAGCGCAAAAAAATTGTGAATTTAAAAGGATACGATATAGTCCAGAAATAATGGTTTCTTTGATGGTGTCAGGGCGTGCTCACCACAAACGAGACGGGACCGCGGTGCTGAGGTGGGATAGGATATAACCCCACCCACAGCCACGAGGGCACGTCTTGAGAGTAGAGTAGTCGGGGAGTCCGGATCGGAGCAGGAGAGGTACGGATGGTAGAGGGTGCTGTATGCAAAGTCCGGGGTAGAGATAAGGACGTAATCTTTTACCGTTTGCCAGGATCGGGATTCCAGAGGTGCGGAGAGTTGTTTAGCCGTATGCCGAGTTTGGGATGCCAGAGGTGCGGGTAGACGTAGCGGAAGCCGGTTCGGTACACGAGGAGGACTGCAAAAACAAAACAGGACAAGACAGGACTATGGAGGCAGAGAGTGATGAGAACAACTGGTTCTATGCTCAGCCAACGAGTCAGTGACACTGTTAGGTATATATAGGAGAGCGGGTCCAATGGCAGCGCAGCAAGGTGGGTGTGTGTGGAAGGGCCAGGCTACGGCAGGGATAGGTCCAGCATGAGTCCCAGGGGAGGAGCCATAAAGCCCAGTAGTCAGACTGCATTGGATTGCAGCAATGGTTTGAGGTGCTGTGCCTTTAAGGGGTTGGTGCAGCTCCGTGTGGCCGCGCCTCTGTGTAGCTGTGCTTGCGGCCGCGTGACCGAGCGTAGCCACCGGACCGAGAGTAGAAGGGGAGTTTTGGCGTGTGCGCGCGCGCCCACGTGGAGTAGTGATCGGCGTTCCGGAGAGAGGCTGCCTGCGTGCCGCGGGAGGACCCGTCGGAGCTGCCGGTGAGTGAGGAGCACGCCGAGGGCGGCGTGACTCCCAGACCCTTACAGATGGGTGCCGCACCGGATAACAAATGGATTCGTTCTGGGCCACTTGAGTAGTTGAGGAAAAGGGTTAGAAATGCGCACAGTCTCATCAAGGTATACAGTATATCGAAAAAGAAAAAAGGCACACAATAGTGTAGTATTGTATAATACAATTTAAGCAAGAGAAGGTATTACACTCACATTTTATGTAGTCAATCGGGCATTTCGGTTACTAAGTTTAACCACACTGATGTTTGTAGGTTCTCCGTGAGCAGGACACCTCCGACAATGCACACCGTCTCCAACGATAGGACTCGCAGTGTTGTACATGGTCACCGGTACCAGGATACTCTCAATGGAACAGATAGAAACCCCAAATAGTGTAACACTGTATAGGTAAGTATTAGTAGAGTAATAGAGCAAAATGTGCACTAACATTTTATGTGAAAATATAAAGGCTTATGGTTGTTAAAGCAACCAACTTAAAAGGGTGGTTCTGAAATAGCAGGTTAATCTCAAAAAGAGGAAAAGGACGCAGGAAAAAAGGAAAAAATCTTTCTGAAACCCCCTGGAAGAAGTCTGTTAAGACGAAACACGTTGGGACATTTTTTACCTACTATACAGATTGCATAAGACCTTTGGGAGTTTATTTGGAGCACTGCTACCTCCTCCTAGCTATATCCCCTGGTGTATGGCCATCGCTGGGGTTTATTGGGAGTTGGGATTCAGTGGCTTTAGTGTAGCTCCCTCTGGATATCTGATTGCTATACTGTTCCTTGTTTTTATATTATAAAGATTTTTTCCTTTTTTCCTGCATCCTTTTCCTCTTTTCGAGATTAACCTGCTATTTCAGAACCACATTTATAAATTGGTTACTTTAACAACCATAAGCCTTTATATTTTCACATAAAATGTGAGTGCACATTTTGCTCTATTACTCTACTAATACTTACATATACAGTATTACACTATTTGTGGTTTCTATCTGTTCCATTGAGAGTATCCTGGTACCGGTGACCCTGTATAACACTGCGAGTCCTATCTTTGGAGACGGTGTGCATTGTCGGAGGTGTCATGCTTATTTACCATCTTAGAGAGCAACAGCACATTTTATTTTTTGTTTTTATTTATAAAATGTTTTACCAGGAAGTAATACATTGAGAGTTACCTCTCATTTTCAAGTATGTCCTGGGCATAGAGTTAAGACAATAATACATGGTTACAAATACAGTTACATAAATGAACATGATATATATTATATACAAGACTTTGCATGCACAGTTAAAGAAAATATATATTATAGGCTTAATGTATTAGACAACAACATTGCGTGCGTACGTAGAAGACAAAGGCTTTACCGTCAGCGAATTTCACCCATGTGTCAATATATTTGGCATAACCAGTAATTAGGTTACAGTAAAATATCGTTTCACTGCAGAAATTGACACGATGATCTTGATCCTATAACTCACAGAACCGATGCCAGACCTGGTCTTGTATAGCTATCAGCCACTTTGCATTTCCTAGCATCTGACTCTTTCCAATAAACAGTCGACATACTGGCTGGTATATCTCAATCTGAATTTTGTAGATGCCTAGAAAAAGTCTTAAATGCATTATTTTAATTAGTGCCCACATATATAAGATTTCAAACAAATTAACTTTTTTTTTTAACATTCCAGACTGTTTTCCCTTTTACATATTGTAACAGGGGAGTTATCCCTGTTCAGGTAATGTACTTCTAATCCAGCAGTGTGGTGGTTAACTGCTGGTAGTCAATTAACAAACACCACCTGCCTGATTAGATTGCTTAGAAAAGCCTGTCTTTTGAGACAGGAAGTGAGACTCCTTAGCTCACACCTGAGCTGAACTTGGAGACAAACAGTCTTGAGCCCTGCCAGAAGAAACAGCAGAGCTGCTTTCAAGACACAGGGGAAACTTCTAAACCTTAATGCTGACACACCATGAGGAAAAGGGAGCTGAACCAGGGACAGAGAAGATGTTCCCTCCAAACCACAAGGAACAGATAAGACTTTCATTTATGAGACTTTCTATATCTGCTTATTTCATGCTATATGTTTGGGGCTGGGAGACATGCTTATCTAAGGGAGTTGTGAACTGCATAGTATTTCACTAGAAATATTCCCGTGAATAGAAGCTTTGTTTACCCCTTGTTTGGATGGTTTCCTGATGTTAAGGAAACAGGCGCAATAAAAGGCTTATTTAATTTCACTATAATCAGTCTCCCTTGCATACCTCTGTGAGCGTCCGCCTACATATGGTGTCCGAAGTGGGACGAGAGGTGGTCTTTGAAGTTAGAAGGGACCGGAGATTTGTTCTGTGAAAAATTTTTTATGCTTTTTGCCTACAAACAGTCTGAGCAACTTTTAAAAAAAAACTCATACAGCAGAGATCAGAGTTAAAGTGATACACACCACTGCACTGAAACTTACAAAACCACAGATGTACTCTTTTACCCAATCCCAAGAGGAGAGAGAGAGACTGCTGAAGCAGGTAAAACCTTATTTGCCTATCACAATAAAGTGTAATATGGTCATTGAAATAGGGGGGTTGCATTTAATGTAAATCACACATGAATAGAAAGCTGCAATGTAATGTAGCTTTTAATGTTGGCTGACTTTTGAGCCATTGGAATAAGGAATGGATGTTGGGTGTTATTATGCAAAAATAGAGCACACACAATAACTATATAAAAAGGTTAATCTGTCATATACTAAGGATTCCATGTATAAAGAAAAGTTGTTCAGTTCATGGTTATACACCTGCCTGGAAATAATGCCAAAAAAATAACATTCAACCAACATTTACAATATTTAGACAACCTTATCTGAATTTAATGGCAACACTTTGATTAGTTTTTGTTTTTGAAATGACCATGTACATTTCAAGCATGTAGCCTTTAGAAAAGCATTAAATATGTTTACATTTTTGGAGCACAAGATGTATGTATGTATGTATATCTTTATTTATATAGCACCAAAAGTGTACTCAGCGCTTCACAAAATATACAGTACAGAGAATTATAATAATACAATAAACGCAGCAAAATCAGACCTTAGGAAAGGAAATCCCTGCCCCGAAGATCTTACAATCTAAGTGGTATGATGGGAGACTTGCAGAGACAGCAGGTGAGGGAATAAGTGCTGTCGATGGCACTGCTTGGTCACAATTGTTGGAAGGAGTGACTGTGGGTGTGGGATAAAAGCCATGAGTGCAGGCTATTGGGATACTTGATTTGTGGAGTGAGTTTTAAGGTTAGTCATTATTAAATCAGAAGGTTAACACCATTAGCAAGGGAAGATATGGCAGGGAGACGTGGGTGAGAGCAGGTGTGTTTATGTCTCGGTTTAGGATTAGGAGAGATATCCCCAGCTGCAGGAAGGAGTAGATAGGTGTGAAATAGAGGATTTGTGTGGGTGCTTTTTTATTGAGGTGTAAATAAGTTGTTGGGAAAGAGGTGTATAAATAATGGTGCAGTGTATGGGCACAGGCATAGATGGAGGGGAGGAGAGATGAAGACGTGGATTGGAGGGGTGTGGGGAAGTTGGAGAGAACAGAAGTGTTTACAAAGGCGGGGGGAAATAGTAAACAGAAACAAAGCAGTAGGGATGGCATGGTGAGATGCAGGAGGAGAGACTTCCCAGGTATTGGAGGATAGGAAGAGTACAAATTATCAGAGCATTTAGATAGTCAAGTTCTCACAGTTATAAAGTTGTTGACGCGTGAACTTTACCTAACACCAGATTCATAAAGTTAGGTTTCTCTACAACTTTAAGGCAAAACTTTTGGGAAGTGATAATCAAAACACATCTTATCATGCTTCTTTTTTGCATGATGTGTGCTTGGATTTTTCACAGATTTATTGGATACATTTGGCTGCTTATGTAATGCAACAGCAGAGCTTTCTGTACATAATGTAACATGCTGGAAGTGTTTACGATGGATTAATCTCCAGATTTTACATCTTATTTTGGGGTCCTCTGTATGTTTGTTTTCCTCCTGTGTATGGGTATGATTGTAATGAACATTTAGCATTGTGTTGTTAATCTTATGTAATCCTTTTCCCATGCTCATAAGAATATTTGAAAATCCATCTTTTTGGACACATTGCATTTTTGACATTTTCTTTTCTACAGTATTATTTAGCATTTAAATAGTACTTATGAAATCAATGTGAAATTGTTGTTGATTTTCTAGAATATTGCTAATTACAGATGAAAGCCTTGACTCATTACCCTCATTTCTATCTGCTATGTTTAGTGGTTCCTTTAACATATTGATTGATGTCCTCGTCTTTTCAGAGTTTCCAGGGGAAGAAGAATGAACATTTTCTATGCAATATTGTTTGAAGCTATATTTTTTGTATACATTTGAAGAATATCTAAAATATTAAATAAAAAATATAACTATTAAAACACGTATATAAACATTATGCCCACCAATATATCTTATGATTTTTTGGGGAGCTTATAGTTGTCCTACTATGTAAATTCATTAATTGCAATTCTATGTTCCATTACCTACCGGAACCTCTCACATCCACCACCAGTTTAAGTTCTTTCAAAATTAAGGCTGTCTCACATTTTAATCTGGTCTGTAACTGTTACTGTACATACGCCTATAATATATATTTTCTTTAACTGTGCATGCTATGTCTTGTATATAATGTATAACCTGTTCATTTATGTAACTTTATTTGTAACCATGTATTATTTGTCTTAAGTTTGTGCCCAGGACATACTTGAAAGCGAGAGGTAACTCTCAATGTACTGTATTACTTCCTGGTAAAACATTTTATAAGCTTAAGAGGCCGCTGTGTCCGCTTCAGATCAACTAGGTCCTGGACAACGAATAGCACGTCATCAGCATAGGCTGACAAGACTACCCGCATGTTGGGCTCCAGCAGTACCAGCCCAATGAGCTTCTTCCTCCAGTAGAGAGAGGAAGAGGTAGGCAGCCTCATCGAGAGCGCTTTGGCAACAATCTTACAGTCCATGCTGAGCAGCGAGACTGGTCGCCAGTTAGAGATTTGGCAGAGATCCCCCTTCCTCGGCAGCAGATACAGTACTACCCACCAATACGAAAAGGGAATCTCACCAATCATGAAGGCTTCGGCCAGGACCTTGGTGAAATCAAGTCCCAGCACCTACCAGAAAAACTGGAAGAACTCCACAGTCAATGGGAACTGAAGCCGATCCCTTCCACCCTCACTGAATGAGGGAAGCCTCTTCCATAAGACCCTGCATGGATTGGTCTGGATCGAGTTCAGAGAGAAAAGGCCTACGTAGAACCTTTGGACTCTGTCCCGGATTCTCTCTGGGTCCATCAGAGGGGAACCGTCCTCTGCCAGTAAGCTGGTGACATGTTTACAGTTTCCCCTCTTTTTCTCCAGTGTGTAGAAAAGGCATGACTCGTGACCCATCTCCCGAAGAAACTGGACGCAGGAGAACATACGTACGCACCACAAGCTCTCCGATCTTCCAAGTCTTGGAGGGCGCACTTCCTTTCTACGTATGAACTCTGCAGGTATTGGTCCCCTGGCACAGACAGCCGCTTCTTGAGATTGCGCACTTCCCCCCTAAGGGCCTCGATCCCACCATTGCGCTGTCTTCTAGCAACTTTGGCATGCTCCTAACACACAAGGTGCAGGCAAACCTTGCCCATGTCCCACCACTGCTCTATCATGGCAAAGTCTGCCCTGCAACCTCTCTACGCCATCCAAAACTCCCAGACCGACGTCGCAAACCCCTTGCCCTCCAACAATGTATTGTTAAAGTGCCAATAGTTGGCCGAGGGTGCTTCTGGTAGTAGCTCCGCCATCACAGATGCACAATTGTTGTCCGAGAATGGTGCCAGCTTAATGGCACTGGACTGGCTTCATGACAGGCTGTGGTTGGATAAATACAGTCTGTTGATCCGGGACCAGGACATCCATTCACCCCACACTCTAACAAAAGGTGAAATCAGCGGATACCCTTTCTCCCCCCTCTCCCCCTTTCTCCCCGTTCACCTGCTCTCGGTGAGATGGATGGAGTGTGTGGAGAGCCTTTACATCACTGCCATCAGCTGTTGCTCTCAGTGAGATGCTGTCAGTGTAGAGTAAAAATCTGTGTGGTTTACAGCGGTTAAAACAGGACTCACTGCTAAAGTGAGTCCTTATCCATCACCCCTTAAGAGATGCTGGTAAGCGTAAGGATATTCTCTGGGCACTGTGCTTCTTTTTCTTTTATAAATGGTCTTTTGGAATTGGTTGTCCAATAGAAGCTGCTAAGCCTCTTCCATTTTGTATTCCTTTCCCCAATATCATTACCCTTATTAAACGAATAATAATTGTTTGTCCTGATCAACATTTAGTCATATAGACTTCCTTATGGGATTAATTCCCACTAAACACAGATATTACTTTATCACATGCATAGATTTTGTGCTGATATATTTCATGTATATTTCATGTGTGTGTGTGTGTGTGTGTGTGTGTGTGTGTGTGTGTGTGTGTGTGTGTGTGTGTGTGTGTGTATGTATATATATATATATATATATATATATATATATATATATATATATATAAATATATATATATATATATATAAAAATCATCTCAGTTGGCACACTGTAAACATAGGTAAGATGCTGATGCTTGCCCCATATGCACATGTAAAAAGTAGAATTTACCAGATTGGAGTCCGGAAAAAACGAGACAGCACACAGTCTTAGTAGTTCCAATGCAGATGTAATGAATGTAACATGGCACCACCTCCAACGTTTCGGTACACTCAACGTGACCTTCCTCAGGGACGTGCAATAAGTGAATGCTAATCCACCACCTTATATACCCAAACAAATCAAAATTAAATCAAACTCACCCGTGTAGGAGCAACATTGCCCGCGAAACCGCGCTGCTGTGACACGCATGCATCTGCTGGAACGCATCGCCATCTTGGATTTACCAAAACCTCCCTTTCAACTACGGTGGCCTCAATGGTCTGACTATAGGCACGATCGCGCATGCGCGGACTCGTCTTGTCTCTCTGGGTCGTGACACGCAATGTGCTGCTGAAACGCATCGCCATATTGCTTCCCAGCGTAGTACACAGTTAACCTAACTATGGTGTCCCGAATGGTGCATATTGCCTATATAGTGGCGGTTCGCGCATGCGCGAACATACCCAGGCAACTCAATGCGCAAAATGTAATATAGCGCAGGCTCTTTATTCCTCAAGGGCTGACCCCACTATATGCATAACGGCACCCATATATGAACACGACCTCAAGGACCTGTATGAGGATCTGTGATTACAAGTGCCCAAACTACATAAAGCAAGGCACCTGGCCGATGGGACCATTGGGGAGGATATGATATGTTGTCACATTAAAGCATATTTGAATGTATTTGGTTGTTTGCTTGATCATATATACAGAGGGACCCGTTCCAGCATGAGGACGCATAGCACACACAGCTACCTTATAAAAACCAATAAATTAAACAACAAACATGTGAAATGATGTGTGCATCACTGTAAGATATATTGTTATCAATGTCCCACTATAATAAATACTATAACTACAATGACTAAAATAGTCTAAAATCGAAAACCAGATACCATGTATGATCACACCCATCTCTTCCTAAATAGAGTGACCAATGGGCTTTTAGTATATATGCCCAATGAGACAACATGTAATTAACAAGAGTATGTCTATCCGGAGCCAACATTCATACTGTACTCCTTAAGCAAACTCTGTCCTAAAGCCAGCTTATAACCGACAGGACATATTTACACGACATGTCACATATTTAGAAGTCTCATATACACCATGTAGTATCTACGATCTCGAAGCGGGACATAGAACAAACTTGATGCACACACCAACACCCTAGGGTGAAAAAGTGAAAATGACAATACAAGGGCACATATGGAAATAACACATGAAGACGTACTGCAGAAATATCACGAAATGAACATTGACACGAAAAGACACATAATTACAGAACAATAAACAATTGCTCATCAGCACAAAGTGTCATAGTCCTGACTTCATTCATAAGAAACATCCCAACGAAAAATCTTCGTTTAGGCCAAAAGGGGCCACAGTTTTTAATTCAAAGATGTGCCTCGCTTCGCTTTGCAATAAAAGTCTGTTTCTATCACCCCCTCGTGCGAGCACTTTGACCTGTGAGATAGGCATGCACCTGAACGTTGCCAGTGAATGTTTAAAGTCCCTAAAATGTTTGGCAACAGGGAGACATTTGAACTCCAAATCCTTGGCGTCTGTAGATAATGCTTTACGAATTGTTGAACGATGGATGGCTATGCGTTCTTTAAGCATTCGCACTGTCTTCCCAATATAGAGTAAACCACATGGACATTTAATCAAATATATAACAAATTTTGATTCACAATTCAGATGTTGGTGAATTTTGATTTTGGTCCCATTATGTGGATGGCAATAGAAAGACCCCACCTGCATATATTGGCAATTTGTGCAACCCTTACACCTGTAGGCCCCAGGTTTTTGGGTTAACCAAGTTTTGTCCTTGCTATATTTATCAGCTGGATCTGCTTGCGTGATCATGTCCCCAATTGACGGACCACGGCGAAAACAAAACAAGGGGGGTTCACGGAAGAATTTTCCTATTTTATCATCATTGGCTAAGACATGCCAATTGTCTCTAATGCCACGTTGTATGCATGGGGACGCAGTGCTAAATGTGCTTATAACATTAAATCTTGAGCTGTTTGATTGCTCGCCCAGTTCGGTGTTGGTACGATCTGAATTCTCCCATCTGATCACACGATCCAGTGCATCTTTAACGTCGACCGGACTATAACCTCGCTCTAGGAACCTGTTAGCCATGTTGATAAGCGCAGGTTCCAACTCATTGTGATCACTGGTGATTCGCTTCACCCGTAATAGTTCTGAATACGGAAGCCCCTTTTTCAACGGGGCCGGGTGGTGGCTTGTGGCATAAAGCAATGTGTTTTTGTCAGTTACTTTCTGGTATAGCCTTGTGGCCAATTTGTCGCCTGCTTTGTATACCATCGTATCCAAGAATGGAATTTCAAGTTCACTGTAAAGTTGACAACGAATACTTTGCAGACTGGACCTCCATCTGAATTTTTACTACTCCTGATAGAAGTCATCCTAAATAAAAATTTCTTTAGGTTTGAAAATGCATACTATCTCCAGCTCAGTGGGACAGCCATGGGCTCAAACATGGCTCCATCATATGCGAACCTTTACATGGACATGTATGAGCAAACCCACATCTTATGCGATGCGCCCAATGCACATTACATCAGAAAGTTTTTACGCTACATTGATGATATTTTTATTGTTTGGAGTGGCTCTTCTGTGGAATTGCAGGACTTTGTGAACCGTCTTAACGATATTCCATCAAAGATACGTTTTACGCTGTGTTACAGTGAACTTGAAATTCCATTCTTGGATACGATGGTATACAAAGCAGGCGACAAATTGGCCACAAGGCTATACCAGAAAGTAACTGACAAAAACACATTGCTTTATGCCACAAGCCACCACCCGGCCCCGTTGAAAAAGGGGCTTCCGTATTCAGAACTATTACGGGTGAAGCGAATCACCAGTGATCACAATGAGTTGGAACCTGCGCTTATCAACATGGCTAACAGGTTCCTAGAGCGAGGTTATAGTCCGGTCGACGTTAAAGATGCACTGGATCGTGTGATCAGATGGGAGAATTCAGATCGTACCAACACCGAACTGGGCGAGCAATCAAACAGCTCAAGATTTAATGTTATAAGCACATTTAGCACTGCGTCCCCATGCATACAACGTGGCATTAGAGACAATTGGCATGTCTTAGCCAATGATGATAAAATAGGAAAATTCTTCCGTGAACCCCCCTTGTTTTGTTTTCGCCGTGGTCCGTCAATTGGGGACATGATCACGCAAGCAGATCCAGCTGATAAATATAGCAAGGACAAAACTTGGTTAACCCAAAAACCTGGGGCCTACAGGTGTAAGGGTTGCACAAATTGCCAATATATGCAGGTGGGGTCTTTCTATTGCCATCCACATAATGGGACCAAAATCAAAATTCACCAACATCTGAATTGTGAATCAAAATTTGTTATATATTTGATTAAATGTCCATGTGGTTTACTCTATATTGGGAAGACAGTGCGAATGCTTAAAGAACGCATAGCCATCCATCGTTCAACAATTCGTAAAGCATTATCTACAGACGCCAAGGATTTGGAGTTCAAATGTCTCCCTGTTGCCAAACATTTTAGGGACTTTAAACATTCACTGGCAACGTTCAGGTGCATGCCTATCTCACAGGTCAAAGTGCTCGCACGAGGGGGTGATAGAAACAGACTTTTATTGCAAAGCGAAGCGAGGCACATCTTTGAATTAAAAACTGTGGCCCCTTTTGGCCTAAACGAAGATTTTTCGTTGGGATGTTTCTTATGAATGAAGTCAGGACTATGACACTTTGTGCTGATGAGCAATTGTTTATTGTTCTGTAATTATGTGTCTTTTCGTGTCAATGTTCATTTCGTGATATTTCTGCAGTACGTCTTCATGTGTTATTTCCATATGTGCCCTTGTATTGTCATTTTCACTTTTTCACCCTAGGGTGTTGGTGTGTGCATCAAGTTTGTTCTATGTCCCGCTTCGAGATCGTAGATACTACATGGTGTATATGAGACTTCTAAATATGTGACATGTCGTGTAAATATGTCCTGTCGGTTATAAGCTGGCTTTAGGACAGAGTTTGCTTAAGGAGTACAGTATGAATGTTGGCTCCGGATAGACATACTCTTGTTAATTACATGTTGTCTCATTGGGCATATATACTAAAAGCCCATTGGTCACTCTATTTAGGAAGAGATGGGTGTGATCATACATGGTATCTGGTTTTCGATTTTAGACTATTTTAGTCATTGTAGTTATAGTATTTATTATAGTGGGACATTGATAACAATATATCTTACAGTGATGCACACATCATTTCACATGTTTGTTGTTTAATTTATTGGTTTTTATAAGGTAGCTGTGTGTGCTATGCGTCCTCATGCTGGAACGGGTCCCTCTGTATATATGATCAAGCAAACAACCAAATACATTCAAATATGCTTTAATGTGACAACATATCATATCCTCCCCAATGGTCCCATCGGCCAGGTGCCTTGCTTTATGTAGTTTGGGCACTTGTAATCACAGATCCTCATACAGGTCCTTGAGGTCGTGTTCATATATGGGTGCCGTTATGCATATAGTGGGGTCAGCCCTTGAGGAATAAAGAGCCTGCGCTATATTACATTTTGCGCATTGAGTTGCCTGGGTATGTTCGCGCATGCGCGAACCGCCACTATATAGGCAATATGCACCATTCGGGACACCATAGTTAGGTTAACTGTGTACTACGCTGGGAAGCAATATGGCGATGCGTTTCAGCAGCACATTGCGTGTCACGACCCAGAGAGACAAGACGAGTCCGCGCATGCGCGATCGTGCCTATAGTCAGACCATTGAGGCCACCGTAGTTGAAAGGGAGGTTTTGGTAAATCCAAGATGGCGATGCGTTCCAGCAGATGCATGCGTGTCACAGCAGCGCGGTTTCGCGGGCAATGTTGCTCCTACACGGGTGAGTTTGATTTAATTTTGATTTGTTTGGGTATATAAGGTGGTGGATTAGCATTCACTTATTGCACGTCCCTGAGGAAGGTCACGTTGAGTGTACCGAAACGTTGGAGGTGGTGCCATGTTACATTCATTACATCTGCATTGGAACTACTAAGACTGTGTGCTGTCTCGTTTTTTCCGGACTCCAATCTGGTAAATTCTACTTTATATATATATATATATATATATATATATATATATATATATATATATATATATATATATATATATATATATTATCCACATTATGTACGTTTTGAGCCTAATCAGAGAAAATGGAAATTATTTGTAAGGAGAGTAATCACTATGTGGTTTAGTCAACAGCACACTCATTTTCTTTGTCAATCATCTGAGAATCCCTGATGTTTATTGACCCTGCAGTTATTGCCACCCGTGTACTGTAATAACAAACCAGCTTTCTATTTTCAGCCCCATAAAGCAGGCTGATACTCTACCTTCTCTGGGCTCCGTTTCTGCATTGAAACCACTAAAGGTCAACCCTCATAACAGCACATTTAATGTAGCCCATATGCTAGGTCAGCTGTCAAAAGAATACAACATTTACAGCTAAAATAATTAGGCAGGTTGGATGGGTCAGCTTTTCCTTTTCAGAAGAGGACCAACAGATAATATGAGGGTTTTTTTTAGATAAAGAAAAAGAGATGGCATTTCTGGAAACGCTTTAATGTAAAAAAAACAAAAAAACAAACAATGTTAGAAATACATGTTCTTTAAATCTAGAAATCTGAGGATTTGAGAAAGGCTTTTCAATGTGCCTTTATGATGCATTACAACACAAGAAAATGTCTCCATGATGTACAGGTGGAATCATAAAGATAACAAAGACAAATTCAGTTAAATGAGGTGCATCGAGGGCAGCTGTCCGAATGCATAATCACACCTGTTTGGAAGGAATAAATATAATGTTTCCTGCTTAAGCTGTGTTGGTGTTTCCCTGGCAATGGTTTGATGTCCCTGTGCGGCTACTGATGAACCTTTAACGTTATGACATTGTTGTGTCACTTGGAGGTGGGTTGTCCGGCCTGAGGCCCTGGGACAAGCGTTATGAACGCAGCATCAGCAATGTAGTAACAAAGGTGGGAGAGGGAGTAAGGAGCATTATACCTTTTATTTGACCGACAAGTAGTTGAAATGTTACAAGCTTTCGAAATCTCTAACCGTCCTTCCTCAGGTAAGGCAGAAATACAGAAACACAAAATGATATATAAACGGTTTGTTTGAGGGATATCTGGTTGCAATGGATGTAGACAGGAAGTGGGAAATAAGATAAGGTGGAAACAGCAAGGAATTCTCCCACAATGTGTCTGCGTCCATAGTGGTTCAGATGGCGCGAGTGCCAAATTCAAACAAATGGAGACCAATGTGCATGTGCATAATGCGCATGTACGAGTGCTGAGGCAACAGATGCATGGCGATACAAACTTGTTTGTCTTTGCCACGCGATGGCAGAGTCACGTGAATGGTTCGCCCAATGTGGGCGAACCAGCTCCGAGATGTCACGGCAACTCCCCCCAACACGTCCCCGATATGCCTCCCTGTTGCCTCTGCCTGCAGGACAGAAATCTCTCCTGCTACAAATGAGAGTGACGCCGTGCAAACACTCGCGCGCACGCATAAATACACTATGTACACGGCCATAGATGCTTCAAAGTGCCTCAGTTTGGGAGTGCAACATTGCAGATTTTAATTGTCCTTTATTGAGTAACAGCATTCTGCTGTCTAGTATGTGCTTCTTGTTTGTTGTACGAGCAGATGAATGCTCTCCCAAAATAGATTTTTCAAAGCTATAAATATATGCGAGTGTATATATATATATAAATATATGTGAGTGTGTATATATATATATATATATATATATATATATATATATATATGTATTTATACTACTTACAGCCTGCAAACAACTACAAGCGGACCCCACTCATATTGTGGGGTCGGTTCCAGGCCCCCGACAAAAGCAAAAAGCGGAACAGATTTTTTGTGTGCAGAGCGCATACATGCTATGTTCACCGGCGATATCCCGTCCTCCTCCCTCCTACTCCATCCCAGAATTCATCATTCCGCACATGCGGAGTCGGGCGGCCCCTACTGCGCATGCGCGGAAACATGAAAAATACATGGGTGAAGTCAGGAAACAGTACCTAGCAGAACAACGAGAAGTGGAACGCCAAGAAGCGGAACGCCGAGAAGCCGGACCCTACTGTACTCACATTCCTATTTATACTGTTACGCTCTTTAGCAGGTGATATTGAACTCAACCCAGGCCCTCCTTTTTCAACTCAGTCCCATAACCCTAAGAATGCCCCTTTCAAAAACGACTATCTGTCGCTCATGTAAATATCCGGAGCCTGTTGCCCAAACAGGATTAACTAAGGGCATAGTGCCTTATGCGTAAACCCAATGCCATTGTTCTCACAGAAACATGGCTAACCCCTAAAACCCTCAATGCAAAGCTGTGGGGTCTTATCACACCAAAAACATAATTAAACATTCAAAACTGCGCAACCAAGGCCTGCTACATCTATAGCAGGTAAAACAAAGGCTGTTTGAACAACATATTGTATCTGTGCATTAGGCTTTATCCATCTAGTGTAAACGTGTTCATTTCTATTTTTTTCAGGTCTGTTTTATTCTTCTAAATCTTTATTTAGAGTTAAAGCAGCAGAAATACATCTCAGTTCAGTTGCACATACAGATGCAGCGGCTGTTATCCGAGCATTTACCTGGGTACATTTAGCGTTGTGCCACGTGTATGTTGCATTATGCATGGAAATGTCTCGCGTCACGTGACCGGGACAGTTCAATGCATAGGAGATACCGGCACCCCATAATGGGGCCTGTATCTCGGGAAGTAGGGGGTCCCTGGACTTGAAATCAATGCGGTTCAGCTCTGGAGACCCCCTGCTACATTACTGTAATGTTTCAAATCAAATAAAGCCCCCGCGATCACCTGTGAGAGGCGCGCAGTAGAGTGACTGATTCAGTCTCTTAGTTCGCGTCTATTACAGAGAGGCAGACGCTGGTAGGACTCACACAGCAGGGACCCCTGCCTGTGTTAATCTGATTGGCCATTATAGACTGCCCCAGCAAAACTTGTGCAGATCACGGGGAAATCTCGAAATCCATTTCGAGATTGGTTCGAATAACGGCCGCTGCATCTGTACTCTATTGTACAGTGGTGAAATTCTAACATGTAGTTCTGCTGTCTTTTCTGTTTTTAGAAACTGTGGCAATATACAGAACATAATCATATAATAAGAAACCAAAACAGAAGAATACAATTCTCCAAGTGTCTAGTATTTTGTATTCATTTAATATTTTATTAATTTTTTTTCCATATTAGACTTCCCAGACGAGTAATTCAGACTACAGTTAAGTGTATTTAGCTTCCCGTCCAACTGGACCAGATCTTCTTTGAAGCTATGTAAGTGTGCCAGCACTTCTTCTAAATAGGAAACTTCTTCTGTGTTTGGGGCATAGATGTTAGTTACAGTTACTGTAGTTTTTATTTTCCTTTAATAAAAATATATCTGCCCTTTTTATCTTTCTTTGTCACAATTACGTGACATGGTATCTTTTTACTTATGACAATTCCCACTCAATTCTTTTTAATTCTCACTGATCTTAGATTATATTGTGTCTTTATTTATATAGCGCCATTAATGTACATAGCGCTTCACAGCAGTAATACATATGACAATCATATAAATAACAAATAATACAAATAACTCATAAAGGGAAGAAGTGCTTCACACATAAAAATAACATTTAGGAAAAGGAGTCCCTGCTCCGAGGGACTTACCATCTAATTGGTAGGTAGGAAGAATGTACTGAGACGTAGGAGGGCGTTCTGGAAAGTGCGTCTGCAAGGGCCATTAGGTAAGGTGTAAATTATCAGTCATGGAGCTACTCATATGCTTCCTTAAGCAGTTGTGTTTTAAGGTGGGTCTTAAAGGTCTTAAAGGTGGATAGAGAGGGTGCTAGTCGGATATTGAGGGGAAGGGCATTCCAGAGGTGTGGGGCAGTCAGTGAGAATGGTTTAAGGTGGGAGAGGGCTTTAGATACAAAAGGGGTAGAGAGAAGACTTCCTTGAGTAGAACGCAAGAGTCGGAAAGGTGTATAGATAGATAACTCATGTTATATCTATGATCAAGAGAAAAAAAAACTGGCAACAAGTCAAAAGACACTGCACCACTTCGTACGAGACAGTGAAGAGGGTGAAAAACTATTTATTTGCAGCAAAATGTATTTTGATAAAGCTCTATGGAGCAAAACATGTCAATGTAATTTTCTCCCGTTTTTTGTTTGCTGCAAATAAATCGTTTTTTCACCTTCTTCACTGTCTCATACGAAGTGGTGCAGTGTCTTTTGGCTTGTTGACAGTTTTTTTCTCTTGATAAAAGAAATAAAAATGCGCAACTATATTTCAACCATAAAGTGATATAGAACTAATACTTAGTGATTCAATAGCTTAACCAGCAATTACCCTTGGTGTCTAATACACAGTGATAGTATTACATAAATTTAAAGGCATACAAAACCGTGTTAATTAATAAGAGTGTCTGCAGCTGATGAAATAGAGGGTGGCTCAGCACCCCCAAAACTCTAGGGAAACAAAGACAAAGAACAGCGCAAAAACGCAGATCGTGAAGTATATCAAATGTTATTGATTAAAAAGGTAAGGTAAGTATTCTGCATACATCAAATTAAAAGGATAAACACATTGTATGGTTATAACACAAAGGTTACCACACGGCACGAAAGGAGCTGCAGGCAGGATCAGGTCCCTCTGGTAGACCTCCCAGGCTGTATCCGGACGGCGTTCAACCTCCTTGAGATTGATGGCTGGCCACACAATCACTCAGTTTCATGGTGCACGTCTCGTCAGGGATAATTGTCTGCCCCAGCAGATTGTCAGCCCCAGTATAGTGGCCGGGTGTGGAGAGAAAATACTCCTCATAGAAGCCACAGTCCAATCACACACCCAATGGAATGATTGTTTATCAATAGGTGTATGTGTGATGTATTGCGTATGTCCACAAAAAACAATTTTTTCGGCAGAGAGTAAAAACCACTCACAGGATGTGGTCACAGTCCACCGTAGCTCTACAACGGAAAGCCGCTCCTCCGCAATAGGTCACGCTGGAGGAGTGACTCACCGGATGTTGTAACAGTGATAATACGATGTTACGGTAACAGTGTTAAGAGGCAAATCAGCAGCAAATTGCTAAAAACACTAATCCTTGTAATCCAAGGATTGCTGTGTTTTTAGCAATTTGCTGTTTACACACAATGTTCACAAGAAATGGAATGGAATGGGAGAAAAAAAACAGTATTCTCTATTGCAAATCACTTCTTCTAAACCACTTTTTTTTTAAGGTGACAAACCGCATGGTTTAATAGCCAATCCACTTGGATTATACTTGTTTTAGAAGTGGAATGACTTAAGGTGGTGCTAACCCCATCTCCAGTCTGATTTATGGGTTCTGCTCTCTCAGCCAAAACTATATTTCAGGGTTTGGATGTAACTTGCAATACCAATCTGGTCACCCTTTTAAGTGTTAAAAATATATATGCGGTTTTTAGAAGAGGTTTGTATAACGGAGCTTCAAAAATAGCAGTTGTGGGGGAAAAAAATAGCGTTGGAGGCTTTTTTGACAAACCGATCAGATTGTCAGAGTGAAACCACTTCTAAAATAAAAAACATTTAGGGGCCTATGCAGAGAGCAGCGAATTTTAAAAGTGGCGAATTTATTAAAAAGTAGCTTTTTTGGAGAGTTTTATTCTCCATATGCAGAAAAGTGCGAATTCTGCTATGTTTAACATGGATGCGTGTGGCGAGTTTAAATTGGCGAGATGCGCGCTTCAGAAACGTGTAAAAACAAATTCGCGCCTTTTTTTTCCCTTTGCAATGGCCGCGAGCGGCAGCTTCTTGCCAGTTTTTTTTTGCGAGGCAAAAAGGAGACAATCGCGCCATTTTATTGGCGCGAACAGCCGCTAGATGCCGTTCGCGCCTCTCTGCATACGGATATTTTTAAAACTGGCGAGATTGAGGTTCTCGCCAGCCGCGAGGCGAGTTTTACAAATAGAAAATAAAAATTGGCGCGTTTTTCGGAACTCGCCATTTTCTGCTGCTTTCTGCGCGATTTTCTCCAAAAAATGGCGAATTTCGAAATAGCGCTGCTCTCTGCATAGGCCCCTTAGACGTGGTTTGGACCTGCGATAAGGGATTACAGAATAGCAAAGCATGCCAATCCACTTGTAAAGTGCACGTTAGAAGTGGTTTCTAACACTTTGGAGCTACTAGGACAGGCCACATAGCCCCCTTTTGATTTCCAAAGTTCATATGGAGCCTGTTTCCTTTTCTTCACATCATTTAAACCTTTAACATTCAAAGAAATAACTTTTAATGCCTTGCAGATTTCAACTTTAAACCCATTTTCTTATGTTTGATCCACGTTGGGTAAAATGTAGTTAATTGTATAATAATGATGTGAATTCTGTTCTTGTAATTATTTTTCTATTTTTGTCTAACATCGTTATAATGATGTTTACAATTATACTCTTCAATCACTGTAGTTTCAACAGTAATTATCTTTTGCCAATTATGTTCTTTCAACTTAGAACTATAAAGTTCCAACAAAGAATTACTAAAAACAAACTGATTTGATACATATAATAAACAATAATAAGGTGTAAGGACCTTGCAAAGTTTTTACGCTCGCAGGCATTCACTTCCTTAATCTGTGAAGTCAGAGTAAATAGTAGGGATGGGTGAACCTGCCCTCAAAGGAGGATGGGGCACTAATGAGGTTAAGGTGGATACATCCAAACTTGCCATCAGATCCGGTCCCCCTGATTTTGGGAAATGCACCACCAAATTTTATATTAAATCCACTTGCAGATTTTGAAAACTTCTGTTTCACCCAGAAATGTATGAGAGAACTGCTTTAATAGAGTCTCAGTCACTATATATATCCCCTCAAACCTCCCTCCAAATAACATATGGAGAGACACCCGCGATCAAAAGGCAGCCACCTTAGGATTTGTCCATAGTTGGGCAGCCTGCACTCCTCCGCGCTGACGCTGAGGCTCACCTGCTCAATCAGGAGCGATTTCATGGACTAGCAGGCGAGCCAGCATGCGCAATCGGGAGGCGGGGCTATGACATCACGGGGTCAACAGGGGTCAAAGCGCCGGCGTCAACGTCACGCTGCTTCACCCTGATTGAATGTTGGCAGCCACGTGACGTCCTCAGCGCGGTCTGAAAACATTTTCTCCTGTCGGATGAAAATCCCTGCGCCTCAGCACGGCTGCGGACGCTCGCGGAAGCCCCCTCTCAAGACATCCTCATTGAGGATGAGGGGGTTCATCGCAGAGCGTCCGCACTGCTCAGCGCTGTTGGTCCTTCTATGGACTCAGCCTTAGAGGTATGCTAAAGCAATATGAAAAGTATATAACAAACTTTTGAGCTCTACTGCTCACACTTGTAGCAAATCCGGCTATTAGCATATCTCCCAGGTATCCCATGTGTGCTCTTTTTTGTGCACAAGGAATATTCATCTGGCAACCAGGAACTGGCTGCTTTTAAAAGGAAGCCAAGAGGAGGGATCTAGAGGTGTGAGCAGCTACCCAGCAGCTGGTTTAGTTTACTGCTAGAGCTGAGGTCCTGAATAGCAGAGATTGTGGGTTCTGCTCCTGTTGGACCTGAAACTAGTACCCCTTCCTCACAAGGTGCCAAATGCTAGGTCCCCAGTGGTTACGGTTGTGCTCGCAATAGCGTGCATGCCACACACAAGGCACAGCCCTCTATGGGGCAGTGTAGGCGGACGCTCACAGAGGTATGCAAGGGAGTCTGGTTATAGTGAAATTAAATAAGGCTTTTATTGCGCCTGTTTCCTTAACATCAGGAAACCATCCAAACAAGGGGTAAACAAAGCTTCTATTCACTTGGGAGTATTTCTAGTGAAATACTATGCAATCCACCACTCCCTATAGATAAGCATGTCTCCCAGCCCCAAACATATAGCATGAAATGAACAGATATAAAAAAAAGTCTTATAAATGAAAGTCTTATCTGTTCCTTGTGGTTTGGAGGGAAAATCTTCTCCGTTCCTGGTTGCTACCTTTTCTTCAGGATTTGTCAGCATTCAGGTTTAGAAGTTTCCTCTGTGTCTTGCAAGCAGCCTCTTCTGGTACAGTAGACTCAAGAAGTCTGTCCCCATGTCAGTCTCACAAGTTGTGAGAGTAAGGGACAATCTCTGCTCTGTCTCCAAGTTCAGCTCAGGTGTGAACTAAGGAGTCTCACTTCCTGTCTCAAAAGACAGGCTTTTCTAAGCAATCAGGCAGGTGGTGTTTGTTAATTGACAACAAGCAGTTAACCACCACACTGCTGGATTAGAGGTACAATACCTGAACAGGGACAACTCCCCTGTTACATACCTCCCCTGTTTTTGGGAAGCTCGGGCTTGCCACGGCCAAAGCCCATCCTTCCACTCTCATTCTAGATATCTCTGTGACTTGAATGAGAGTGGATGGAGGAAGAGAACCCTCAGTCCCGCTGGGATTGGAGCCCTTTCTCCAGTTTATTCGCGTCTCCTCCCAAAGGTGCTTGAGATGAGCACTCAGTCGCTCGAGGAGGAATTTTTCTAAGTATGGTCTTTTTGCTATGTGCGCGGTCATGAGATTTCTCTCGCGTTGGGTGCTCGTCTTATTGTAGGCAGACTCTATGGCAGTATTTGCAGAGCGTTTAAAAACAGCCGTTTGAGTTTTCTGCTCTTGAAGCTGTCTCTCTGCCCTTTTTCCACTCAATGGGGTTGCTAGTTCAGCCTCTTTGGGATTAAGTTGTAATTCCACCCCCACTTCCAGAGAATGTCCCATCTTTTCAGCTTCATCAGCTAAGGATTCTTCTGGTTTTGATTCAGCACGTGTACCTTCTTTTATTGCCTGTTGGGTGGCTGAAGGTTTTGCTAGTGCTTGTTTAGGTGGTTCACATTTTGCAACCTTGTCTTTCAGACGAGCGGTATTCCCAGCTCTCACTGTACCCTTGTCTTCATGGGTTGTTGTGGCTGTGGGATACTGACGCTTAGTCAGGGTCAATACTTGTCCTTGTAGAACTGTCATCTCATCCGCGAGAGATCCCTGTTTTTTGAGTGCGTCTTGCAAGTCTCTTCTCAGGGAATTTATCTGCATGCTTTGCTTTCTCTGAGCTTGCTTCCACATTTTTATTGCATTGTGAAGCACTATGAACTTCTTTGCTTGGGCCACAGTTACTTGTTTCAGTTTCTGGACCTTCTTGTGCTCCCTTTTGTGCCGCGTCACCTGGGTTCTAAGCTTGGCCTTTAGCGTTGCTTTGGTGATGCTCAGGGTAGCCTTCAGTTTCTCATGCTGCTTTGTGGGGACATACTGGGTTATCAGACGTTCCTGCAGCACTTGAATTTCTTTAAAAGCCTGCAGATTGTCTTCCTGCAGAGTTCGCTGCTTTTCCTCGGCCTTCTCGAGGTGCGTACACAGACCTTGCAGTTGGTTCTGCAGTCGGTGCTCTACTTCAAACTTCTCCCCTTCCAAAAGTCTATTTATTTCTTTAAGCTCGTGCAGCTTTTCATTTTTTTCCTTGACGTCGTTTGTCAAATTAAAATTTTCTTCTTTGAGTTTTAATTTTTTTCTTTGTAATCTTAAATTTTCTCCTTTTTCAGTCTCTGTACTATTCAGGGCCTCCTTGCAGTCCTCCTTCCATTTACGCACATCTGCTTTGAGAATGACAGTCTCTTGGCGTGAGACTTCCTTCTCTAGGTTGAGGGTCTGAAGCTCCTTCTGGGAGACTTGGAGATCTGTATTAAGATTGACAATCGTTTCTTTAGAAATGTCCAGCTCCTCAGTGAGACTGTGTAGTTCCTTTCGTGAAACTTCCAGGTCTGTGCGGCAGCTGTTGGTCTCATGATGTGAGGCATCCAATGCTCTGCGGAGTGTCTGAACCTCTTTCTGAGATACGTCCAACTCTGTCCGGACATTGTTAACCTCCTGTTGTGAGGCATTCAGCTCTATGCGAAGAGTGTGAACCTCTTGCTGGAAGACTGTCATCTGCTTCAGTGCCTCCTCATACTTCTGCTTTAGCGTAGCCATCATTTTATCAGATTTGCTCTGCTTTTCATCCATGGCAGAAATAGTAGCATTTGCAGTATCTAGCTCAGTCTTGAGATCGTCCAATTCTGTCCTGGCTAAAGAGTAAATTGTGAGCACATCTTTTTGTAGCCTCACGTTATTTTTCTGTAGCTCTGAGTAACCATCTTTCTTTTGTTTCAATTGTTCACGGAGCATATCACAGTCATGCCTGGCATTTTTCAGGGCATCTTCAGGGCTGGTCAAGGGATCGTCACTCACTGGTTCCGGCTCCACTAAAAATGGGATGGTTGGTTGAGGGTTCCTCACTGTTGGCACCGGACAGACACTTCTTTGGAGTACACGACTTCTGCCTTGGGCCCTCTGGATATTCGGTTAACCGCGGGATGAATTCTCCATTTTCTCTAGGCTGCAGGGCAACTCGGTCCCCCTTTTCCTCCACAGGATCTGCGGACGTGTCTGTTCCTTCCACGGTAAGTGAAGAACCGCTTTTCTTTTTCCGCTTTTTTGGTTTGGATGACTCCGTCCCATCAGGAATACTGGGGTCTCCTTCTTTATTTGATAATTTAGCAGCTTCATTATATACGCCAGGATTTTCTTGCAGTTGCTTTAGCTGACAGAAATATTGGGTGATCTGCTGCTCCCACTCTGTCTCTTGTCGACCATATTCGTCATCACAGAGAGCGGTCTTTTCTGTTCGTGCCGAGTTCAGGCACCCCCACCATTCTTGGGGTGTTTTGTGGATGTGACTCGGTTCGGGTTCCCCATAAGAGATGTCTTCCTCCTTATTGGACTGGAAGGGCCACTATTCTGTGGGGTAGGGTTCATTACAGGAACGCTGCATCTTGTCCTCCATTTTGGGGCTCTGAGGTGTAGTTTTCTTCCTGACCTCAGGAGGCGCTATTGCAGCTGTTGCCACTGTATTTGCTAGAACCCCCAATTGTGGTAGTCCTACAGGTGGGCATATTTTGTTTGTAGAGGTTGTAGCTCTCACAGGCATCTCTGTAAACTTTTTCTTTCTTGGATAAGTTTTACAATATCAGCAGTACTGTGCACGCATTTTCTCTCATCAGGTATACAGGATGTGCAGTTGCTAGGTAAAAACGTCTATTTACTTTACACCATTTACTTGCTAGGTATAATCTCTCATTAGGTATGCTGAATGTGTAGTTGCTAGGTAAAAACTTCTGTTTGCTTTACACCATTTACTTGCTAGGTGCAATCTCTCTGCTTCAGCCAAATAATGTGATTTTCTGCTTGAGTTCAGTCTCAACTTTGGGTATTATGACATTCACTCTTCACACTTTGGGATACCTTTTACACAGTTCAGCAATTCCTTTTTTATAGTAGGCAATTTTACCCTCAGCACTTGTTTACTGAAAATTCCCCTGCTTCAGCACAGTCTTGCATCAATTTTCACATTTTTCTGCATATACTCCATTCACAACTGGTAGTCCTATGCGGTGTGGCAGCCTTTACTTGCAGAATCAGTACCGCTCGTGGGTCACCATCTGTATTCACTGCTTCAGCTTAACATTTGAAAACAACAAACGCCTATCCCTTTAAGGGCTAACTCACTTCTTGAACCCTGACTATGGCTGGAAGGCAAACCCCCTATTTCAATGACCATATTACACGTTATTGTGATAGGCAAATAAGGTCTCTCTCTCTCTCCTCTTGGGATTGGGAAAAGAGTCCATCTGTGGTTTTGTAAGTTTCAGTGCACTGTAAATTTCCTGCATGGGTGTGTATCACTTTAACTCTGGTCTCTGCTGCATGAAGTTTTTTTTTTTTATGTTGCTCAGACTGTTTGTAGGCAAAAAGCATAAAAAAAATTTCATAGCCAAACTCCGGGTTCCTTAACTTCAAGAACCCCTCTCGTCCCACTTCGGACACCATATGTAGGCGGACGCTCACAGAGGTATGCAAGGGAGTCTGGTTATAGTGAAATTTAATAGGGCTTTTATTGCGCCTGTTTCCTTAACATCAGGAAACCATCCAAACAAGGGGTAAACAAAGCTTCTATTCACTTGGGAGTATTTCTAGTCAAATACTATGCAATCCACCACTCCCTTTAGATAAGCATGTCTCCCAGCCCCAAACATATAGCATGAAATGAACAGATATAAAAAAGTCTTATAAATGAAAGTCTTATCTGTTCCTTGTGGTTTGGAGGGAAAATCTTCTCCGTTCCTGGTTGCTACCTTTTCTTCAGGATTTGTCAGCATTCAGGTTTAGAAGTTTCCTCTGTGTCTTGCAAGCAGCCTCTTCTGGTACAGTAGACTCAAGATGTCTGTCCCCATGTCAGTCTCACAAGTTGTGAGAATAAGGGACAATCTCTGCTCTGTCTCCAAGTTCAGCTCTGGTGTGAGCTAAGGAGTCTTACTTCCTGTCTCAAAAGACAGGCTTTTCTAAGCAATCAGGCAGGTGGTGTTTGTTAATTGACTACCAGCAGTTAACCACCACACTGCTGGATTAGAGGCACATTACCTGAACAGGGATAACTCCCCTGTTACAGGCAGTCCCCATTTGGCATGTGCGTGCGCGGGCACAAGGCACGATGCACGACCGCCTTGACCAAAAGACAAGATGTTTGTCTTTTGGGGCGGCGGCCGAGCATTGGCCACGTCACAGTGGTGGTTTAGCCAATAAGGGCGAATCTCCTGCTCTTCAAAGGAAAGCACAATCACAGACCAGAGGTCGTGGCTGCAATGGGTGCACGCGCCGCCAGATGCTCCGGCGCGCATGCAGCTGTGACCACTGAGGCCGTAGCCTTAGGTTATCAATATGGTTCTTATGGAAATCCTTTTAGGAAGTGTGGGGTGTGAGTCATTTAAATATACATTGCAAATCTCTAAAGTGTCTCTTCATATATTATTTGTAGGGGGGTTTATGGTGCTTGAGAATACTTAAATAGCTCCCCCTCCCTCCAGAATTTTTTAGTGATAGAAAATAAAGAATCTGCCTTTTTGAGCCAGATTTGTGGAAATCTACAGATGAAAGGAACTTGCAAAATCACAATGGATTCGCATTTGGGTGAAAATTTTGCCCATCTCTAGTAAATAGATATTGATTTAAAAACCTATTCTACAGTATATATTATACAGGTTAATTTGGGTATAGAAAATAGTAGCCAATTAATTCAGCCGCCACAAACAGGAACTGCAACTATAAACATTTTTAATTAAAGTATCATTTGGAACCGACATTTTATAGTACATAAATTCTTCTATTCCAGTAAAGAGCAAGCTGATCTAAACATTCAATGATTGATTGTGCTGGTGCTTCATGAGCAGTTTCTAGAAGTTTATCGCACCATAAGGGTGGACATGTATTCACCTCCCATGTGTCTATGTAATAAGCTTATAACTAGTATTTAGAATTTTCTGGTTTATTTATTCATCATGTGTGTTGAGTTTAGAAGTTAAAAATAAATAATATATAGGTGGTCCTCGCTATCTGTCGGTCCGTTACCCATCGAACAGATTATCCGACACCGGATAATGCATTCCATGGAACACATTATCCGATGTCGGAACAGATTATCTGCAGGAGAGGTGCAGGAGACAGGTGTGGGACGGTTTACTGACGTGGATTGGTGACGCGGTACCTGCGCGTGTAGAGCGCGTATCCAGCATGTACGTGGCGCGCCGATGACGCCCCCACATGGGCACAACCTGGAGAAGGACCAGAGGAGTCTGCATTCATTCTTGCAAGTGACGCCCGCGCTCATAGACCGGCGGATGATAGATGGCCCCGGTGACACGTCGCAGGAGACAGGTGAAGCAGAGCACCCGATAGTGGGCTGAGGTAAGCAGGAAGCACACTGAGGGTAGCGAGACTCACGGATCTTTACACTAGGAGAGAATAGAAGTTGAGAAAATGGAGCAATAGTTAGAGAATAGTTTTTGTGGGACTGTGTTAATGTCTTTCAAGGCAATCGACTCAAGGATGCCTCTTATGCAGAGATTATTTCTTCTCCCTTTTATTGTCGAGATCTTCCACTTGGTCAGGAGATCCTCTACCTGCTTCCCCTGTTCACACATTCTCTGTGACATGCTCTCGTACTGATCTGACCACGTGTTTCTATCTTCTTCAATGGCAGCAACACTCTTTCCTAGTTTCGATAAATCCCTCCTAATTTCGTCCATCTCTTATTTAATCATTTGTTTACGTTTTACCAATAGGTCCGGAGAATCTCTTTTTGTTGGTACAGTATTTGCCATGTGTCATCTTTAGTGGCAAATTCTCCATTCCCTTCTGTGATTTCATCCTGTTTATCGGAGGTGGCACGTGGTGAGGTCAGAGAGCAGTCTTAACCATGCAATAGGTCCACGTTTTCTATCGGATCACAATGCTTAAAAAAAATGGAGACAATTCATGGTGCCTCTTTTTTTGCTGGCATGGCAGAAGTTAGATCTTTCTCTGGTCCCTTTCTTGCTTCTTTACTGCCATTCCTTGTCTTTTTTTTCTCGCGTTCAATCCTGTATGTGAGTAAAGGACAGATTAAGATGCCATTTTATCGGCTGCTGGCCACATGTCCCCTAGGTCGGTTTAGTTCTCAACTTTTTGGGTAACTATTGTTATTTCTCAGTACTTCTTTAACATAATTATATTGCCATTGCTACCCAAAGAAAGCAACAACTGGGGGGAAAAAAATTCAACAATCTGTAAACAAAACTATTTATCAGAAAAGAGATTAGGGAAAAATCTTAAAAACACGTTAAAGCATGTGTTTCATGTTTTAAAAAATGACTCAAAATATTTATAATCGATTTAATTAAATATATCAGTCTCCTACAATTTAGCAATTAAACATGCTACTGCCATGAAGTCACTTTGGTAATAGGAGGGATTGCCCCTTTTAAAAGGTTACGTCAACAACATGTGTGTATTTAAACTGAGTGAGGGTCCTGCTGCTTAACCAAGGCAGAAATAAATTACACTTTGGAAGCTGTATTATTATCTTGTCAGATAAAGTCAGACTGATGGAGCATGGGTGGTCTGGGGCTGTCTCCATGCTGTAACAGGATAAGCCTGTTCATGACAGCAATGGATTTTCAGGAAGGAGAATATTGATAGTTGTTTGCATCCCAAGATGAAATGAATCCTTTAGAAATGTGATAGTTATATTTCCATGTGGACACTACTTGAAGTTGGAGACCTGCATCTTAACCAATGGGGATAGATAGCTTTGTAATAAGCTATGAACAAATGTATCTAGCATGGATAGCTATGGGATACCCAAAGAATGAAAAAGATCTCCAAGTCTCATTTTATACAGATGTCATATCTGTCCTGCCAAAATGGACTATATTTATTGAGCGGATAAGAATGCTCAAAGTCTCAACTCAAAATGTATTATATACAGTATAGCGTGATACTTGCAAGTGTATTGTGGTTTGACAGAGTATTCAATGTTTATCCCCTTTTTTATGACGTTATAGATTTGGAGAAAGAGAAACTTTGTAATTGTAACTGGAAACTTTTCATCTCTTCCAAATCTAAATATTTTGTTGTGAAGTTCGGAAGATCTTGTTTATTTGATTATCATGAATTAAATAAAAATAGCTGTGTCAGTTCAGTTGCGATAGTGCAGAGCAAATTAGTTCTTAAGTATTAGGTGATACCTTTTGTATTTGGACTAACAATAGATATTATAAGTCAAGCATTCGAGAGTTCTCCTCTCTTCCTCAGGTCAGCGATACTGATTTACAGCGATTCAAGGAGCTTAACCCAGATGTAAAAACCCAAGATAACAATCTAAGGCAGATGAGCTAAAAAAAGTAATGGCAGAAAAGGGAATGGTAAATAAATAGACAGTCCAATACATGGATGAAAGGAGCAGGGATACATATATTTATTTGAAAAAGAAATTACCAGGAAGTAATACATTGAGAGTTACCTCTCATTTTCATGCCAGTCCTGGGCAAGGAGTTATAATAACAAAACATGGCTACATTAAATGAACAGGTTATACAGTACATTCAATTTAAAGAAATTTCGTGGACAGTTAGAGATAATATACTTTTTTTGTGAATTGTAACTGCAAATGGCAGCAAACAGCTGACACCCTTTGGCTACATTGGAGCATGCGCTCAGCAGCAGTGTGCAGGGGGGGGGGGGTGAGAAGGGGATACTGTGTAAAGTTAACAGAGAGGCAGAGAGAAACATTAAAAAAATATATGGTAGTGGGTTAAGAACCCCATACCAGCATTACGTCTTCTTGTTTTAGTGTCAAAGTGTATTATTATTTTGAGTTCAAATGTTTTCCGTTCTTGATTGTTTTTAAACATTCCATTGAGGATTTGAATTTTTAAGTAATTTATGGAATGATCTGGCTATGAGAAGTGGTGTCCCACTGGAGTGCAATATCTACCATCTTCGTGGTGTGTTATTGTGTGTCTGTGAGGTTCATTCAGGCTTGAAGTTTTGGTTGGTTTCAGTATTATAGCATCCTTGGTCACATTTGCTGCATTGAATCATATATATCACATCCTTGATGTTTAGCAGAATGTTCCTTTAACATTGAATGTTCTATGTTTGTGACCGGCTGTGCGATCTTTGCATACAGTATATATTTGCAAAGTTTGTAGCGTGTGATGGTGCATGGTCTTGTGCCATTAACAGAGTCCTTCAGTTCATTCTGAAGTTTTCTGTTGACTAACTTCTATCTGAGGTTTGGTGGTTACCGAAATCCAAGGATGGGAGGTTTGCGGAAGATGTCTTTTAATGTTTCATCCTCAGGCAGCATGGGTTGCAGGTCATTGATTATTTTTGCATTCCCTCTAGGGCAGGGTTGTATATAGTCACTCTCAGTATGTGTGCGGTTGTTTCTTTCTTTTTGTATTGGAGCAGGTGTCATCAATTTCACAATAACACTAAATGTCCAGTTACTTAAGGTATATACATCACGCTGAGCAGTGCTGCTGATTCCACCGGTGCGAAAAACGCCTGTTTTTTGTTAAGAGCAAAAACTTTAAACAAGTTGAGTATTTTAAAAGTTTTTAACATCTAATATAATGTATTAGCTACACAAGTATAATGTGTCCATTGAAATGAGACTATTACTAACATAATTTATCAAAAGTGTGGCATGTAATGCTAAAAAAAAAAAACTTCCTTTACGGCTCCACATACTTGCAGATTAAAGATGGCTTCAATCTACATGTCCATATGCATCATTTAATTAGCTCTGTAAGCATCATTTGCAGACAGGAAGTCTGAAATGTCAATGCAAAGCCACCAACATTTCTTGACACATAAATCCCTACTCTGCCAAAGTCTCCATCGATACATTGATTGCTTCCTTTTTATGTAAAAGTGTACTGTATATTGCTGTATTTTGACAGACATGGGGGGTGCTAATTGCAACCTTTGGTTGGTTAACATGTGTGAATGGTGGCGACCATATTAAATTCTGAGTGTTTAAAAAATACAGCAACAAAAACGTTGCCAAATATATTTTTTTCATTAAGCAGAATGTGTAACTGTCATATACTCTAAGCCAGGGCGGCCAACTCCAGTCCTCAAGGGCCACCAATACTGTAGGTCAGGTTGTTGTCAGGATATCCCTGCGTCAGCACAGGTGGCTCAATCGGTGACTGAGGGGGCTATGCAATAAGCTCCGTGCTTTTGCGTCTGGTTGAAATGAAAAATCACGTCCGATACAAAGTGAAGCCGGAGACGAGATTCACTAAGGCCTTGAGCCCATTTTCTCTCGGACGGGCCAAAAACTGGCTTATCGTACGTGCAAGCTTTTCCCCCCTGCTAGCGTTCTTAAACTTTACCTATGCTAGCTGATAGAAAAAAAAGCTGCTTGGAACATTTGCATGGAGATTTGCCATCTCCATGCAAGGCTGTTACAGGCGATCGTACACAAAACAAATACATTTTAATAATAGTGTACATGAGCAGGGGGTCTCCGGAGCTGAACCGCATTGGTTTCAGTCTGGGGACCCCCTACTTCAGGAGATACAGGCCTAGTTATGGGGTGCCTGTATCCCCTGCACTTTCAAGCTTCCGCGTCACGTGACCGGGACATTTACATTCTGCAGGGGATACCGGCACCCCATAAAGGGCCCTGTATCTCCTGAAGTAGTGGGTCCCCGGTCCTGAAACCAATGCGGTTCAGCTCCGGAGACCCCCTGCTCCCGCACACTATTAATAAAAATACATTAAAGCAGCTTCATTACCTTAGCGGCTATCCGCTAAGGCAATGAAGGGGTTAAGGCACAACAGCATGTTTATTGGGGACAATTGCCCCCAATAAACATAGCAATATACAACACACATCCCCCCCCGGCCCCCAACACATACAATACAGTAATGGGCAAAATAACTATTATTCAGATATGGATAATAGATTATTTGTCCACTATGAAACACATAAAACATGCATAAATAAAAACATGAAGTCTTAATCTGAAAATCACCACATTGCATCTTACAATTAAACAAATGTATATCAAATGTCACACAATTGCATTGAGCGTGTACATGATGCAATTAATCTGTGCATCAAGTAACACTATGCAAAATCAATTTAAAAATAAAATACACTATGAACAATGTCCCCTAACCACCAATGCCATCCACAAAATCAAATAGAAAGTAAGCAACATAAATTTGCCATCAATCAATTTCCTAAACCAATTACAATCCAATCCAAATCAATTATACAATTCCCTATTCAATTCCTAAAGCCAAACCATTGCCAAAATAATTCTAATTGAAAGTAACCACCATCATTCAAATCTAACTACCAGAAATAAGCCATTAAAAATAACATGTAACTAAATACAAATTACATTACACACACCAATGTATAAATAAAGCTGCAAAATACAGTACATGAGATACATAAACATTAGCAAAACAATAATTTATTATCCCTGTATGTATATCCATCTAGATATACATACCATACAGGGGCAATAAAAGAGCATAAAAAAACAATGCATTTACTGTACATCCACAAATCACATCCATTCAGTGTCCCTGAACGAATGTATATCCATAGGGACATAGATCAATTCAGGGGCATTAAATGGAATTAAAAAAAATACACATGAATAAAAAATCAAAAAAACCTGTCAAAGTTAAAATAATAAACTTTTCTTTTGTTTACTTACCATTAGATGCCCACTCACCGAAATCCAGGGGAACCGGAAGGTCTCGGACTAAATCCAAAGGTAACCATAAAATAAAAAACCCTTACAATCCACGTGTCTTCTTTCTTCTATTTGTAATCCTTCTCGTCAGTGTTGGGGTCTTCTTTTCTTCTTTGGGGTCTTACTCATAGGCTTACTCATATGCAAATCAGATGGTAATAAACCAATAAAATAACACCGCAGTTCCACGAAACGCAATGTTAGTGCAGGGAAATAGCGTTACGATAAATAGGTCACAGCCAGATCATGATTATCCTAATGTTATTTCATAAAATTCCCTATAAAGACAAATACATGTCTACGGTAAATTACTGTAAAAAGTGGCACACTAATATATTTTCTTAGGTCCGGTACTTAGCATTTTCTATTGAAATAGTGTAAGACCAAGATATATTGCACAAAGTATATCAAATGTATTAACACAACCAAAGATTTATTTGATAATGTGTAAAAAAGTCAATGTTTTAAACTGCATTTTATTTTAGATGGATTAAGGTGAATGTAGGATAAGGATGTTTGCAAGAGTTGCCTTGATATGCTATATATTGTGAAATTAATAAAGTATGTCTGTACATTTCTATTGTAAAAAATGATTAGAATAATTACAAAGAGACAGGAATTGTGAATGTAACATTTAATCACACATACAGTATAGTGCAAACACCGGGAGAAAATGAACAGATCTAACCAGAAATATGTCACATGGACATTTCCAGGAAACCAAACACAATGTTACAACAAAATTCTCTCTTCCCCTTTTTTTGCAGTGGAAGGGGCGTACGTGGTCTCCCACGTGGACACCCATACCTTACTGGAGCTTGCGCTACTGGTTCACTAGCTGGACTGGATTCGCTGGATCCTGCTGGAGGAAACGGCACTCAATGTGCTCACAACCCCGATGTTTCTGCCTGTACTTCCCAGGTTAGGCCATTCCCAGCCTCTTAAAGGCCATACTATTACTGACATAGTGCTATGTTGCTACATAAGTTGCGTTATCACCCTATAATGGTAGTTATTAAGGCATGAGATGTTGTTGAAATATACGTTAATATTATGATATGCAGAACGTTACATTCGTATCATCTGCTGCTAACCATTTAGAATTGCATCATCATACTTCTCCAGAGCGGTCAGCATCCCGAGCTGAGGGAGGCACATGTAGCAGGAACAGTATGTGCGAGCACTGTAGGTGTGGGAGCTGCAGGTGCGGGTGCAGTAGGTGCACCAGTGAAGAAAACTCTTCCAACTTGGGTTGTGGAGAAGATGACCGCCATCATTTGCCTTTCATAGGAGGCTAAATTTATTTATTTATAAAATGTTTTACCAGGAATTAATACATTGAGAGTTACCTCTCGTTTTCAAGTATGTCCTGGGCATAGAGTTAAGACAAATAATACAGGTCCTGTGGTGGTCCCATCTACCCATATATTTGTATTCATGTTTACTGTTGTGATCCTATTCTCTTGAGCATTTATACCCACTATTCCATGCCAAGTATGCTTCGTCTCTACAGAGCAGAGTTCCCTTAATAGCTTGGCATGTTTACCCACGATGCCATTAATTAGTACCTCTAATTCTGCATCTGTAAACTTAACGGTCCGATGCCTGGACGATTGACCACCAGCTGCAGAGGTGGAAGCCTACTCAGTCACGTTAACAGCTGTAGGGTCAGGCTATAATGGCTTACAAGCTTTCCTGTGTGTTGTGTATTTATTTGAATTTTTACGTGCGTGTGGGTGTTTCTTTTAGGTGACACGTGTTACACGGTTGGAACTCATGTTACATGTTTCCTACTGATGAACAAAGGAACATAGGGCACAACGGGTTTAGCAAATCAAACTCATTTATTGAGCCAACACAACGTTTCAACCATGATGGTCTTTATCAAGTGACAACGATAAAGACCATTATGGTTGAAACGTCGTGTTGGCTCAATAAATGAGTTTGATTTGCTAAACCCGTTGTGCCTTATGTTCCTTTGTTCATCTGTTCAGGACTGATCGCAGGCTTTCGTGCAAACACTGGAGCACCGGTAACTGTATCATTATTTTTCTTTTTGAGGTGTGCAGCATTTCTCTTATATTGTCTGGACATGTTTCCTACTGCACATGTGCATTGTATTGGTTATTGCATCTCCTTGCTATTAACGTATTCGCTAATGTATTTAGCACAATACTGCTTCTGATTACGGACATTGTTTGTGCAGATCATATCCATACCCATAGCTTAGTGCATACCCATTACATTCGGTGTAAACAACGTCCATGCTCTGGTTAAGTAATGTCACATTATTTGGGCCTGTGTGTTTAATCACTTTATTTTACTTGTCAAGATTTAATATATGTGTCTGAACAGAACATGGGGTAGTGGCAATCAACTTTTTTGAGCTTGTTGAATTTTTGATGCACTGCTTGTGATATTCTGGTTATATCAATAACATCTATACACGCACATAAAGATGTCAGACTGAGAACTGACACTAACAGCAATAACCATCCAAAGAATGATTACACTATCCATCTCCAGGCTTTTTTTTATTTATACTAAAACTCATATATGTTATTTGCACAAATAGAGCAACTGCAGACACATACAGTGCAACCAGATTTTAAACAGGGCATCCATTTCAAAGGAGCCAAATCATATCTAATGATGCATTAATCACTGCAAATAATCCACTTTACTGCCTTCTGCCATGTTTCCATACACAGAAGCACGTCCCAAACCTGATAATATTTTCCCCAAATACATTTCATAAGAATCCCAACTTAGGGACGTCCTTAGCATTTTCGGGGCCAAAGCGGCTCACTGGCTGAGTGGCCTAAGCCCCCATGGTAGAAGTAGGTAAGAGTACTTACCCCGCTGGCCCGTGTGATTCCTGGAAGTGGGGCCCTCCTCCTGGAGCTTAGCACTGTCATGGTAACGCAGCGTCATTTGTCAACAGAACAACACGATGCTGCAGGAGGAGGTCCGCTCCAGAGAAGGTAAGACCCCCCTCTCAACACATGCACACACTTAGGTTTACGCACACGCACCTCTCTCTCTTACCTTGGAGTGAGGAGCGGTCCTACGCTGGTCCGAGGTCCCGCACACATTGTAGTAGGAATGTTTTGTTGCTCTTCCTGGTGCTGTTCTTTTTTTACCTCTGTGCCAATTTCGTTTTAGATACATTGCAGCTGTGAAGGGGTTAATAATGCACATAAAAAGACATGGCAGCCCGCATTGCCAGTGTGACCAATGTGCACTAAGAAACTTAAACCATTTGCACTTACCAAGAAGTATATTATTTCCTGTGTCCCTTCTAGTCACTGGTCTGGGACATACAGTACCTAAAATCTAGTAAATGCATTGTTTTTAATGGCTTGATGAGATTTACATGGTCAGATTTAATGCACTATTTTAAACTGTGGAGATATCTATAAGGTGCCAAATTATATTTAAAACAATATCCAAGAGGTTGTGAAAAAGCAATACAAATTTACAATCAATTAGCCTCTCCTTTCCAGACATTAAAACCTTATTAAACATTTTATGTCTGAAGCTAAACATATTATTCCCAAAGACCTGATTTATGACGGCCATCGTGTCTGAAGTGTGCGTCTTCGCGCAAACCCAGGGTGCACCAGGGCAGCGCAGCAGAATGAAGAAAACTTTCTGAGATTACATTTTGGAATTGATGAATCAGACATTCAGAAGGACCTTTCTCTGCCTCTCTGCAGATCTCCGACTGTGCTGTTTATGTTTGTTTTTAAAATATTTTCCTCGCTAGCAAAATGTACAAGTACTGTAGATAATTAGTGGCATGAAAGGTTAGTGATTATCTCTCAAATTAAAATGACACCCTTTAGAAAAGAGATTGAAGATGTCTCATGTACACCCTTAAAGAACGCTCCTTCTGGTACAAACATAACGAGCCTTACTGTCTTCACTGGCGCGGTACCGGAAATTGTGTCTTCCACGGTTGTGCAGTGAGGGGTCCATGCTTCTAAATGGGGGAATACTATGGTGACGCAACCACTCCGGTCACCAAAGGCAGTTCGGTTAACTATATCTGTATAGCATAATGTACTATATCAACAATTACCTTTTAGAGCTACTCACACTTTAAATGAGTTCTGATGACATCACTATCCATTTGAGAACTCCAAGGTGTACCGTGAACATCATCAGGTCCAGCACTATATAGGTGCACTATAGGTGCCCTATGACGTACACAGTACATCATGCAAGAAACGCTTGTTTTCTAGGTGGGGATCGATCCAATGGAGCGGTGAATGAGATCAGAACAGCAATGGAACATCTTCCACTTCTGTTCCTGTTCTGTGGACCTGTCCACAACTACGGAATTGCAGCACCAATCTATTGCGTTCTTGAGATCTGGAAGATCAGTGGCACCAGTCTTCCAGCACTGAAAGGGTTAATGAGATACAATTTGTTAAATTAAATACAGTGGCCGCACTGAACAGGGAAGCTTAAAATTGGGTATCCAACGAAGAATTGTTTTGTCATTTCTTGACAATTTTAATTTTTTTGCCGGGTTTATTTATATTTGTGCTACTTATTTTAGATTGTTTACCACAAACAAAGAAGATTTTCTGTGGGTTACGGCTAACAGAACAGAGGAAAAGACTATTTTAGACATATAATTATCTTTTGCAGTTACAAGTATTCAGATCATCTAATAGCAGAGCAGATCATCATTCTTTCCACTACAAGAGCTGCATGTGAATACCAGTGGTACCTGCCTAGACTGTGAGTACTTGTGGTACCTGCTGTGGCAGGACGTCCTCACGGCGGGGTCAGTAAGGCGCTAGATACGATCGGAAATGTTAAACTATAGTGGTTTATTAGCCACAACCAAAATAAAGTACCGGTGCACTGTCCCTTTAAGAAACTACTTTCTAGAAATGAAAGCCTATTTCCGTTAGGGAAACTAACTCACTTCTTGAGCCCTTACTAACAGGACAGCCAGCTAATCTGGTTATGCCCAAAACATATGCTACACAAAGTATAACCAATAAGTATAATAATAAAGTCTTATCTGTTATGCAGCTCCAACAGCAAACAGGAACGTGGTTCCGGGGAGCAGGCTGTGTCCAGCTCGCAGCAATCTTTATCTTTATCCTGGGTTGGGGTCCCAGCTGGTCCCAGCAGCAAAGCTCCTCGCAGGACTGGGGGACCAGAGCAACAGCTACGGCTTCCTAACCAGGAGAAGTCTCTCCACCTTCCTGTGGAAAAACAAGCTCACCTTGTGTGAGCAACTTCCTGCTTTTTAAAGCACTTGTTTCACTGATGAGTTCAGCCCTGTTTAATCCGTCTTCAGCTGTGCTTTCTTTCTCTGAGGAGATTAACGCTCTGTGTACTGGCTGCAGCGTCTCTCCATTCACTATTCCAGCCTACTGAGTCAGTGACTCTGTCACACTGCCTAGACTATGAGTACCTGTGGCATAGACCGAGTACAGATTCTTGCTAAATAATTTCTGTACATATCTAAACAATCTTCATTTGATGGAGTTTAAATGCATACTGGAGTGAGAACCAGAGCATTTTCGTTTGCCCTTTAACATCACCAAGCGTTGGATACAGTGCCGCCGACAGGGGGGGACAGAAGGTACAGATGTCCCGGGCCTGGAGACTGCGGGGGCCCGGGCCGGTGCTGCAAGTTGGGCCCGACATCTGGCCAGGCCCGGCTGCTGGTCGCAGTCGGGGGCCCGGCTCTACCAGCTGCCTGCAGGCCTCTTCCTCCGTCTGTCCCCCACCGAGGTTCCAATGCTGGCGGCGCGTGACGGGCCTCTGACGTCAACGTGCCAAAAGTAAGCTTGGCCTAGCTTCCGGCCTACGCTGGCATGGGAGGCCCGGCACTGACGTCAGAAGCTTGGTGTGGGTCAGAGTGAGGGAGAAGCCTGCAGGCAGCTGATGGAGAGCCAGGGCCCGGCCGCGACCGGCTGCTGGGCTTGGAAAGAAGCCAGGCCCAACTTGCAGCACGGACCCCGAGATCATCCACAAGGTAAGTGTATATTTTATATGCATTAGGGTTTTTTTGTATGTATTGGATTTTTTTTTCTATGTATTGGGCTTTTTTTATATGTATTGTGGCTTTTTTGTATGCATTGGGGTTTTTGTTCATATTAGGGCTTTTTTGTATGTACAGTATTGGGAGGAGTGGGGTATTTTTTAATATGTATTGGGCGGTGGGGGGTGTTAAAATATGTAATGGGGGGTGGGGTTTTTTGGTATGTATTTTGTGGGAGGGATTGAGTGAAAGTGGGGTAAATGACAGAAGGTGGGGGCGAGTGAGGAGAGAAGGGTGAGGGGATGGAGTGAGTGAGGAAAAGAGGGAGAAAGAGTGAGATGCAGGGGAGAGAAATACATGCGGGGAGGGGAGAGTGAAATGGAGTGTGTGAGGGAGTGAGAAATACATGGGAAGAGGGGGGGAAGACAGGGGTCGCAATACCGCCGACACCTGGGGGGGGGGGGGGGAGGGAGGACGTAACTCTAGTCCTAGGCCCCATGAAATCTGTCAGCGGCCCTGGTTAGATATATTACTCACCCAAGTTTGCAAAGATTCCTAACAAGGAATAACCCTTCACATGCTTGACACAATGGAGTGTAAGATTGCACATTATGCCAGGGCCCTGCACCGCACTCTGACTTTGCTAAATGGTCGGAATGTGGTATTGTCCCGGATCACATGGAGACGGGCACAGGTTTTTACACAAAGGTTATCGAGTGCACAGGCAGGAGGGAAAATATGCAGAACATGAGGGAATTGTTTGTACTGTAAGACATATACTGCAGTTTTTTATTTACTAATTGAGAGCTACATTGTTCTATGATTATGTTTTCTACCTTAGTACTGTACATATCTATACAAATGGGTAAGATTCTGCCTTGTGAAAACCTCTTGCACTATAGCTGGGCACATAGTGTTGCAATTAACCCAATTAATATACAAGGCTATTGATACGAACAGATTCAGGGGCCTATGCAGAGAGCAGCGGTAAGGGGAATAGCGGCATTTATTGGAGAAAAATGCCTGTAGAAAGGCAGGTACTGGCGAGTTTTAAAAAAAGCGCCATTTTTTTTTTTTTATTTGCAAATTTCGCCGCGCGGCTGGAGAGAACCTAAATCTCTCCAGTGTTGAAAACTGCCGTATTCAGAGAGGCGCGATCGCCATCTAGCGGCTGTTCGCGGCAAAAAAATGGCGCGATTTTCAACATTTTGCTTCTCCAAAAAAATTTGGCAAGAAGCTGGCGCTCGGCGGCCGGTGGGGGAAAAAAAAAACGCGATTTTTTTCCCACAAGTTTCAACAGCGCTCATATCGCTGGTTGAAATTCTCCATATGCAGACAGGATTCTAAATGCAGTTTTCGGACCTTTCTGCATATGGAGAAAAAAACTCTCCATTAAAGCTACTTTTTATTCCCCTCTCCAATTTTAAATAGCGCTGCTCTCTGCATGAGGCCCTTAATCTAAAGTGATGGTTTCAATTATTTCCGATATTTTGTTATGGTTCTGTATCACATAGAGACGTAGCCGCCATTATAGCTCCTTCTGGCGCAGTGTAGCGTGACACACAGCACGCCACCAGGAACAAACACCATTGTGAAATAATAAACCTTGCGTAAAAAATGGGCGTGGTTAATGTGTTATTATATCGTTTGGCGCGCTCCAGCGGTGAAATAATGCTGGCAACATCTGTACTTTGCATTTCAGAGCTCTGTTCTACATAATTAAGCGTGCTTTATTTTACTTTTATCCAAAGTCCGCAAATACATGATATTGCTTTTATCTGCAGTTTAATGCTTATTTTATATATATATATATTTATATATATATATATATATATATAAAGGAAAAAAGAGGAGAGAGCGCACGCCCATAGCGTATAAAAGTATTTAATGAGGGGGAAGGGGGAGAGAGGGGGGTAAAAAACGCACTTACAAAAATGCAATAAAATCAAGCATATGTGATATATAATAATCACCACCATCCGATTTTTCTCTAGACTCTTGGGGCAGTCCCAGGCTCTGTTGGTAACGGAGCAACGTCACAGCAGATTCCCAGGGCTGGTAACACCATCCGGTTAGACTGCAGACTTTTGGGGCCGTCCCAGGCTCCGTTGGCAGTGGAGCAGAGTCCCAGCAAATTCACAAGGCAGGTGTGCTGTATAATAGTCCAAGAAAGAGGTCCCGTAGTAGTGGTGCCTATAGCACTCGCGCCTGGATCAATACGCTCCAGCGCTTCGTGTAGACTCCAATGTCTGTGCGTCTGACGTCACGACGCTCCCTGACGCGTTTCGTCAGTCACGGCTAACTTTCTCAAAGGGATAACATGAGAGGGGGAGGTCCGGTATTATATATACACAACCTAATGATGGTAATTAAAAGAAGTAACCTCCCCTACTCAGCTGCAATCATTTTTTGTGCTGCTACACACTTATACACACCCATTAACAGGTAATACAGATAATTAACCCTAAAAGAATTGGAGGAGATAGTTGGAGTAAGAGCAAAATTAAAAACATACACTCTGAATACCAGTCTAAATACCAATTCATTTTAAATGAATTGCACAATTTGTACAAAAATACTTATATCTGCCAATTCACTTATATAAAAACCATAGATGTATACTATATGTATATAACCCATAGACTGGTATAACATTGTACATAAAGGCAGAAAAGAACCGAGAAAATCCTAAAGGGATCATACCAAAATAAAAGTAAAAGTAAAAATAAAAGAATTCAGCCTGCATGTGCTTCAAGACCTGGTTGACCAATAGTATATAAATTTATATATGGGATATGTTATAATTATCCACAGGGTGCATCAGTTAATTAATACTTGAGCACACCTAGTATATAGAGAGGAATGACTCACATACAGGCTAATACTATACATATATATTTAATAGCTGAAAAACAAGAGATACATAACATCATATATATTATATAAATAAAATGCAATAGTGTGTACATATATAGACATACACAATCAAGTACAAATATTACCCTTGGCGGGTGTGTAGATAATTTAAAATTGAATATAGACAATATCTCATGTGATCTTTTCAGGAAAAAACTGATCAGATTGGGGATATTTTGAACCATCAGTCTGGAGTCTGTATGCCACAAACAAGGCCAGGACCCGGAGAACTAATGAATTGTGAGAGCATATTTTAATTAATTGTATCGTTAAGTTATGTGGAAAAAGTATATTATATAAAATATATAAAGAGGTATGTATGTGAAAAAGACATATAGTGTATGTGAAAAAGGAAACTTTACCATTTGTCTCATTCGCCAATGTTTACTACCCGGGCCCTAAATGGCCAAACTAAATTTAGTGCCTTTTAAAGTGAATATTAATTTTAATTTTATTTTAATTTTATTTTAATTTATATGAAGGCTATACAATAATTGTAATAGTGTATGTGAGGATAAATACCTAATACCATCTATTAAACCCTAGGATGATCTTATTTCTAATTAAACCACATAAATGTGCAAATATAAATATTCATAAATACATCCATTATTCAGACGGGGGGAGAGGATGGAATGGGGAGGGGGGGGGTGTGAGGGGGTGGGGGGGGAAAGGGGGTGGGGGAAAGGGGGGGGGGAGATCCAGACAAAGGATGGACTGAGAAGCAGAGGAGAAGAACAGGAAGAGACATCCACGGAGTGACTAAACTAAAGTACTGACATCCAAACATTCGTTAAGTCCCCCAGGATTAAAGGTGCCCAATTGGTGAATCCAAAAGGTTTCCCGCCTACAGAGTGTCTTGAATCGGTCGCCTCCTAGAACACAAGGAGAGATGGTCTCTATTCCCATAATTTGCATAGTTTTGGGATTTTGTTGGTGAAATAATTTAAAGTGTCGAGAGACACTATGATTATTGAGACCCTTAATAACATTTCTCCTGTGTTCCAGGAAGCGAGTTCCCAATGTTCTCGTGGTGCGTCCAACGTATTTTAGACTGCACCCGCACTGTATAAGGTACACAACATAAGTGCTATGACAAGTGATAGAGCTACTGATGGCATAGGTGATGCCCCTACTTAGAGAACAGACATGAGTATTATTCAAAAGATGCCTGCACGTAATGCATCGACTGCGGCCACAGGGATGGTTACCCAATGGTCCCTTATTTTTTGCAGTATCACAGATTGAGGAAGACTTAAGCCTAGTGGGAGCTAATATACTTTTTATACTTCTAGCCTTCCTGTATGTACACTGGCGACACACTTTATTCGAGCTTGGCTAGTCCCACGAATTCGGGTATACCCGGGTGTATTGAGGTTTGTGACTGTTTTCTGCCCGAGTACATTGAGTTATTTTCCAAGCAGGGATTGAAGCGTTTTATTCCCGCTGGCTGCAATACTGCACAGTATATATATATAAACTGCATTACAATTCATGAATTTATGCCATCTGGTAGACACGCGAAGCATTGCAGCCTATTAAATCCTAATCATTATCATTTAACAGATCAGCCGCCCATCAGCCAGGCATGAACCCAGGCTGGGAAGGCAAATGCAACGGGGCTTGTCAGAGGTTAGGAGTGGCGCATTCCAGGTATCTGCCAGGTACATACCGGGTATTTGCTCGAATAAAGTGTGTCGGTGCAGTAACAGTAGCTCTATCCGGCAGGATAGGTCCTAGATGGGGATCACACTTGAGGACGGACCAATGATCGTTCAAAATTCTATTAATGGATTTGGATGACTGGTTATAGGTGGTAATAAACCTCACATTCGACCTATCCGTCCCTGTATGCATTGCTGGGATGTCATATCCTAAACGTTTTCCTTTTTGTTGTTTATTTTTTGATTTCTCAAGCAAAGTAGCTCTGGCAATGGAACTCACCTTGCTGAGAGAATCGGAAACCACGACGGGATCATATCCCTTAGAAAGAAACTTCTTCCCGAGTGTGACCGACTGGTTTTCGAAGTCAACATCCCTTGTGCAGTTCCTCCGTATTCTATGGAACTGCCCCAAGGGAATATTGTTGAGCCAGTGTTTGTGATGGTTGCTGGACGCATGGACGTAGCTGTTCACAGACACAGACTTGAAATGTGTGGTGGTGATAATATTCAAGTCTGTGTCTATGCTCAGGGCCAGATCCAGAAAGACAGTGGACAAGCTATTAATATCAAAAGTGAAGTATATGAAATATGAAGTTCTACATAATTAAGCGTGCTTTATTTTACTTTTATCCAAAGTCCGCAAATACATGATATTGCTTTTATCTGCAGTTTAATGCTTATTTTATATATATATATATATATATATATATATATATATATAAAATATATATTTTTTAATCCTGGAGAGCTATTCAGTCACCATAAAAAAAGTGTACTTATTATTTCAGGCACTTGCTGTTTATTTAATCCTTTTATTCAGGTAATTTTGCTGAGCTGCTGGGCGATCCAGAGAACTTGCAGGAAATCAGTACTTTTTACCATCTCCAGCGAAATGAACTTTGAGGTGCAGTATACTGTAGCTCTGCCATTAACTGTGACAGACCTGTATAATGTAGGTTTTGTTTTTGAGCCACTTTAACCAATTTTAAGTGGGACCTCTTGATGAACCGTTACATTTAATTATTCATTCAACTTAATTACAGTTTGACAGTCTTATGCAATGCTACAGCCATAAAGTTTTTTTCTTAATTAAGAATCTCTCGTGCCCTTGCTGCGAAGCTGTCACAATATTTCTTTTTAACACACAGATCATCAGTCAAACTATTGATCAGATTAGGAATGATTCATTTTGAAGGCTCAAGGAAAGTCTACACCTACATCTTGTCTTTCAGACAAATTTAGATAACTTAGATTACCTTGATACATAAGTCAAACACTGATTATGATAATCACAGGAAAGCTACCTTCTTCTGCACATGAATATATTAATTAGGTGATTGAAATTGAATATGGCTGCAGATCCAGTGAGCATTATTCTGGGATTTTTATACGACAGCTCTGAAAGCAGCATTGCCTGATCTGGGGAAATGTGGTTTTTATGGAATTTCACAAATCGGAAGATATTTAGCATTATTTTGTAATGAAAAAGTTTGCACAAACGTCTGGGACCACGCCAGTCAGAACTGGGACAAGGAAGGGGTAGGTTATGTGTGCAGTGTCTGTGGCACCTGCACTAGGCCAGATACCCCCTATTAGGCCCCAGCTAGGCCCCGACTCCCCTCAGCTTGTGGATGCTGAAGGGATAGGCCCACAGATAGGGAAGCTGCCCCTGTAGTAGAGTGAGGGACACAGCCAGGACGCAGCTGCATCCTGGCCTCAGGTGCTCTGGGACCAGACACATGCTACTAAAGAGACATTACATATGGTGGTACAATTCACACGGGACCCACCCAACGTAGAGGCGGATGCGTCACGGTTCATCAACAGATCTGTGAATCCCATATTACAGCTGCAGCGCTCCTGGGTGGTGGATCACCCGGCAGGTACCCAACGCAACACGTGCACCAACCAACACTTTAGTGGGCAGCGCTGCACCACACATTGAGTGGGGTATTACCTTGTGGACACCAGGGTGGTTGGGTGCCCAAGGGCCCCTCAGGTACATTGGGGGACTGTGACTCCAGGGTGGGGAACGGCGTATTGGAGAGTAAGGCCGTGCATGGCCTGGTTGGTGGGACTGCATATGTTCCTTATGTTGCTTGCAGTAAAACTGTTATCTTTTTACTAAGTGTGTGTTATATTGCATGCGGGTCCTGTAACGGGGTTATTCTACATATAGAATCCCGTACAGATGGAGGCGCTACCGAGCATCGATCCAGATACACTCCAGGTTCCCAGCAGCGGAGGCTCAGGCCTCCTGTGAGCCACAGGTATCGCACCCCACACACACACCGTAGTCACACATCTCCCAGGGGGTGGGGGACAGTGCGCTACATAAATTACATGGGGTTATTGAGCGTTGACTTTTTCTGAGAGTACCGGAGATTAGACCTCTGGAAAGGGGGAGAATAGACCTCTGGCAGGAGAAATATTATACCTCTGGCAGGGGGAAGATTAGACCTCTGGCAGGGGGAGATTAGACCTCTGACAGGGGGAGGTTGGACCTGTGGCAGGGAAAGGTTGGACCTGTGGCAGGGGGAGATTGGACCTGTGGCAGGGGGAGATTGGACCTGTGGCAGGGGGGTTGGACCTCTGGCAGGGGGGAGATTAGACCTCTGGCAGGGGGAGATTAGACCTCTGGCAGGGGGGAGATTAGACCTCTGGCAGGGGGGAGATTAGATCTCTGGCAGGGGGGAGATTAGACCTCTGGCAGGGGGGAGATTAGACCTGTGGCAGGGGAGGTTAGACCTGTGGCAGGGGGGAGGTTGGACCTGTGGCAGGGGGAGGTTGGACCTGTGGCAGGGGGGAGATTGGACCTGTGGCAGGGGGGAGATTAGACCTCTTGCATGGGGGTGATTAGACCTCTGGCAGGAGGAGATTAGACCTCTGGCAGGGGGAGATTGGACCTGTGGCTATAAGCAATGACTGAGTTAGGAGCAGAGGAGCTGGTTCAAATCCCCGTCTCAGCTCCTTGTTATCTCGGGCAAGTCACTTTATCTCCCTTTGCCTCAGAACTAAGAACATAGATTGTAAGGTCATCTGGTCAGGACTGTGTATGTAAAAATCTGTACAGTGCTGCGTACTGCATACTATATTGTAATTGTGATGTCTTTGAGGCCCATTGGGAGAAAAGTGCTATATGAAATAAAATTTAGGTTACAGACCTTTCTGAGACATGTGAATGTGCCCACAAGTGGTATTTTTATTTGCTGTACACTATCTTTAAAGAACTCTCATGTAAGCACAACCAAGCCATTCCCTCAAAATAAAAATACTGTCATATATCCAGCTTTAAGCATCATTTCATATTTCTACCAACCCCGAAAAGGTGACATGAATAAAAAGTTGATTTAATTTCTTTCCATAAAGAATAACTAAATGAGATATTAAAAATAGGCTCTAGAAAAATATCACTTATAACCCATGTGCACAAGAGCGTTTGGTGTGCTCCAAAGTTCACATACAGCAATATAATGAAATCTTTTCACTTGGTGCAAAGGAAAGCCTATCATAACCCTAAATAAATCCATTATCAATCTGCAGGGTGTTGAGATTTCCTTTGCTCTGGAAGGTCCTGCCATGCATGGCTATGAATGGCATGTCAACCCTTACCAGAATTGCAGGGATGATTAGAGGCGCTCTGTGTGACTGACATATTCATTTCAAGGCAATCTGAAAAGTGCTAAGCTTTGTTTTTCTTGGACTTTACTAGTATAACAAAAGAGGAGCAAAGTAAATGTTTGCAGTAGTTTTTTAATTTGTATGGTCCGGGCTGGAAAAACTAGAATACAATCTTCCAGGACAAAGTTATTTGTATGATAAGTACTTCAGCTGCTTTGTTAATGTTATAACAAGATTTACCTGAGGGGACCCAAATGCAATTAATCACACTCACAATCCTTTACACAATGTCCGGATCCAGGACCATGTCAAAAAATACGAGAGACACGCCCCTGCCAGTGATGTCACAGCGTCACGGAGCGAGCGTCGAACATTTGGACAAAGTGCTGCAGCATTCAGATTTAAACTGATCATATATGAAGATACAGCACTTTAGAAATTCTACAATAGGAGACCCAAAGTCTGTTTTTGGACACATTTTGCAACAGTAGAGCTTAGTAAAAATGTGAGAAACTTGGCTGGTCCATTTGTAAACAAATTCATATCTGTTAGAAAATATCAAAAACAAAATATCCAGATAAGGCAATGGGATTTCTACCAAAATCATCCAAGCACATGCTAAAAATAAAAATTTGTCAGTAGAGAGATTATGTTAACAGCTTGTCACCTATCCCAAAGAAACAGGTTTTAAACAAGGCCTCCTGGTAAGGGTGTATAGATGCTTATGGAGGGTATGTTCTAATTTTTGCAGAATGTTCAACCTTCAAACATTTCTCACAAAACAATGTAATTGCCTAATTTGGAATTTATTTTTATAAAGTTCTCCTATTTATCTATTTCATAATTTCCTAAGGAATTCATCATTCATAATTCATAAGAAAACTAAAAGACAACAAAAATATCAATACACTGATATGTTCAAAATGCATCTGCCGGAGTGAAATTATGAGAACGTATCCTATATACAGAGGCCCAAAACTTCAAACGTGTTCTATTAGATGGAATAATGCAGAAATCCTTTCAAATATTATGGATGTATAATATGTACAATGCTTTTCATTTTTTTTTTTTTTTTAATTGGACACAAATTAATCCCCTCACTGACAGTGGGGAAAGAAGCTTTTTTTCAAATCGTGCATTGCCGTCCCCCTCTATCAGTTAGGTGGCTAAAAGAAAAAAGCAACTAATATGCATTTGTAATATCGAACATAAAGTGAATATTGATAAAAAAAAATTCTCCCCTCAAATACATCCATAGAACACAAATCAATGGAAACCGCACACTGGCATTTTACGATGCAGTGTTCTAGTAGAGTTATTGATCTTGGGAAAAGGGATTCTTTGCAGGATGTAATACCCTTTTATTGACCCAGCAAGAAAGATATTTAAGATTGTAAGAGTACACAGACTTGTTTAAATAACTGATGTTTGTCCATTAAAATGTGTCACAACCTGCCACAAACCTCCACTATTTCATTCCAAATGATCCTATTACAATGTCACTTTCACCCTGAAGCTCATATATCCCATTGTTCATGGTCGTTAGAGCAGGGGTGCTCAACTCCAGTCTCAAGACCCCCCAACACGTCAGGTTTTAAGGCTATCCCTGCTTCAGTTTGCTCAATCAGAGGCTCAGTCAATAACTGGGCCACTGAATGAGCCACTTGTGCTGAAGCAGGGATATCCTGAAATCCTGACCTGTTGTGGGGTTTGGGGGACTGGAATTGAGCTTGCCTGCCTTGCAGCTTGACAGCTCCTGTGATGATATTTTGAGACGAGGTCAGATTTGGGCGTGTACAGGAGATGTCTCCATTTCAGGGGGTGTATTATTTTATGTTAAATAAACATGTTCATAAAAGCAAAAAAGCTGATTAACTTTAAAGTGGGATAGTCGTACAGTAAAATACTTTGTAGTATATATTTGTAAAAGGGAATGCAACTTTAAAATGACCAAAAACCCCATGCAATGGAGTGGAAGAAAGTTGTAAATGATGGTGCTTCTGGGAATAGATTGTTTCTCATGCTAAAGAATCCAAAAGAAACAACACATTCATTCCTGTTACTCTTGAGGTGGAAAGTTATCAGTGTTCCTCAACATGCTTGCAGCAGATAAAAAACGACAAACATTTTATTACAGTTATGGAAATGGAAATAATAAGCAGGTCTGTATTCTTCACAGCAAACTGCTACAGTACTTTAAACAACACATTGCATAGGGGAGAAACCTGGAAGCCATCAGCAAAACAGAAAGTAACATAAACTGCTGGATGGAGAAAACAGATGTGATGCATTTTCATCAGCGAGAGACAAATGAACAGAGCAGTTAATATAAGCAGCAAATAAACTATATATATTCACCGCTCGGAAGCAGCAGAACAAGTTTTGTGTTTAAAGACATTACAACTCTTAAGATAATGACTTCTCAATGTATTTTTGAAAGCTTTTGTTTTTGTTAGGCCTAACCTTGGCGCCATTGGAAAAAATAATGATTGGAGACTGCGGAGGAAAAAGAAGTCTCACGCCATTCTCTTCACTAGGTCCGTCACCTCGCTGGGCACTTTCTAACTTTATTTCGCTTGCCAAATTTCCAGTTTAATTACTACAAAGCTATCGGTGACTTTCAACTATTTTGTTTCTCAGAAATAGGTTCAGGATTTACACTGCGGTAATAATTACGCCATGAAATTGAGGAAATCCCCATATTCAAATTAAAGTATTTTTAAGGCTCATTTTCACCATTTTTTTTTTTTAGTTGGTAAATTAGTTAATTTATGTGCAGTGTCAAAAGAGATAAATGAATGTGATTTTGGCAGCAAATTATTCCACATATCGATGCTCCACAGCTGGAGCAACAACAATTGGACTTTCAATCTATACATTTCCAGACATGAGCAGTACAGCTAGGTGCTTTTTCCTGTACTCTTCACAGTTATCATATTATCATTTATTTATAATGCACCAACCTATTCCATAGCGCAGTACAAAAAGGTTGGAGGACGGAAAACAATAAAATAACAAACATAAACACACATTGTTACAGTAGGTAGTAATAATCATATCTTTATTTCATATAGTGTTCTCCCAATGGGACTAAAAGTGCATCACAATTACATCGTACGCAGAACATAGGAATGTTACAGACACTGTGCCTTCACAGATGAGTTTACAATCTATGATTTTGGAGGGAGAATAAAGTGACTTACCCAAGGTCTCAAGCAGCTGACACCAGGAATTGAATCAGGTTCTGCTGCTTCAAACTCAGTGTCGTGTTTACAGTCAGTGTCTTTACTCACTGAGCCGCTCCTACTCTCTAAGTAAGGAGGACCCGGTTCCAAGGAGCTTACAATTTAAAGGAAGGTACACACGCGGCCGGCTTAAAGCTAATGCGGCTGCCCCCGCAGTTTAAAAATAGCTGCGGGCGACGCGCGGCTGTCTTCACCCGTTTTCGTCCGGTTTTCCCGCGCCTCGGGCGCTTTCAATAGTAAGCGCCATTAGCGCCATTATCGGCCGCCGCGTGGGAAACTCCATTCTTAAACGGAGAACAGACCCGCGGCTAGCCCGCTATGCGCCCGGCAAGCTTTAGAATAAAGCTTGCCGGGACAGTAAGTGGAAATGTGTTTCGCAGTGTTGCTTTATAATTGAAGGAGTTGGTGTTGGGGAAGAAGTAAGTGGGATTGTGTGGAGGTGGAGCTGTGAGAGCAGGTAATGTGTTAAAATGGAAATGCTTCAATATCCCAGAAACCATGCATTTACAGTCTGTCTATAACAGATGTATCTCATATACAGAATATGTATCTATGCATATGATGAGCTAAAAACACAATCTGAGAATCAGCATTCATTTTTAGAATACTGTAATAATGCTTGAATTAATTGTTCCAGGGTCAAAAAGGTCTGAATTGAATGTCACTGAGGTCAACAAATTTATACTGTACAAAAAGAGTAATTTTAACAAGTTTTTTTTTGGTATCAAGGTATCAATGCCATTTGTTCGTCATTCTGAGAATAATAAGTGCAGGTAATGATGTACATGTTAAAGGATATATCAAATTCTGCATCTGTCAATCACTTTTTGGAACATCTTAGTTTTCAGGTGGTATAAATCCCCACAGTTAATGATCCGTGTCAATTATAAGAAACTCATTTAACAAGCTTCTTACCTTTGACTGTATGTATCTGTAAGGGCACAGATTAATAAATTGGCAGTCAATGGACAATGAAAAACATAAAAAGAAATAAATACAATCCAAAAACCTGAAAAAAGACAATTACATGCATTCAATATTTTCTTTGCTTTTAGAAGTCTTCACCCTCCGAATCTCGGCGTATCAGGAAGCTCTCGACCCGCGACATCATCCACTGCAATACGACTCCATCCTCTCTGAAGATCAGCATCAGGTATAAAAATCTTCTCTTTCTTTCTTTCATCTTCTTTCTCCTTCTATCTTCATCTGTCATTCTTTTCTTCTTATCTTCAATCATCTTTTGTTTCAATCCAAACCACACGGTTAATACAAAACGGAACATGCCTTATATAGGGCCTGTGGCGTCACATTTTATGGTCAGATGGTACCGCTCCAATCTAATTGGACGCTGTATCATGTAACCATCTCTTTTTTTTTTTAACTCCACCTGCAACCCCCTCCCCCGCAAGGCCTAAACATCCACCAAGAGCTAAATACCACCTTCACCCACCCCCGCTACCCACAATAAACCGGGCACTGTAGTTAACCCCTTCATTGCATTAGTAGTTAGCCACTAAGGTAATGAAGTTGCCTGTAAATGCATTTTTAATGCATCTGATTCCTGCCGGGGCCTCCGGTGCTGGTATTCATGTGTATCAGCTCCAGAGACCACCGGCATCAATCCGATGCAGGAAAAATGCATTTTTTTTTCTAGGTCTCTCTCTCGCTGCCTTCTCACCAGCTTCACGCCAACTTTTTCTGGCGAGAGGAATTTGGCAGGAAATCACCATTCTAGAGCAGCGATTAGCCGCGAAAAGCTTTTCGAGGCTTCTAGACTTGCCCGAGTTTCAAAACCTGCCGATAAGTGGCTTATCGCGGCTTACTTGGCGATATGTTTTTGACGAGAGCCAAAAATGCATTCCCCACCCACTTATTGAGCCTTTCTGAATCGCTGTAGGCATTTTTGCCCAACAACCGCTAAAAATGGTTGATACGTGGGTTATGAAGGCTACTGGCATAAGCCCCACAGTATTTTATGTCCACAAATACTTTTTCTGTTCATTGATATACATGTCCTATAATATTTACAAGACTACATACTAATGACCCGTGCAGGCCCTAAAGCTACTATTTCTTACCTTTAAATGAAATAAACATATAATACTTTTTTGGGGAAACAAGGCCACAAGTTTATTAAATTGTATCAACAACCAGATGACCTTGCCAGGCTGTTAATCAGTGACCTGGAGCCCGCGATATTGTCGCAGCTTGTGATCCCCGCTGCTGCCAGAGCTGTAGAACAGCAGATGTATTATTCACCAAACAAATAACCACCCCGAGGTCAACACACGTTATACCAACTGTTACAATTCAACTTGCCAAATAGATTCGCCCCAAGCCTGGCAAGCCAACTCTGCCAAATTGGGACACATTACACACACCAATACAATTACATGACATATTTTTCTACTTCGAATTCTCCCTCATAAATGATTATTTATATTATTTTTCCGTTTTTTAGGCAAACTAGTAACAGCAGAAAACCAAAAATAGGGAGGGAGGGACTGTAATGCCTCAAGTTTCTGTAGGAGGCCCTCCCCATGTGACCATCCGTTTTGCCTGAGAACGTAACCCTTAGCACTGGAAACTGTTGTAGGGAGTATCAGAGCCCCACAGAGGTCTGATCTTATCTAAAAGTGCTCTGGTACGGGGCACTGCTGCTTTCTTTTACTAGGACCACATCATGGGCAATATAATAAAAGAACATTTGCTTAGGATTCCAACAATAATTTTTTTTCCAATTTGTATTTGAAATACGTGCATTGAATTGAATTAAGGGGTTTATGTTTTATTCTGCCTCTGATTTGTTTTTGATGAGTTCTTCCTATGTCTCTCTTTTTGTGGCTCCTTGGATTCCAGCTGACACAGACTGCAAAAAAAAAAACAGTTTGAAACACTTGGCTTGAAAGTAAAACATAATAGTGAGATTTTTTTAAAGTCTTAAATTAGATTCTGCACAATGAGAATCTGCGAGTGAAGGAAGAGAATATAAACTGAAGGAACATATCAGCCATTTTTTATTGAAGAGCTATTTGCACAAAATTGAAACTTTTAATATGCTCGCAGCTTCCTCTGCTGTTCTTTATGTGGATTACATAGATTTGAGTAACTTTGTGACCCTGTTTGTATCATGTTAAGAAAGTTGTATTTTAAGCACGAATAAATAAAAGCATAAAACATTCTCAAAACTCTTAAATTCACAATGTACAAGAATTTCAAAGGGTCAGAAAAACAATGATGTCTTCACAAGAAAGGATATAACACATCACAGCATAAGAAGGTAATACTTTACACTTAGGGCCTTATTCAGAAAGTCTCGATAAGGCCCTTATAGAGCACTTATCGACCAAAATGGGCACTCGTATTTAGATAGCCTCGATAAGTGCTCGATAATGGCCTGTATCTATGCAAAATTTTATCTCCATCCGAAATTCGCTGACTGAGCAGCGATCAGCTGCTTATCGACCATTTTCGGATGGTTGATAAACTCGCGCTATTCAGAGACCCGCGAGTCGGGTGTCGCGGCCTATCGCAGCCCATCGCAGGCCTAAAAAATGATTTTCTCCCCAAATCCAATTCCCCACAAAATAGTTGGTCAATTGGTGGGGAGATGGCCTCGATGAGCTGCAATGGGTCGGGACTTAGAAAAAATCAGGCCCCTTTCCTGCCTCGGATTGATGCCGGGGGTCTCCGGAGCTGATAGCCATTAATAGCAGCTCCGGACCCCCCCGGCATGCATCCAAAGCAGGAAACATGCATGTACAGCAACTTCATTACCTTAGCGGCTAACCGCTAAGGCAATGAAGGGGTTAAACACCCGTGCCAGGCTTACAGTAAGAAACATACAGTACAATACAATACTGTGGCAAGCAGTGGTGGGTGAAGGGGGAATTTGGCCCTTGGTGGCTGTTTAGGCATTGCGGGGGGGTTGCGGGGGGAGTTAACCCCTTCATTACCTTAGCGGTTAATACCGCTAAGGTAATAAAGGGGTTACCCAACCGCTACCAACCCGCAAGGTCTAAACACCCATCCTTAGGGCTAATATCCCCTTCACTCACCCGTGAGGCCTAAGCACCCACCTCAGACTGACTATACCCAGCCTATACCCATTGAGTAGTATAGTGGTACATCATACCCATATAATAATAATAATATGGGCATGATAAGCCTCTATAGCACTCAATGGGCACCCTAATAAAAATACAGTAATACACAAGACACACAGTAATAAAACCTAACTATAATCCCAAAAAACACACTTCACTAAATACACAGTAGCCAGCTAATCCAATCAATAGAAGCAATTACAACATGAACAATTAATTAATTAAACCATTATCCGATCAAACCAATTAATCCCTAAACCAACTCAAAATGAATAGTAGCACTAACCAATGTCAACAATGAATTAATCCTACATTAATTAATGTAACCATTAGAAGACAAATAAATACATTAAAACTATCTCTGAAGTATCCATAAAACACATTAGCTAACATAATATAACATTAAGTACAAGCGAACACAAATCGCAAACATTTTCTTACATTAACCATAAACAAACAATCACATCCACATCATTAACGAGCGAGAAATGCCCCCCAAATATTGGCATAATAATGTATTAATCTGTACCCTAAAGTGGTACAGATTAATATATTATCACTCAATGTACCTCCCCCAAAAAATAAAAAATCACATCCAAAGAATAAACCTGTAAAAAGAGACATTTACAAACATTGAATATATTACTTACCATTAGAAGCGGTGGCCCTCCAAATCCCGGGGTAACAGGAAGCTCACGTACCTTGAAGGCCTCCAACAGCATCTGATGCCATCCGCCATCAGGATCCGGCTCAGGTACCCCAATCTTCTTTTTTCTTTCTTTACTCACCGTCTTCTATCTTCATCTGTAACCATTTCTTGTTGTTCTTTATCTTCTTTCTTCATCTGTCAATCCATTAAACCCCATGTTAAATCCCAGCCGATGCTGTCTCATCGGCTTCTTGGGCTCAAATGAGGCGTCACGGCCTTAAATATGGCTTGTGACGTCACATTTACCCTCACAATGGTTAACAGCCACCTGATTGGCTGTTAAAACCATGTGCAGACTTAAAAAAGTTTTTTTGCCGTGACGTCACTTAAAGGGAATGATGCCAGCCAATCAGAATGGCTGTGCTTCATTTACCTTTAACATGACGTCGGTAAATCCAAGATGGCCGCTGTGTCACAAGGTATTTCAGCCAATCAGATCATGGGAACCAATTCCACACGCTCAGCTTCGTTACCCCGGGAGTCGGAGGGCCACCGCTTCTAATGGTAAGTAATATATTAAATGTTTGTAAATGTCTCTTTTTACAGGTTTATTCTTTGGATGTGATTTTTTATTTTTTGGGGGAGGCACATTGAGTGATAATATATTAATCTGTACCTCTTTGGGGGGGAATTTCTCGCTTGTTAATGATGTGGCTGTGATTGTTTGTTTATGGTTAATGTAAGAAAATGTTTGCGATTGGTGTTTGCTTGTACTTAAAGTTATATTATGTTAGCTAATGTGTTTTATGGATACTTCAGAGATAGTTTTAATGTATTTATTTGTCTTTTAATGGTTACATTAATTAATGTAGGATTAATTCATTGTTTACATTGGTTAGTGTTACTATTCATTTTGAGTTGGTTTAGGGATTAATTGGTTTGATTGGATAATGGTTTAATTAATTCATTGTTCATGTTGTAATTGCTTCTATTGATTGGATTAGCTGGCTACTGATTTATTTAGTGAAGTGTGTTTTTTGGGAGTATAGTTAGGTTTTATTACTGTGTGTCTTGTGTATTACTGTATTTTTATTAGGGTGCCCATTGAGTGCTATAGAGGCTTATCATGCCCATATTATTATTATTATATGGGTATGATGTACCACTATACTACTCAATGGGTATAGGGTGGGTATAGTCATTCTGGGGTGGGTGCTTAGGCCTCCAGGGTCAGGGTGGGTTAACCCCTTAATAACTATAGCGGTTAGGAACCGCTAAGGTGATTAAGGGGTTAGGGGCCATTAGAATGTCTTTATTTTGTATATATGCTTTCTGGCAACGGAGGACAGAGGGACCTGCTGTTGTGGTAAGTATAACTGTATTTATTTATTTTATTTATGTATGCGACTGCAGTGTTTAATAATGGGCAAATAATATATTATCCATATCTGGATAATAGTTATTTTGCCCATTACTGTACTGTATGGGTTTGGGCGGAGGGGGGGAGAGGGGGGCGTGTATTGATGTGTTTTTACATATTTATTTTAATATATATTTATTTAATAGTGTAGTGGTGCAGGGGGTCTCCGGAGATGAACCACGTTTGTTTTAGGTCCGGGGACCCCCTGCTTCCCGAGATACAGGCCTCTTTATGGGGTGCCGGTATCCCTCTGTACTGAAATGTCCCGCGTCACGTGACCGGGACATTTCCTTGCCTAGGAGATACCGGCACCCCATAAAGGGTCCTGTATCTCGGGAAGCAGGGGGTCCCCGGACATAAAACCAATGTGGTTCAGCTCCGGAGACCCCCTGCACCTCTACACTATTAAAGAAATATATATTAAAATAAATATTTTTCGGGCGACATTTCAGATGGGAGAGGCGGCTCTCTCAGAGCTGCTCTCTCTGCAGCAGAAATGAATCGCTGTTTTTTGCCTTTTCAGAGGCTCGATGCTCTCGCTGGCAGCAACTCGCCAGTTTTGGGCATTTTGCTATCACTGGTATTCGAGCCTTTCTGAATACCGTGATAGCAACGCCCAAAAAACAGTCATTTTAAATTCCCTGGCGATTTTTTTATGAACACTCTCTGAATAAGGCCCTTAATCCTTCACTTGTTTTCTTTTTTAATATTATATTGTGAAGAATGATAGATTATTTAAAATAAACTAGACATGACCCCCAGATCTGTCATGTTTGTGGCCAGAGTGGAATGTTAAGGTTTATACTGAAAAGGCCAAACTTTGGACATGGAATTAGATCATTCATGGTAGTCACTCGGTCAGTCACTTGGGAAACTGTCAGAGTACAGAGAAGCATCATATTTCATAAAGTGGACTACTCGTTGACTCAGGTTGGTTGTATACATCAATATACAGTAGGAAGAAATAAAAAAACATACATTAAGAATCTAGTATTTACAAACAATATGGATCCCATCATAAAGGCTTACTTCAGCAAAGCCCTTTATCTGCAAAACAAATGGAGAAAATAAAGCAAATTAGAGATGTAGGAAGCCTTTCTGTTCTCTGTGACATGCTCACGTGTGGCCACTGGCCCTCACTGCAGCTACGCACAATCACGGCCCCAAAAAAAGTAACCAGACATTTTCGGGGCCGTGGACGACACACGGATTTCAGCATTTTAGTCCGTGGCACCGAGAACAGTACGTTTTGCTACATATTTGGCTTATTAAGGAAGCTCAGAACAAGCACTACCTAAATATCAGGATTCTTTCCAAAAGGGTTTGGTAGAGTAGTTAAGCGTAATTTATCAAAACCAAGTGAATGTATGTAATGTGAGCTTCAATATCAGGTGTACCTTTATTTGCTTTGTATTGAATTAATTTATATTACTTTATAGAAAGAATGCCGTTAAATCAATAACAAATGCGCTTCGTAGACATTCTGTTAAGGATGAAAACAAATGAGATTCAAGATTCCAGAGCAAATGTTAATAGGAAAGCTATAATTCTATTACAGTCTCTACAGCCAGTGTTATTAACTATAAGTGAGAGAGCCTTCACTTCATGGCTGAGCCTTCATCAGCCTGCCCCCATTCAGTAGATAAAACAAAGGAGCAATCTGCACACATGTATTTATCTACCATAAATGTATATATCTACAATAAATGTACATATCTATCATACAGTATGTATCCTACAACAGAGCTGAAGAAGATGTCTGAAGTAATCTTAAAATACTTAGAAACATTAGACAAAGAAGGGTGGTGAGCCGTGTTGGTCCTTTCTTCCATGTAGAAACAAAGATGGGACAGGGAGTAGGGGTATGATACCTTTAGTTGGACCAACAAGTAGTTTCAAGCTTTTGAACCTCACAGGAAATGAAGAACCATAGGTTTGAAAGCTTGTAACAGATTAACTACTTATTGGTCCAATAAAAGGTATCATACCCCCTACTCACTCTCCCTCCTATTTTACAGTTTAGAAACATTAGTAAAGCAGTAATTTTGTATATCAGACCATTTCCCAGATTCTTTAAATGTAGCTAAATCTTAGTACCTGTAGTAGTCTTTGGCCCATATGTGCTACAAAGCTGTCTTCTTCAGGCTGCGGGAGATTTTAGGGCCATTTATTTGAATACAGGCAGTCCTGGGTTATCAACGAAATCCGTTCTGGAAGTAGCGTTGGATAGTGAAACCGTTGTAAAGTGAGTCCCATGTTAATCAGTGGCAGTGAGCGTTGGATAACGCGTTCAGGCGTCAGATAACGCATTCCAACGTCAAAAAACAGCCCATAGGGTTGCATTGTAAAGCGTTGGATATGCCATTCGTTGTAAAGTGAAACAATGGATAGCGAGGACTACCTGTAGAGCTGACCTCTTTCCCAGCACGAGGAATACAGCTTCACGGAATATTGAATAGGGATCTTTAATTTCCACTCAAACAAATTAAACTAAAAGACAACAGTAATGTGTAGATACTAAAAGCTCCATTAAATGTTGCCTATTAACATGACGTTACTTAAATAGATAACATCCGCTAGTTTTCCTCAATTTAATAGGTATCCTCAAAGCTAATAATATGTGTAACCCCACTACTTTTAGGTCCCAGACTTATACCTGGTACTGAGGTGGGGACCTATGTCCCTTATGGATACTTAATGTGCCACACGAGGCCTACGGTCAGACGGCAGCAATACAACTGCTTTTATGCACTCACTATCGACTCTCTCAATAACCCTGTGATCCTCAGCAAAGGATCACTACACTTGGCATACACCATACATATAATATTACACTTAACAGTAATGCTGCGCAGGTGTGTATCTGTCAGTTGAGCGTGACCCACCCAATCCTAGGTGTATTAGCTTTGTGATGGTGCCAGGACACAGTGTGAGCTCATAGTGCACTAAAGTGTTGCAGTCCTGTACTTCAAAAGCAAAGGGTGCTTCGGTACCACTGTAATTGAAGCTGTTGATGGTCCCCTCCAACGGCGCTTGATGCTCTCTGCAACTTCCATACTTGGATCCGCTGATCCTCTCACCACACGTACTGCGATCACTCTGGCAACTCTCGATCAAGCCTGAAAGCATTCAGACTTGTGCAGATCTGACCTCATCTATCATAGCCGCCCCTTTTTTAAAGGCTCTTCTCCCTCTTAGTCTCCCCTTTCCACAGCCTTTGTTACTGGCTGCTCCTATGTCCATCAACAGGCACATGTTCATAGCACAGTGGAGAGGAACCTGCCAGGGGGCAGTGCAATTGTGTTGATTGCATCACAGGGGGTTATATATGCAATATCAACGTTCATTGTCAAAACAAGCTGTTACGTTAGCTGTATGAGCAGGGATTATCATAGCGCTGAGACGCGTTAACCAATACTCTGCACATGCACGTTGGGGAAAAATATAACGGGCGTTCCAATTAACACACATGAGCACATTGCAATTTCAAATAAATGTACATCACAAACTGAATTACTCAGCCATATCAGCTAAACATGCGCACAAAAACGTAGACACGAACGTTACAATTTCAAAAAAGTTTGCTCGCATTTATCAAATGTTTTTTTCCATAATTTTTACAAATCCAGATTCAGTTGAGTTCTGGCAAAAAACAAAAAGCTGTTTAGAACCAAAACGCCAGTGAAAATACCCAGCTTCAATCAAGACATATTCTTTTATCTTAATGAAATTACCCATACTGTATATATAGCTGATAGAGGTGTTTCCGTTTTTTCCTGACATTTAGATTTGCAAGGCAGGGGTTCCCTCTTCCTTTATTTAGATAATAGATTGGGTGTTTTGTTTTATCATACATTAGAATCAAATGTGTGCATTTTCCAAACGTTTCAGACTGTGTCTGTTTAAATCTATCTGCAGAGCCTCATTTCGCAGTAAATGTCAAATTAACGGTTGACGTGCGATCAGTTCCTCTGTCTTTTTGTTTAACATTTTCTGACCTTTTCTTGTGTTTGGTTATCTTCACAAATCTTCAGGCAGTGACTGCAGCGAAAGCAGAAAGCAAGGCCCGAAGGCGTCCTGAGACACGTGATAACAAGCACGCTGTGGAGGCCTGGTTCCTAGCTTTTTTTTTTTATAGTTTTGTCAGTTTTCCTCTTTTTAAAGCCCCCTTGTTATTGTTTCAGTGTTTGGGGATGTAATGTGAAAAAAACTTCTAACAGCGCTCTAAGCAGATTATAAACAGTGATGGGTATATAATGTGACTTCAAAGGTGACTGTGAATAAACAATGTATATATAATATCGTGCAAATAAAGTGCAAATAAGTGAATAATAAAAATAAGTGAAAAATAAAGAAATGCTGCTCAAAACCCTTGGAAGGATGGTCCACAGGAATCCCTCTTGCTGAAATGTGTGGAAGTTGAAGGGGAGCACAACTCATTCAGTGGCGAATATGCAAAATGATAAGAAACACAATATAGTGCAACAGAGTCTCTATAGGTGTATCTCCAGATTCAGTAGACTTCTGTAAATTCAGAACTCACATTTTCTCTGAAATAAACGAGCATGTAAACCAAACTCAGGTGGGTAGTGATGGTGGGATATAGTGTGTAGATGCTCCCTCTCTCTGTGTCCTAAGATTCTTGGGGATGTTTGGATGTCACTCAGAATGATACAATGGCAGTCGTGTATAGATGGGAAAACGAAAAGCCAAACATAGTGTGTACCAATAAAACGTAACAATTTAATCACTAAAACCATAAAGATGTATGCTTACATCAATAAAAACATATACTGGGCACATAGGAAAAGCGAACACTGCTTCCAGATTCTCACCCCCTCCGCATGAATCTCCTGTCGCGTCACTTCCGGTTTACTGGCGTTTCATTTCCGGTATCGCAGCGCGGGTGAACTTCACCAAATGGAGGGGATCCCAGGTGCAGACAGGTGCAGGTGAGTGGCGTCAGCAGGGCGCTTCCGACTCTACGCGTTTCACTGGTGTCTTGGGCTGCTATCGCCATTATAGCCATCCGATAGCACTTACTCTTCTTTTTTCCATACCTCTTCCGTGGGGAATTTTAAACTTTTTTAAACTTTAGTGTGTAATAATTTGTGTAATAAAACTTTTTTGTTTTCGGTCGCTTTTACTTACTCTTGTTTGGATCTGGCTGTTGAATTGTAGGTGAGCTAATTCAACCTTTTGTTTGTGACCTATGGTATTGAGTGCAAATAGTGGGGTTCTTTCAGCCCCTTTCTCTTGGGGTTCCTCTGTATATACTAATAAGTTATACACATAATTCAGTTTTAATTGAAATTGTATCAATCAGGTATTTAACACCAATCAAAATAATTTCGAACAAATTATGTCTTAGATGTATGAAGTTTTCCTATATACCCCTGGAGTTGTGCACATGGTTTTCAAGCCTAACACAACTTGCCAAATTTCACCCTATTTAGTTAAGAAAAAGTTTTCTTCGATTCAAAAGTTCACAAAAAGAGAACTTAACTCTAATAAGTAAATGAACATTGCATTTTTGCTTACTTTCTCTTACATTTGCTTTTGAAATTATAGACATCTTTATTGTAGTATATTAAAGATCCCACACATGCAGCTCTTCTCCATCTATCCTGATCAAACTTTCCCCCGTTAAACTCTCCTGTGGTGATCCATTTTGTAAATCCTCTTAAATTGTGATTTTCTTATAATAATAACAATTTCCATCACTGCCCTGCTCACTGCACCACTGAAATCATTGCAGCATTTTTATCCCTAACAAAACGAACTCTTTTGCTGCCAAAGCTGGTCCTAAAAGGGTTAGATGATGAAGTGGCTGTTAACATTAGTGGATAATGTGTTGCATGTATAGCCATGGCTGGTCCAGACTATCTTTCTGCCATCCTGTCACATAAGCCCTAGTATCTACAGGCAGTGACAGGCTACCCCTGTGGGGTTTACCACCTTCGCACAGCCTCCCTGAGTGCCAGGAGAGGTGGTGACACTGGGTCTGTGTTGCTGCCAATTATGGTGCAGACCCTGTGCCCGTCCCTTTCTGCATTAGGGAGGATGCACTCCAAATTATAGAGTGGGTTGGTTCTTCCCAGCCGGGGAAGAGAGAGCTCAGCCGCTCCTGGAGCTGAGTGAACCCAAGATCTGTGCCGAGCACAAGACCTCAATATTACCTGCTGGCCAGCACCATCCAGTGGTTTGGAACCCATTCTCTGCTATAATGCAAATGCTGTGATACCACCTGCAGTGGCTGCACCAATAAAGATCCTTTTATATATACTCCTGACTAAGTCGCAGTCTACTGGGCAGAAGTAAAGGAGAAAAGACTGTCACTGCCTCCAGCTCTGCTGGAGCCTACAGTGACTGGAGGCGCTGTCAGCAATGAAGAGAACCTGAGGATCACCAAAAGCCTGTCCTGTTCCCCACAACATCGCGGAAGTTCATCTCTTCTGAACACTCACTGGTAACCAGAACCACACCGACCTGTAGCTAGGCAAGATCTCTCAGAGGAGGGGAGGGTGGGGGGGGGGGAGGGGTGTAGCAGTGCTACACAGTGCTATGTGCTTCCAACATATTGCAACATTCCCATGTTTTGCAAAGGGGGATTTGGCTGTCAAGCTGAGAGAGGTCCGGTAGCAAAGTGAGAATGGAGGGACCTCACCTTAGTGCAGCCCCTGCAGGGAGAGTTGCTCGTTTATCCATTCCAAGCCGAAGCTCTGAAAACACAGAGATGCACCCCCCCCCCCCCCAACCATTTTGGTCACATCCCCTGCATCTCCCATCGCTCCCTACAGACTGCAGATCGCGACTTTAAGCTGTGCACGTGCCGCCAGAACAACAGGCGCGCGTGCAGCCGCCAACACTGGAGCTGTAGCCTTAGATCTGCTCAATCAGTAGCTGAGCCACTGATTTAACCACTTGTGCTGAAGCAGGGATATCCTTAAAACCTGGCCTGTTGGTGGTCCTTGAGGACTGGAGTTGGCACCCCTGTCTTAGTTGATCTCTTCAAATGGGGACATTGCATCCTTCTGTATGTTCTTTCTCTATTCTCTCCTACAGTGCCTATGTTTTCCTTCAGTGCTATTCTTCATAAAAGTGTTTGCAGTTTAAACAACATTCTCTGCCTACACACTCCCTGGGACAGAGATTCACACAGTGTTTTAATTGCCACTGACAACAAATGTTTGTTTCATGAAAACTGCTGTCTGTAAAAAAAAAAAGGCAATGGAAGAAAAAATATTAAGAATAATAATCTGGAATTGGAATTTTATGTCAGCCATACATTCCCAATAATGAGGTTATGTTGATCCTACAGTAGTTATAGGCATGGAGTCGCTACTGCCACGTACAGACTAATCGTACAATATCACAATGGCTGCACACAAACTATAAAAAGATACAACCATTTCTCCCTTTGCATATACAGGCATTCCCCGCATTAACGTACGCAAAGGGTCCAGAGCATGTATGTAAAGGGAAATGTACTTAAAGTGAAGCACTACCTTTTTTCCACTTATCGATGCTTCGGTACAGGTAGGGAGCCGGTATTGCTGTTCAGGACGTGCTGACAGGCGCATGCGTGAGCTGCAATTTGCCTATTGGGAGAGGGGGAATCAGTGCGTCACTACTATGGCAGTCTGTAGGGCAGAATAAGTGTCCGTACTCATGAAGCGTGTACGGATACAGGGGTATGGTGCTATTGAAAATATGTCCTTATTCACGAGTGTACTTAAGTGTCCTTAATTGTAGTAGATGTAGATAGAGTACTGCCAGGGAAATCCTGCTACTGGTATCCAGAGAAGGGAAAAAATAGCCAGGCAACTCCAAACTAAATAATACACATATATATATACACATATATATATACACATACACTGGCGACACACTTTATTAGAGTGCGGCCAGTTCCGCAAGCCGGGAGATTTCCCGGCTTGCTAGTGGCATCCCCTCGGCGTGCCGCGCGTCACCGATGCGCGGTCACGCGTCATCGGGTGCCTGCACCCCCTGCACGCGCGTCCAGGGCTGGTGTCCCGCGATGTGGGGGACGGCGGCAGGGGGTTCCGGGGGACCCGGCGGACCCGGAGAGGAGAGGGGGAAGCCCCGATCGGCGGGCCTCTCCTCCGAGGCTTCGGCGCGCGCCCGGGACATCCCGGCGCGCGCCAGGTTACTGTCGCGGCCGAGACCGGGCAAATGCTCGAATAAACTCGGCCGCGACAGTATACAGTGGTCGACAAATCACCAAAAAATCTACTCGCCGAACAAAAAAATCTACTCGCCACCTAGTACCACATGTGTGCTGCTTGGGCCAATAGGAGCTCGCCACGATGTTAAATCCACTCGCCCGGGGCGTGCAAATGTATAGGTTTATATATATATACACATATATATATATATATACAGTGTTCGACAAACCTATACATTTGCTCGCCCCGGGCGAGTGGATTTAACATCGTGGCGAGCTCCTATTGGCCCAAGCAGCACACGTTTGGTACTAGGTGGCGAGTAGATTTTTTTGTGTGGCGAGTAGATTTTTTGGTGACTTGTCAACCACTGTATATATATACACATATATATATGTATATAAGTGTCAACAGGAGTGCTACCAGTGCAAGGTTATTCAGCACCCTAGGCAAACCTTCAGACCTAATCCCCCTACCCCCCCCCCCCCAAACTTTCAGATATTTTTTTTATTACAGACCAATTCTCTCTCACTCCCCTCTTTATCATCTCTCATCTCTCTCCCCTCCCACTCCATAATCACCCCCTCCTCCTCTATAACCCTCCTTCTCCCCTTCTTATCGCACCCCCTCCTCCTCTCACCATACTCCTCTTTCTCTCAGACCCACGTCTTTCTCCTCTTCCTCTCTCACTCCCCTCCTTCTCTGCTTCTCATCCTGCTTCTCCTCTTCTTCTCTCAACCCCCTCCTTCTCTCTCACCTTCTCCTCCTCCTCCTCCTCCTCTTCCCATCTGACCCTCTCCTCCTCTCACCTAACTGTTGCCGCTGCTGCCCCAAAGATGTGCTGCCCTAGGCGACTACCTAAGTCACCTAATGGTAGCACCGCCCTGCTTGGGTATGGGAGATCATGGGTGTTGGGGAGGGGGGGGTAAGAGAGGGGTTGGATAGAATGATATTGAATGCGCCTTGTAGGAGAACACCTCGGAGATGTGAGCGCCAGTAACTCTCCCTAAAAATTGAACCTTTGAACTAAACATTTGAGGAGTAAATAGGTGAAAACATACTCTTATGTTGAACACAATGTGACATCACATGATGGTATTAGCCATAGGAAATAAATTCCCTCCCATGTCCTTTGTCCAACTTTCATAATTATTTTAAAATAAGGTTAGGTGTTTTTTGTGAAAAGGTATCAGTTACCCAGGTTTAACCTTTAAACTGTCACGCTTGTGCTCCTCACACACAAGTGCAGGGAAAGGGAAGAACCCGTTAGCGAGGAGGGGAAGCCGCAGGGGACACAAAGGGAGTGAGTTGCCGCGCAGCTGGAGATCGGCGCACGTAGTCACGTGACCGCACCGCATGCAGGAGAATGCGCGATGCGTCCGGAGGTGCAGTGCCAGGCTCAGAGACACGACTGATCCAGCTGCATATGTGCGCATGCTCTGACAGCAGAGCGGGAGTGCGCGCGTTCTCAGACAACAACGCAGGGGTTTTGGGTAAGCCACAAGTAAGCAGCAGGGGAGGTAGAGTCCAGAGCACAAGGTAACACTCATAAGGGAATTTCTTCTTGGAGAACGTCCAGACTTCTTAAAGGCATAAAGCCAGAAACAGCAAGGTGCAGCGAAACTAAATATAACATAAGGGTTCTTAGTCTAATCCATTGGGCAAGGAATTATAAGCCTGCTACCACGTCAAGGTGAACCCTACTAAGCAGGTACCTACACTACCCGACGGTAAACTAACCTAGGTAGTATATGAGTGACTGTCCCAGTCTTCCGGAATCCAAAGGAGATAAGTAAAGGTCCCAAGGAGGTCCAGGCAGGAACAGCATGCAATGATAGTACTAGCAGGCACCACGGCAGGCAGCAAATGACTAATAGCAAAGAGAAAGTCAAAGAGAGGATTACTTCCTGTCAGGAGGAAGAGGGCAGGATTTGCCAGGAAGCAAGATGGCGTTGTTTGCTTCAGAATCCTTAAAGACACAGGATCTTGACTCGCAGCTAGAGGACGGCGATCAGAAGTAAACAGGTAAGGAAGGAACACGCCGCAGGGGCCGTGTTCCATGCATTGTTACAGTACCTCCCTCTTAAGGATCGAACTCCGAGCGATCCAACAGCCTAAGGGGCAGTGATGCATAGGAAGATCGGCTCGCAGCTAGAGGGCAGCGCCCGCCACACAGACAATCAACAGGGAATCTTGACTCGCAGCTAGAGGGCGGTGCACGCCATACAGGGAGACATCAGGGAAACTAGGCACAGGTAGAGAATACGCCCCAAGGGGGCGTAAAGTTGACTTGCAGCTGGAGAGCGGCGCACGCCGTCACGTGTACGTGCCACGTGTGAGAGAATGCGTGACGCGACCGGTGGTGGCCAGGCTCTGAGGTACGAGTAGGGAACCGCGGGTGCGTGCATGCTCTATAAGGAGAGCGGGAACTGAGATGCAGCAAGTAAGGAGGGAGCACGCCACAGGGGGCGTGTTCTCCGATTCCTTACATAAACTTTATCACTGCCTGTAAGAGATTTGTGTAGAGGTTCATATAATGGAGACCGATTAGGGTGAAATTATATCTTGGCTTTATTGAGCCTGTTCCTTTATCCATACAAAAACAACCAAATAACAAACCCCTATCCCTTTGAAAGGGCTAACTTACTTCCCCAGACCCTATCTGCAGGACTAGAGGGATATTCCCATTACCAGCCTATCAGGACCACCAACAGAAATCATGGGGCCCAGGACAAATGAAAGGAGCAGGCCCCCCCCAACCCATAGCACACCTACCACGGAAAAAAAATTTAGCGCAACGTTAACTTAACTGTTTTCTTGTTATTGTTAATACGGAAGAGGGTGACTGACTGATTGGGTAGGTGACTGACTGGGTGGGTGACTGCCAGAGGGAGGCTAGTGGATGTGGAGGGGGGCATTGGATGCGGATGGGGGGCATTGGATGCGGATGAGGGGCAGTGGATGCGGAGGAGGGGCAGTGGATGCGGAGGAGGGGCAGTGGATGTGGAGGGAGGCTAGTGGATGTGGAGGGGGCAGGAGATGTGGAGGGAGGCTAGTGGATGCGGAGGGGGGGCAGTAGATGTGGAGGGAGGCTAGTGGATGTAAGGGAGGGCAGTGGATGTGGAGGGAGGCTAGTGGATGTGGAGGAAGGCTAGTGGATGTGGAGGGGGCAGTGGATGTGGAAGGGGGCAGTGGATACGGATGGGGCAGTGGATGCAGAGGGGGGCTAGTGGATGCAGAGGGTGGCTAGTGGATGTAAGGGGGGGTAGTGGATGTGGAGGGGGCATTGAATGCGGATGGGGGGCATTGGATGCGGAGGGGGGGCAGTGGATGTGGAGGGGGGCATTGAATGCGGATGGGGGCATTGGATGCAGATGGGGGGCAGTGGATGCAGAGGAGGGGCAGTGGATGCAGAGGGGGGGCAGTGGATGCGGAGGGGGGCAGTGGATGCGGAGGAGGGCTAGTGGATGTGGAGGGAGGCTAGTGGATGTGGAGGAAGGCTAGTGGATGTGGAGGGGGCAGTGGATGTGGAAGGGGGCAGTGGATACGGATGTGGGCAACGGATGCGGATGGGGCAGTGGATGCGGAGGGGGGGCAGTGGATGCGGAGGGGAAGTGGATGCAGAGGGAGGTAGTGGATGTGGAGGGAGGCTAGTGGATGTGGAGGGGGGCAGGAGATGTGGAGGGAGGCTAGTGGATGCGGAGGGGGGGCAGTAGATGCGGAGGGAGGCTAGTGGATGTAAGGGGGGCAGTGGATGTGGAGGGAGGCTAGTGGATGTGGAGGAAGGCTAGTGGATGTGGAGGGGGTAGTGGATGTGGAAGGGGGCAGTGGATACGGATGGGGCAGTGGATGCAGAGGGGGGCTAGTGGATGCAGAGGGTGGCTAGTGGATGTAAGGGGGGGCAGTGGATGTGGAGGGGGCATTGAATGCGGATGGGGGGCATTGGATGCGGAGGGGGCGCAGTGGATGTGGAGGTTGGGCAGTGGATGTGGAGGGAGGCTAGTGGATGTGGAGGAAGGCTAGTGGATGTGGAGGGGGGCAGTGGATGTGGAGGGGGGCAGTGGATGTGGAAGGGGGCAGTGGATGCGGATGGGGCAGTGGATGCGGAGGGGGGGCAGTGGATGCGGAGGGGAAGTGGATGCAGAGGGAGGGTAGTGGATGTGGAGGGAGGCTAGTGGATGTGGAGGGGGCAGGAGATGTGGAGGGAGGCTAGTGGATGCGGAGGGGGGGCAGTAGATGCGGAGGGAGGCTAGTGGCATGCCCAACATCCCCCCTCCCCCCGCTCAAAAAGCCGCCAGTGGGCGGCAGCCATAACCGGGGGAGCGCTGGGAGAGAACCGAACCTGCCTGACCCAAATCTCCGATCGAGGAGGGAAGCGCACGAGGAGAGTTGGAAGTCTCGCGAACACCAACCACCGGACTCGCTCCACCATTCTATCTCCAAACACGCCAGGCACCCTCCCCCCACGTGCGCCTTCCTCCCGTCCCTCCCGCTTCTAAACCGCACGCGCTTAACTCCCGGGCCTGGCCATGGGAATCAGGGGAGCGCCAAAGCGTCTGACTGAACCCCACAGGGGGCCTGGCAGCAGGGCCTGGCCAGAGGTCGGGGAACGGCCGCACCCCCCCCCCCCCCAGCCAGCGGGCCCGGGACAAACAACCCCGGCATACCCCCACTGTTTGCGGTCCTGCAGCCTATCACCCCAAAGTCTCAGGAAGTACCATAAGCAGGTGGCCCTCCATGTCAGTCTCCAACAGGTTCCTGGGTCCTCTGTGTCCAGGAAATATAGGTCTCTGGGTGTCTGTATGTCTTGATATCAGCACAACCTTTGTGCTCAAGACAGTGTCTGTGTGCAGGCTTTTCTGCTCTCCTTCAGTCAGCCCAAATGTGAGCTAAGGAATCTCTCTCCAGTTTCCAATAGGAGGCTTTTCTTAGAGCTCTAATGTGGCCAGGAGGAGTCTAGTTAATTGCCTGTCTGCAATTAACCAGCTCCCTGCTGGATTTAGAGGAAGTTTCTCTCAAACACTGCCATTGATTCATTTTGGGCCTAAGAGGAAGTGCACCTTTAACTATAACTAATGTATTTTTGTATTACATTTCTAAAGCAATATACTTTGTATTAAAATCAAAAATGTCTATACTATTTGTGAACATTGCAAACCATGTTAACACCTTTTCTTGACAAGTAAGCATCTGTGACAGTCTGCTCCACTGGAAGCATATTGCATACCTTTAAATTTCCTTTCTTTTAGAAATACAAGAAGATGTCCTGATATGAACTATGGGGGAGATGAATCAGTGTAAAGAAAGTGGGAATAAAAGTTTGTTTTGACACGTTGCTCCATTTTCTGTTTACATTAAATAAAAGGGTTTCTTATGTTTGACACAAAGGGGCCTATGCTATAAGCGTCTATCAGCCACTTATCGGCCAAAATGCATACTGCTATACAGTAAGCCTCGATAAGTGGGCGATAAAGGCATGAATCGCCAAAAATTTCAGTCGTCATAAAAAAATCACCGGATGAGCGGCGATAAGCCATTATTGCCAGGCTCTGAAACTCGTGCAATTCTAGTAGCCGCAATTAGGTTATCGAGGCTAATCGCGACTTTGAATGACGAGATTCTCCCAAAATCCTCACGCCAAGCAAATTTGGCGTAAGGCTAGTGAGAAGCTGCTGAGAGGTGGCAATACAGGACTTAGGGAAAAAATGCTTTTTTTCTGAATCGGATTGATGCCGGGGGTCTCCGGAGCGGATATCCATTAATATCAGCAAGAATCCCATCCAATAAAAATGCTTTACAGTCAACTTAATTTCCTTAGCGGTTGGCCGCTAAGGTAATGAAGGGGTTAACACATCCTGCTACCAACCAAGGGCCAAATACCACCTACACCCACCCCCTCTACCCATAATAAACACTAATACCACCTCCTCTACCCCCACATGATTGATACCAGAGACCAGATTCCAGGTGGTCCCAACGGGTGTCTGGGGGCCCTCGGGTGGTCCCTGCTGGTGACCGGGGTTTCTCAGGTGGTCCCCATGGGTGTCTGGGGGTCCTCGGGTGGTCCCTGCTGATGTCCGGGGTTTCTCAGGTGGTCCCCGTGGGTGTCTTGGGGCCCTTGGGTGGTCTACGCAGTCCCAGCTGCCCTGCGGTACCAATCCTGTGGCAAATTTTTTTTAGACAGGAAGGGGGAGGTGTGGAGAACACGTCCAATGCTTTTTCCTTGGCTTTGGGAGGGTGAGGGGGTGAGGAAAGGTGCAATGAAGTTAAGCCATCTTTGTATAAAGCTGTGATCAGTTTTTATAAAAATTCGAAGTGCCCTGTGATGCTTTTCTACTTTCATGTACTTTGTATCACCCACAGGCTATCCCTAATTGTAGGAGCAAAACATTTTTTTTACATTTTATTGTGTGCAGCAGATTTATCTATTTTCCTTATATAACCCCACCATTGTTTTACTAACTAATGGGCACTAGATAAGGGCGCTATATAAATTTTGTTATAAATAAATGAAGGATCTCCATCACCGCATAGTTTATGAGGCACAACTACTTGGACAGAATCATTGGAGTCATCGTGACTCCTACAAAATTGTGGAATTGCTCAGGGTGGTACAGCCTCAAATGCTCACCAATGATCCATGTCCGCATATGATCAACTACCGAACCCCTACTAGCAATGTGTCCACAGTACACACATTCCATCCTTATAGAATGCCAGGCAAAAGGATACAATGTGCGTTCTGTTGCACTGAACCCTTTCCCACTCTGAAGCCTACTATGTCTCGCTCTCACTCCCTTGTTGTCCTGTTGTCTCTGCGGTGGTGGTGAACTTCTCACACAAGGGTCGGACTGGGGAGTCTGCCTCAGCCTAGAAAGCAATCACTGACCAAAGAAGGAAATCTCGCTCATTGGAAAGCGGTCTCACTCTACAAGGCAATACCTCTCAATGAGAGATAACATGACATACACATTGTCATACAGAGCACCTGTGGCAATGAGAGAAAATGCAGTTTTTTTAAACTAAACATCTTTTAATTTCTATCAGCAATTTTCAACATACAATTTTCAATGAACTGCAGCAATAATGCTTTAATTAACACCCATTACAACAATGACACCTTTCAGGGGAATAGCGAGCTCTACAACAACATACAGATTTCCACAATGCTTAGAGAACATTTGGCGTGGACAGTTGAGTCAGCAGCGTACATGATGTGTCCAATGAGTTTGTCTGGGTCTTCTGATTGCTGGATGTATGCATCAAAGTGCAGATTGGAGACAGATATTTGCCTCGGCGATATCTGTCTTACCGGCCCTTTTCCCTCGACGCACCATCCTGTGAAGTTGTATTGTCACGGTGATGCCTCGCCGTGTGACATTGGTTCGCCATGATAACGCGACGTTGCCGGAGGAGATGCCGTTCTGGTAAAATACACTTACAGAGACTCCGCGCTCTCCCCCAGCAATCAGTTTAATTGTTCTGGGGAATAGTACAGGGCCTCTGTGACCACCATCAAGCCCCATTACACTATACACACCCACCCAAATAATATTAACTGATTGAGGTGAGCAGGTCTCCGCAGCCAAGGCAGCACCGGCCCACCAGGTATTTTCCGGTGGCCATAATCAATACCTGTACGGAGCCATACTACGCTTTGCTTGCATACACAAACAATATAGTTACATTTAAGTAGAGATATTGACCACACAATTGTACTTCAGATGCTCATTTGAGTATCTGGGTATTTCCTTTGTCTTTAGATTGAGTATTCTCTATGACAACAACAGAATGGGACCAAAGATTATTCTTTAATGATCTGATGGTTTTCTTTTAACACAACCCCATATATGTCAGCATGTTTTACACATTGTACAAGAAGAAACACACTCTTTATGTATCACAAAGGCTTCCTCAGATATTCATCACCATTGTGTTTATTCAATCATAGTCACTCATTTAGTTCCCATGAGCGTTTTCAGCTATTAGCATATTTTGTTCGTCTCTTTTCAATTTAATTTGTCTTCTGACCATTTGAAATTAGGGAATTGTATGCATGTCAGTAAGTATATCTGGTTTTAAATGTGTTACATCTCATTCCGAGTTATTTGCATGTCTATCTCGTCCTGCTCGAAGTCTAATTTTTAATGAGAATATTAGAAGTGCCTGGGGATCATTATTTTTCTTAATTCAAATAACAGGGGCATTTTAATGTTCAGTCTTTATGCATACCAATGGTTACATTTTATAAGCTTTGTGTAATTTGCATGGAATGATAGTATTTTATCAATTATTTTGAAATAATATTTTTATCTTCCAATTAACTTTTTGCTCTTTTCTATAAACCTTTGTTGTAATAGAAGCTTTGGGAAATAAAAATCAAATAGGGTCCATTAAGGTCTCTATTAAATATCTCTACTTATTCTCTCTGATGAATGTGTTCAACCTAAATAATGATTTTGCAAGGAAAGCCCGACTAGATTTGAGCTAAAACCTTTACTCTGACCGGCTGTCTGGTCATTTTCACAGCAGCATTGCAGGTTTTACTAAGTATGTGGAGTCCGTGGTGGATAGCTAAAGCCCTTAGTTTAAAAAGTGTATGTTTTTCAGACTATGAGATAACAGCTATAGCCCTGGTTTTTTTTTAAAAATCCGCCTTTTCTATAATTTTCTCCGACTTTTGCTTTTTCTATTTTGTTTTGTTTGAATACATGCAGCCGTTCCTCGCCTTTGCGGTAATGCCGTTATCTAAGTTGCCAATAGATCGGCGAAGATCCTTCTTCCCAGGGCACGCAATATGGCCGCCTATTTCAAAAGAGAAAGTAGTGTAGCTTCCTAAATAGTTGCTATAGCAACCCAAAGTTGTTTAATACATTAAAAATCATTAAACAAAAGGGCATAAAAAGTGAAAACATGGGGCCTCATGCAGAGAGCAGCGCTATTCAGAATTGGAGAGGGGGAAAATTTTTAGCTTTATTGGAGAGTTTTTATCTCCATATGCAGAAAGGGCATAAAACTGCCTTTCTGCATATGGAGAGTTTCAACCAGCGCTATGAGCGCTATAAGCGCTGTTGAAACTAGTGGGGGAAAAAAAATCGTTTTTTTTTTTTTCCCCCTCCACCGGCCGCGGAGCGCCAGCTGCTTGGTGGAGGGGAAAAATGTTGAAAATCGCGCCATTTTTTTGGCGCGAACAGCCACTAGATGGCGATCGCGGCTCTCTGCATACGGCAGGAAAAAAAATTGAAGAGATTAGAAACTCTCCAGCCGCGCGGCGAATTTCAAGGAAAAAAAAAAAAATGGCGCTTTTTTTAAAACTTGCCTGTTTCGGCAGTTTAAAGCTCCATTTTCGCCGGCTAATGGCGAGATTCCTTTTAGCGCTGCTCTCTGCATGAGGCCCATGGTCTTTAATTTAAATGCAGTAAGTATTATCTAATACTACACAACTGACTTATAAACAAAAACACACCGGATTTTGAATGAAATGTTACTTTAAAGGAAGTCTTTGCAAAACACAAAAGGGGGTTTGGAGACCGCACTACCCAACTGATACTAAACCACACTAAATATGATGAGAGGGGTGCTGAGGAATGGATCAGAACAGAACACATAAAGAGAAAGGATCCTCTAGCAAGCACTCTTCCTCCACTAAATTTGAAAATAATAAATTGTTTATTTCATGAATGAGAGGAAAAAAGGAAGTAAAGCCTAATAGGTGCTGAGTAGTGCTACCATTAAACTGTATCTAAGTTCATGTGTACAGTAGCAGGTATACCTATAGTCTTTGCAAATACAGAATATTGGTGTTAGTAACAGAAGTATGGAGATCTTTTCAAAAATCTAAATGTACCAAAGATATTTGTATAATTTTTGTCTGCATTTGCATGCACTCATAATAATTAAATGGGGGTATTTGAATTTCTGATACCAATAGGTCGGGTTTATAATAATAATAATAATAATGAAGCTTTTCATGTGCAATGGACCAAGTGGTGCATCTTTGAGTAATATACGCATCTTTAGGACTTATCCAGGTACAAACTCTCATTATATGGGCTAAATATCATGGCCTAGCCTGTATAATACAGAAGAATCAGCGCACCGCAATTCTATAATTACCCGAAGAGAAGTATTATTGCAAAAAAAAAGTACAAATGTATTGAAATTAGATAACAAACCCCATAAAAATAGGGATATGGGGATCTCTCGAAGCCGGCAATGCGTTTCACACAAATCGTTTCCACACTCCTTCTCTTAAGCTCGCTATTGACAGACAAAACCAGTTACAGTATGTGCTGTTAAATCCTTATCATGATTTCCTTTGGAGTTATGTCTTTGTCTGCAGCGCTGATTTTCTGTGCCGCATCAAGCTCCCGTTCTGAATAAAGTTTGTTAGCATTTTCAGAGCTATGTATTAAGGGAATTGTGAAGCAAAATTGATGTAAATAGGGTCATTTTCATCATGCTTCTCTATGAATGTGGGAAGTGTTTATGAAGCTCATTTTCTGCCAGTTTGTAATGTAGGGAGTGCCCAACAAATTATGAGAATGTATCAAATTGTGTGCCTACAGTATGTGTGTGAATCTGTGCGCCTCTGTGTGCATGCCTCTGTTTTGCCTCTTTGTGTGCCTATGTGCGCCTCCGTTTGCGTCCTCCTGTGTGCCTCTTTGTGTGCCTCTGTGTCTGCGCCTTTGAGTGCACACCTTTGCGCCTCTGTGTACGATTCTGTTGGCCTCTGTGCGCTTATGTGCATTTCTGTGCGCCTCTGTGTGCGCTTCTGCGTGTATTACTGCCCCTTAGTGCATTACCTCTCTGTAGCGCATTACCTCTCCTTATTGCATTACCGCTCCTTAACGCATGACCTCTTCTTAGCGCATTACCACTCCTTAGTGCATTACCGCTCCTTAACGCATGACCTCTTCTTAGCGCATTACCTCCTTAGTGCATTACCTCTCCTTAGCGCATTACCGATTCTTAGCGCATTACCGTTCCTTAGCGCATTACCGTTCCTTAGTGCATTACCGATTCTTAGCGCATTACCACTCCTTAGCGCATTACCGTTCCTTAGTGCATTACCGCTCCTTAGCGCATTACCTCTCCGTAGCGCATTACCGCTCCTTAGCGCATTACCGCTTTTTAGTGCATTACCTCTCCTTAGCGCATTACCGCTCCTTAGTGCATTACCGCTTTTTAGCACATTACCGCTCCTTAGCGCATTACCTCTCCTTAGCGCATTGCCTCTCCATAGCTCATTACCTCTCCTTAGCGCATTACTGCTCCTTAGCGCATTACCTCTCCTTAGCGCATTATCTCTACTTAGTGAATTACAGCTCCTTAGCGCATTACCGCTTTTTAGTGCATTACCTCTCCTTAGTGCATTACCTCTCTTTAGCACATTACCGCATTACCTCTCCTTAGCGCATTACCTCTCTTTAGCGCATTACTGCTCCTTAGTGGATTACAGCTCCTTAGTGAATTACCTCTCCTTAGCGCATTTCCTCTCCTTAGAGCATTACCTCTCCTTAGCGCATTACCGCTCCTTAGCGCATTACCGCTCCTTAGCGCATTACCCGCTCCTTAGCGCATTACCCTCTCCTTAGCGCATTACCGCTCCTTAGCGCATTACCGCTCCTTAGCGCATTACCGCTCCTTAGTGCAATACCGCTCCTTAGCGCATTACCCTCTCCTTAGCGCATTACCGCTCCTTAGCGCATTACCTCTCCTTAGCGCATTACCGCTCCTTAGCGCATTACCGCTCTTTAGTGGATTATCGCACTGATATTAAAGACTGTTCTAAGTTTACCGCTAACCAAGAACCAACTTTCCAAGTCCCATCTGGTTTCCTTTAGCCTACAATATCCCATGCATTTGTGAAATATGTTCAATATTTGTGTTTACCCCCTCTTCATACAGATATGCATCCACCACCTTCTTAGTAAAGAAATATCTTCTGCCTTTGCTTAGCTGTCCCAAAGGGAATGAGTCACCTAGTGCCTAATGAAATGAAAGGTCTTCCAGATGTGTCACACCAGAAATATCTCCATCTGGAGTCAAATGTCTACCGTAGACATGTTCGATCTGTAACAGTGACCATGGCATGCTTAATGCAAGTCAGCAGTGAAATGATTAGCCCTTCTGGATGGTTTTAGACAGAGATTAGTAAACTGTGCATAAATATGCATCTGTGACCAAAGTTTAATCTGCATGGAACTGCAATTTTCAATGTTTTAACTAAATGTGGAAGTTTTATTGCCTTTGTAACAATTTGTAAATTAAAAAGTTGAAATCTGTAAAATATAGTGTAGCTTCTCTTCCTTCATTTTTAAAGCATCAACTGTGGAAGAAATTGGAGACTCTCCTGTTATATTAAAAAAAAGGAAATTAAAAATGTCCAGGGCTTGTAGGCCATAAATAATCGGCGTTATAAGTACTGTACTACAGTATGTAATCCGTGCACATTGTTCTCGTGCATTATACAAAAGCTAATTATATGTGTCACTTCACAGAAAGTTGCAGGATCAGGTCATGAAGATTTTTTTTTTACCAAACACAATAGTTAATTGTCTATTGTTTGTTCTCATACTAATTGTTATCAATCTTTCTTTCTCTGTATCATATGTTCATGGTCTAATTGGTCATTAGCAACTAAATGCTGTAATTGCGCCGTTCTCTGTATAATGTAAAAAGAATATACAAAGAATGGATAAATAAAACAGGTTCTTTGTAATAACTAATAGAAGTATAAATGGCAGAAATAAATACATACATCTTCACTCACCCAATCACATGGTACAGTGCATGATGCATCCCATTTCTTCAGGGAAAAACAGATGGGTAATTAACCTCTTTTCCAAGAGAAGGTTTTACCCTCTTATACTGTACGTACAGATGATAAAGTTAGAGGAATACAGTACGCAGAAAAATCCCAGAAATATGTGGAATGGATTGGAAGGTGACCCCTCATAACACGACCTTATGAGAGGTTCGAGCTCAATGTTTTGGGGGGGGGGGGGGGGGATTTCTATTAACGGATATGTACTCTTTTTGTCATAAAATTAATATCTTAAGAGCTTTATTTATCATGCATCTCTAAGCATCAACACTGATTTGTAAACACTGAATTAGATATACGATTGATGTAGTGCAGTGTAAGTTGGGCCTGGTGATTTGTAGAGGTTTCAGAAGTTCTTAATTCTTATTTAAATGTTTACAGTCATATTACACCAGCCTCACCGATGAATCCCCAGTGTAGATTTTGGATTGAGGCACTGTCTGAGCTATAATAAGTGAAATGTCATCTGATGCTCTGTGAGCCATTTATAGGGATACAAATGTCACGTGGACATAGATAAAATATGATAATTAGAAACAATGTCTACATATATTACATAAATCAATGGAAAAACATTTTTTTAACCACATTTTAAGAATATCCAAAATTGGCAGAATGTTGGCACCTGTTATACTGTATGTTACCTATGGGTCAATTACACAAGTGCAACCAACTCATTGGCCAATGCAAATCTAGACAGCTTTGGTGGTTCCAATCTTAAAAAGCATTTATGTTCTGGGCGAATTTGTAATTTGTAATTTGTTGTTAGAACATTGTCTAACTGGCAAACTATTAAAAATTGTCAGAAATCGTCAGAAATTTTCAGAATTTGCTTGAAAATCTTGGAAATAATATTGTTTTTGTTATGGAGGCTATGTGCAGAACACACAACCATTGTCCAATATAGATACCCAACATAATGGATCCTCACAGCTACAGCATACTGCCCCTACACTGCTCGTAACTTCAAGATAGACATTAGCAGGCTGGGCTACTCCAGTAAATATATAAATATATCATCTATATATAGCCATCTATGGCTACTAATCTGATTTTCCTCCTGGCAGTAAGTCCTGGTACAAGCAGGCCTTGCCAGCAGTTAATATGGGTTTTCCCCACTTGGTGGCTGCACTTGATTGACAGTGGGAGGCAGTGACATCAGGCCTGAGCATGTCCTGACTATACTTAAGGGCAGTGCCGCCCAAAGTCAGTAGTGCCTCTCCCCTCTTGTGGGAGGCAGGGGTCACACAGGACTGCCTGGAGCTTGGCCTACCCTGCTTCTCTTCCCCTTGGCAGAGTGAGTGATACCGTATACCTCTGGTCCTGTTAGAGGGCCAGGGAAAAGCTGGGACTGCTGCAGGTGCCCTTGGCCTGTAGTAAAGGTCCAGGGACCATCCTTTCGTGAGTAGCGGACAGTTTCTGCATTGGGCAGAAACCTGCCATGTACTGTGCTGCACAGAGCGAGACAATAAACCCTTCCTGTTATTATACCTCCTGCATAGTGTATGATCTTACTGGGGGGATAGGTGATGTTCTATTGTGGGAGATCACCTCCATTCATCATGGAGCCTACAGCAGATGGAGGCGCTGCACTGCTAGAGAACCATGTGCGTAATGTACACCAGAAACCTGATCCTGTGTCCCCACTACCATCGGCGGATGACTCAGCCCTCCTGTTACCAGCAGGTTTCACGCACCACATACGTAGTAATGGTCAAATCTGCCACCGGGTGGGGGAAACACAATTACATTTGGAGGCACTGCTGGACAGGACAGGGTTTCAGCAACGCAAGGCTGGAAATAATAAGGTACGCTTCCAGAGCAAGTGCTGAAACTGATGGAGGGAGGCTGGGTGTATGCGACCAACCCCAATACTTTGGTGGTTGGTTCTGCTGCTAAAGCAATGTCTACCTCAACTATGGAGGCCTCAGAGGGCCCGTGTGCCACCAAAGAGGATCCAGGGGGTCAGAGTACCCTGATGATTACTAATTTTCTATACATAGGGATGTTCATGAAACATACGCCCTTTCATTTTACATGATGTCAACAAAATGTCTACATTAAGTCTACATTCAGACAGATCAGGAGTAAACGTCATAAATAGAGAACAAGGACGTTTCCTAAATGATGTAGCACCAGGCTGAGATGGTTCCAGACCGGTCTCCGCAGAGGACCCAGAGACGGTCGAAGAATCAGAACCAGCCCACGAGTACCCGGGTAAGGTGGCTGCCTGGGGTGATGAGACACCGTTGTTCTCAGAGGCACATGAGCCGGGACCGGCTCTGCTGATTGCCGCTGGTGACTCGGAAATGATCCGGTGTCTCTGCCCTGGCACCATATCAATCAGCTTAATATTCATTAGAATACACAGAATCCTATGTAGAAAATATAACATGTGAAGTTCATTACTATATACTATTAGTGTATACAATTATCAAATGTGTACTATATGTACTAAGGTAATTATATTATTCTTACTAAAATAACATTGATTTTATACAAAGCATTAAAATAATGTGGGGGATAAAAACCTTTTTGTATTTTGTTTGGCTTGTTAGAGGACAGAAAAAAGAAAAGAAAAACAGCGCAAAAAAACCTCATAGCGTAGTATTTAAAGAGTATTTATAGAATAAAAAGGTGATTATTGCACGTACATCAAGAAACAGCATATATCAACAGGACATGTTTTGGACATGTTACCACTCCTGGAAACTGCTCCGTGTGGGCTCACTGTGTATCTGGATGATCCTCTGGTCCTCAATAACCGTCCCAGCGAGGGGTGCACACCTCGTTAGGGATTCACCCCACAGTGTGAGTCTGCTTAATGACGCTAGTCTCTGGTCTCCGGCGGGCCACTCGGCGGGAAGTTCAAAACCTCTATGAGGGATCTCCCATCAGCTGTGGTCGGAGCGAACGCTGTACTCACACAGGCTATTCCGAGTTGAGCCGCAGTCGTTCTGACGTCATCAGACGGCGCCCTTGTAACACTCGCGCCTGCTCGCGGATGGCATTAGAAGCAGTAAATGTCCAGTAAACACGTTAAGGAATATGCTGTATATAAAAGCCGCAATGGGTATTGATAAAGATGAAGATGGAACGCGCCCTCTCCTACGCGTTTCGTAATCGATACTTCTTCAGGGAATGAGGTTTTTTTGCGCTATTTTTCTTTTCTTTTTTCTGTATTAGTTGGACAGCTGAGCCATCCCCCAGGAACAGCAGCATAAAACCTCCCTATTAAGGTTGTATATTAATTTGTTCACAATATCACTTAACCTCTATATACCATTAATGAGCGCATCATCTGTTTTATTCACTTTGTTAGAGGACAGAAAAGATTATAGTGCCCTGTTTTGTTTCAGAGCAGTATATCATAATGTGGTTACTAAAATACATAAACTTCACCATGCACATCTATTCAAATGATGTCAATGAATTAATAATTCTATATATAGAATAATTATAAAATAATTAATAATTCTATATATTAACCCTTCTATTCTATTTTTATATATAGTAACAGTGTGTAGAACACACAACCATTGTCCAATATAGATACCTAACATAATGGATCCTCACAGCTACAGCATACTGCACCTACACTGCTCGTAACTTCAAAATAGACATTAGCAGGCTACTCCAGTAAATATTATATATATATATATATATATATATATATATATATATATATATATATTGGTAGAATCAATGTTTTGTGCAAACTTTGCACCTTTGTTACAAAGGTGTCATGTTTGGACTGAAAAGTTGCTAGAGGCTAAACCCTTTTCATGGAGCCCAAGACATTTTCAAAATCCTTTGTTCTATTGTGTACTTTAACTAGAATGGTTGGAGACCGCTCTGGTGCTGAAAGGGTTATTGCCTTGGTTTAAAATAAAATGGAATTCTCAAAATGTGTTGTTAACGGAATTTGCTACAGTATAAGATCCTCATTATCTGGTGACAGTTCCAGACAGGAAGCATCCTGGGTTTTGTATTCCCATTTCACAGGTCAGTGGTTGGATGTGCAAGAAATTGTGGTTACATTGAAGTAACCTTCAAGTCTCACATTTGGAAAAAAAGCCAAAGATCATACAGTCACAAGCTAACTTATCAGCAAAGTCCTTTTTTAATGTGCATTGTATGTACAGTAAACTCAGTAAGAGGCTGGCAGTGCAGATGTGTGTTATTAATATTTTAAACATTCAATGCACTTCAGTACAGTACCCACCATTTTTCTACTTCCCCTCACTTGATATCAAAGTCTCTCCGAAGCCTTGTAATTTTGTAATGCACTGCAGACCCTTCAGCAGCCACGGTTAAGGTGAGTTAATGGAAATTAAACCCATGCTTTCCATTTCCATTCTACAACGGCTATGTTCTGCTGCCAGTTCCAATGACGGTGTAAATCAGCCCTTGGAGAGTGCATTGGCAACATCCCATCATCATTAAAAATTCATTTTACATTTCCTTTAATAGCCACGATCATCGTACCCCATTTAGCTGGTACTCTTGTGGAAGTTGCATGTGTTGCATTAAGTGCTCCACTGGAACTTGTACTTGGTAATAGAGATGCTCAAAATTAAGTGTTTTATCATTGCTGACTGCAGTTTAATCCACACACCACGCTTCGCAGTGCTGTTTTCTGTTTGTTGTTGCCGATTTTGGAACATTTTCTCATTACTGTATACTAAGCTTGGCCCCAGCAGCTTTTGTTCCCAGCCTGTGACTGATGACAGAGAGCTCTGCAGAGAAGCCAGCACAATGCTCCTCTTCACATAAATATGCCATTTCCTTAGACTGTAAGCTTTTAAGGGCAGAGTTCCCATTCCTCCTATGTTTGTCTGCTGCCCTTATGTACTTTAATATATAATCATAACCCTTGTACTTAAAATAATCTATCTTTTGTTTTGCAGTAAAAACGGCTGGTTGTATAGAAATTAAGATGTGTAATAACAGTGATTTTATTTGACATTTAACCTCTCAAGCCTGTAGCCTCATTGATGGGGTTAGTAATTTACTGCAGTAATGATACAGTATTTGTTAATTGCAGAATTTACACACATAGTGGAAATGTATCATCTTAAAGAAGGAAGACAAAGAAAGTGCAAATAAAAGTGTATTTTGACCCGTTGTGTCAAATGTAAGCAAACCATTATGGAAAACTTACAGCAACAGGTTTACAGAAGAGCTGGAAGATTTTATTGACTTATTCTCAGATTTCCAATAAGTTCTTGAGGTCATATAGTTACATAGTTGTTGAGGTCACATAGTTACATAGTAGTTGAGGTTGAAAATAGACATACATCCATCAAGTTCAACTTATGCTATATTTAGACGATACTTTATCCTATATCCGTACTTACAGTATATTGATCCAGAGGAAGGCAAACAAAAAACCCCAGTGAAATATCCTCTAATAATATCTCATAAGTGGAAAAATAAATTCATTCCTGACAATTAATTGGCAATCAGATTACTCCCTGGAACAACATCCTTCCCATGTTTACTTATTTGGTATATCCCTGTATACCTTTCCTTTCTAAAAAGATGTCCAACCTTTTTTTTTAACAAATCTATTGTATCTGCCATTACAGTCTCCATGGGTAATGAATTCCACATTTTTACTGCCCTTACTGTAAAGAACCCTTTCCTTTGTTGCTGGTGAAATCTCTTTTCCTCCTACCTTAAGGGATGACCCTGAGTCCTTTGTACTGCCTTTAGGATTATTTTGAAAGATCTTTGTTCTGTCCCTGAATATATATGTATATAATTATCATATCCCCTCTTCGATGCCTTATATCTAATGTAAATAAATCTAATTTAGGTTAGTGCTATTGCAATATTAATGGGTATTATTACTACATGTAAGTAAGGCTCTAAACTCAGACTTGCTTGCAAGTGACACTGCAGGTTTAAGGAGACAATCCAAGGCAGCTTATTGTTTTTGCATTTTTTTAAATTTTATATATATATCAAATGGAAATATTACTGTATGCTCATGTGCATGTCTTAGACAGGTCTGCAACCCAGCACACAGTGCCTCCACTGCAGCAAGGGATTCTGGGATATGACATACAAATGAGCACACAGCGCCACCTTTTGCTTCAAAACCATATAACAAGGTCCCCTGAAAGCTTTTGCTTGCTGCATTTCACAGCTTTGAGCACAGCCTGTGTTAACATGCATAGCCAGTAAACCCACCAACAGACAGCTGTTTCAACCTTAATAGGTCTCATCAGTGTGGGGTTGATAATACTGGCTTTGCAAAATTAAGCTTAGGATAGGTTTCACCACACTTAGTTAAGTTATGGTGGGTAAAAATAAGTGACAAAAACACTCCACAGCAAAGCATATAGCAAATGGAAATATTACTGTATGCTCATTTGCATGTCTTAGACAGGTCTGCAACCCCACCTTTCACCATTATCGCACAGCAGGGTTGTAAACCTGTCTAAAACATGCAAATGAGCATACAGTAATATTTTCATTTGCTTTACAGGTAAATAAGAATTTTAACTCAGGGAGTGTTAGGACCTGCTAACGGTCATGCCTTGAAAGTGGCAGCAGGCTTAAGACGCTTTGGCCAAAGTGTTAAACTAAATGACCCTTTTTCAAGAGAAAATATAGGTATTGCACTGTGTATTTTTGTCACATTAAAAGTAGCTTTGGGCATCTTTGTTTGTTTTTTGTTGTATATATAAGTAACTGGCATGTTATGTGGCAATACTAGTGTATATCATTTGATATAATCTGGGCCATTTTTTTTAAGGTTGTGACGTACCTCCCTTTAAAATGAAGTCACATCCTTTAAAAAAAAAAAAAAAAAAAAGAAGAACCCTGTCATATGGTACTCTAGCCAATCGGATTGGGGGTGTACCATTTGACACTCAATTGTGATGTCACAGGTCTTATATAAATATAAAGCCTGTCCTGTCTCATTTGAGCTTAAGAAGCCGACGACACAACATCTGCCCTATTTATTTATTTATTTTATTTATAAAATGTTTTACCAGGAAGTAATACGTTGAGAGTTACCTCTCGTTTTCAAGTATGTCCTGGGCAAGTTCAAGTATGTCCTGGGTGGTTACTACCGCTAAAGTAATGAAGGGGTTAATTCCACGGGTCAAATACCACCTTCACCTACCCCAACTATCCCCAATAAACTGAGCATTGGTGTTTAGCCCCTTCATTACCTTAGCGGTTAGCCGCTAAGATAATGAAGCTGCCTGTATATGGGTTTTTATTACATAGGATGGAAGCAGGGGGTCTCCGTAGCTGATATTAATGCATATCAGCTCCGGAGACTCCTGGCTTCAATCCGATGCAATAAAAATACACTTTTTTTCTAAGTGCTACTCGCAAATCCCATCTTACTACCCTTGGGCTGGCAAGAGGAAATTTGTGAGTTGACTGTTAGCTGAGAGCCCCGATTAGATTCTCGTAGCTACTAGAAAAAGGTGATTTTAGAAAAATAGCGAGTTGGAGCTCCCGCTCAGTTTGTTTGGGCCGCGGCGCTTTCGCTCAGGAAGCTGCACTTCCCGAATGAGTTTGGTGGGTCATCAGAGCTTTCTGAATAGCAAACCAAAGCTTATAGAATAGGCTCCAAGGAGGGACCTAAGACATGACCCTAAATGGGACCAAAAATCTATCCACATCCATCAAGAAAAGTGTATTATTTATGCTCATTGTCAGCAGAATGTACTCTACTTTGACCTATATCAAGGAAAACATCCAAAGGTTTTCACTGGAAAAAATCCACGGGATTTGTGTTACATTCCTCTCTTCATGCATTCATAGAATAGTACAATTCCGTGTTTAAATTAAGACAAAGAATATCCTAAATTTGATTTGTGCCAATAATTATAAAGATCTCAGAAACACATTGTAAAGAACTTTTGAAGATCTAGCTCAGTTCAAACGGGCATTAAAAATAGTCTGATGCCTGTCATGCTATCCAACATGTGAACGCTGTTTTCAAGGAGATTTGACAGAAAAATTAGGAGAACCTCTTCATCTACAATTGACATTCATTGGAATTACGGTAGTTTTTTTTAAGATAAATTATACTGCAAATTATTAAATGTCCTTCTTGATAAAGAGGTATAGTTAGCCAGTGGAATCTTGTGTATACTGAATGTGACCATATGTTTTCAGAGCGTATGTTTTTCTGTGATTTATAATCCCATTGATTATTTTCCTTCTATCACAAACGTTCTCAGAACGGTGGGAAGGTAATAACTGCTAATGAGAATCACGCCAAAGCCCACAGTTTGCATTATTATGCAAATACCTCTGCTGTGCTCTTTTGGTGTCCTCATTTTGATGGATCTCCATACAGTGCAATATATAGTGAAAAGAAAACCAATTACCTATGTGGAACAAGTAATGGCTTATGCTTTCCCATGCAGTTTCCATAGCAAGCTCCATGAATTAACAGAACAAGAAACCGCACACTGAATAAATGAGACCTAAAACAGTGTTTGAATACAAAAATACAAATTAGGTATTAGGCTTTAAAGGAGGATCATAAAAATGCTAAATACAACTGAGTGAATATACAGCATCCTGTGGGTTGTATAAACTGAACAACAGATGACAGGCTGTGTGACCAGCCAGCTAAGTACTAAGCACTGCAGCTTTAAAGTGTCACATTTTACAACATATATTAACGCGCTAATGAGAAAACTAATCACAGTGCATGACTGGTGATTTCTCTGATAGTTAATCACTTAGGGAATTAGGGAAACTGATGCATTCCTATCGCTCCGACTCAAAGCAAAGTGCACTTACACAACAAGACACAATGTACATGAGGCAGCACAGACTTTAGAGCTTGCACTGATTAAGTAGATATTTTTCTTTAAGTGCTAATGATAACTTTTAATATTTTCTTAATCAACAACAGACTGATGTTGGCACTTGTGTGCAAAGTCCAGCTGGGGACGAGGCTGATTAGATGAAGTCATTTCACATTATCTGTGAGAGGAAGCTGGCCCTTTCTGCGGCTACTGTGGAAATGAAAAAGTGACAGCCCGTGAACGAAGCATTGCGGGCTGTGTATCAAACCCTGATACATTTTGCTGCTGAATTGCAGTATCCATATGTATTGTATGTATGTATATCTTAATATAGTGTATTTACAAAATACAATTCAAAATTGTGTATATACAAAATGGTGCAACAATTAGGCGCTCCTACACACCAAAGTGGTAGGTGTTATATTCAAGTGACAAAAATATGTAAGTGAATAAAATATAATTTGGACGTTGTATAATATACAATGTGATAAGTGCACAGTGAAAAAAATATATGATTGTAACTCCCTGCTTCTTTGGTCCCAGCAGATTCGAGATTTCTTCAAGAATCCAAGGGGAGCTTGTGAGAATGCAAATAAAGAAAAAAAAAACTAAGTGAAGATGGATAAAACAAGTGACTTTCTATTTTATCTTGGCTCCTATGTGGTGCTTACTCACAATGTGGTGGGTTAATTTTGGCACATCACAACCTTGGCAGTCTTTTTCTTTTATACACTAAGGTACCAACTACCTGATCCCCAAATAACAAGACTGCCAAGGTTGTGATGTGCCCAAATTAACCTGCCACATTGTGAGTAAGCACCACATAGGAGCCAAGATAAAATAGAAAGTCACTTGATTTATCCATCTGCACTTAGTTGTGTTTTTACTTTTTTGCATTCTCCCAAGCTTCCCCTGGATTTTTGAAGATCTTAATAAAGCACCATCCATGTATGTATCACTTTATAGCAGAAACTCATGTGACATAATGGAATAAGTGCTCCATACATAAATGTAATATTAGGAAAAGGTGTCCCTGCCCCGAAGAGCTTATATTATAAGTGGTAAGTAGGGAGAATTTATAGAGACAGTGGGGGGGGAGGGGGTGTTACATATCAAGCTATTTTACGCAGATGTACCCTTCGTTATAAATCGATTAGAGGGTGGTTATGTCATGTGGTGTAATCGATGTTACTTCACACTTTTAATGATAATTTGATGTATCAATTTATTTTGTGTCTTGACATCCTTTTTCACAGTTTTCTGTGTAATCTGCATAAGTTGCACTGGCAAAATTTATCTGAGAAACGTGCCTCAAATGTATGAAAACAGACAAGCCAACTATATGTGATACAGGTGCACAAAGACAGAGAGGCCTCTACCATTAAGGGGAGAGGCGGCATGACTTAGTGCCGATAGGCCCTTCCCCGGGGGATTTGTGAAATCATGGTAAGGGGAGTGGGGTAAGGGTAGGGTAATTTACCTCTCTCTTCTCTGTGACCACCCATTGAAGAAGTTCCCACCCTCCTATCTTTAATTTACTGTTGGATTGTTGGTGGGGAAAGTTGGGTGTTGGCAGTTGGGTGTTACTAAACATAATTGTCTCAGTTTACGGGGAATGTGTGATGGAAGAAGTGTGGCCCGGAGGGAGGGTATTCAGTGAGCATTGGCCCCTTTAAGTGAGGTGTGTTGGACCTCTTAGTTGGGATTGGTGGGGTGTGTGATGCATGGCTTGGGCTTCCGGTATGATGTGTCCTTTCTTCTATGTGTAGTTATTTGCCATGTGGCTTGGGAGGACAATGTCGATGAGGGGTTCAAGTCAAGGGTATCACTTGGGCTCTTATATATAATGATGGAGCAAGCTGACTGGGTTCCTGGATTAATTCGATGTATGTAGATGTTTAATATGCTTGATTTGCTTTAAATAAAGCTGTGACCGGTTGATTCTCCCAATAAGTTTTGTGGCGTGATTATTGGCACTGAAGGAGGGGACCAGTTCGAATCATAGGGAAGTCAAGAACTCACTTGATGCAGTTAGAGGTGCAAGTATGTTTAGCTTGTATTAGTAAAACATAGATAAATGCCAAAGAACCTTACATTTATATTTTATAGAGAGAGCAAGAGAGAGAGAGAGAGAGAGAGGATAGAAAAACAATGATATTGTATTAACCATAAAGCTGCTGGCTAAAAGGAGAAACATGTATTATCCCTTTATGAAATACAGATGACCAAGTTTAATATCCAACTTTTCAATCTTTAAATTTAAATTCCAATCTTGAATTAAATAAATAAGGAATATGTGAATCACTTTATGAAATGTGTAGAAATAGGTCAGCCTTGTGTCAGGCTGAATGCCTTTCAAGATTGAAACTTCCTGGATAAATTATTTTTCAAATGTACGATTCATCTATAGTCGTGAAACACAATAATTCCATTCTCCCAGTTGTGATGCAAATGTTAACACCTTCTATGAACATCAATAATGAGCCTGGTACATTTGGGAAGAACTTTTTATTTGATTAGTGCTGATGATTAAAGACTGTAGCAGGCAGGTATAACAACCATTTAATGTACCTACCAAGGATATGGGAAAGATATAGCTATGTTGGAAATATTTTTTACAGTTTCAGAATTTCCATTAAAAAGAGGACAAAATCTGCAAACATATAGTGATGTCTTTGTCTGATCATTCATATTCTGCATTAAACTGTGGCAGTGATGTCCCTGAAACCCTGGCACGGTGCTAAAATCAATAAAAACTGCATTTACATTTTACAATATTACTGTGGACAAGGTATAGAGCTTTAATATTAACACAATGGGCCTCATTCAGAAAGCGTCGATAAGGCCCTTATCAAGCACTTATCGGCCAAAATGGCTACTCGTATTCAGTAAGCCTCGATAAGTGCTCGATAACGGCCTGTATCGCAGCAAAATTTCATGACCAAAAGAAACTCACCAATTGAGCGGCAATCAGCCGCTTATCGACCATTTTGAAGGATCATAAACTCACGCGATTCTACTACCCGTGAGTCGGTTGTCGCGGCCTATCACAGCCCTAAAAGGCGATCTTCTCCCCAAATCCAATTCACCTCAAAATTTAGGTAAATTGGTGGGGAGATGCCTCGATGTCGGGACTTAGAAAAAATCAGGCCCTTTTCCTGCCTTGGATTGATGCCAGGGGTCTCCGGAGCTGATAGCTATTAATACCAGCACCGGAGCCCCCCAGCATGCATCCGATGCAGGAAAAATGCATTTACAGCAACTTCATTACCTTAGCGGCTAACCGCCCATGCCAGGCTTACTGTGGCTAGCGAGGGTGGGTGAAGCGGGAATTTGGCACTTTGTGGCTGTTTAGGCCTTGCGAGGGGGTTGCGGGGGGACTTAACCCCTTCATTACCTTAGTGGTTAATACCGCTAAGGTAATAAAGGGGTTAACCAAACTGCTACCCACCTGCAAGGTCTAGACACCCATCTTTAGGGCTAATACGCCCCTCACCCATCCGTGAGGCCTAAGCACCCACCCCGGACTGACTATACCCACCCTGTACCCATTGAGTAGTATAGTGGTACATCATACCCATATAATAATAATATGGCCATGATAAGCCTCTATAGCACTCAATGGGCACCCTAATTACAATACATTAATACACAAGACACACAATAATAAACCATAACTAAACTCCAAAAAAACACACTTCACTAAATAAAAACAGTAGCCAGCTAATCCAATGAATACAAGCAATAACAACATCAACAAAGAATTAATTAAACCATTAACAAATCAAAACAACTAATTCCTAAAACAACTCCGAATTATTTTATAAAGTAACCAATCCAACCAAATAATTACTAAACAAACTCAAAATTAATAGTAACACTAACCAATAAAACCAATTAATTACTACAACATTCATGAATTAATTTAAACATTAAAATACAAACAATATCTGAAATAACCATAAAGCGCATTAGCTAACATAATACAACATTAATTAAAAACGAACACCAATCACAAACATTGTATTACCATTAAGCAAGAAAAAAACAAACAATGACATCCACATAAGAAACTGAAATTAAAAAAAACAACAGCAATACCAAGCCAGAAATGCCCCCCAAATAGTGTCATAATAATGTATTAATCTGTACCCTAAAGTGGTACAGATTAATATATTATCAGTCAATGTGCCTCCCCCAAAAAATCAAAAAACACATCCAATGAAAAAACCTGTAAAAACAGACATTTACAAACATTGAATATATTACTTACCATTAGAAGCGGTGGCCCTCCAACTCCCGGGGAAACAGGAAGCTCACGTACCTTGAAGGCCTCCAACAGCATCCGATGCCATCCGCCATGATGATCCGATTCAGGTACCCAAATCTTCTTTTTTCTTTCTTTAATCACCTTCTTCTATCTTCATCTGTCATCATTTCTTGATCTTCTTTATCTTTTATCTTCATCTGTCAATCCAAAAAGCAACATGGTCAATCCCAACCGATGTTGTCTCGTCGTCTTCTTGGGCTCCAATGAGGCGTCACTGCCTTAAATAGGTCTTGTGAAGTCACATTTAGCCTCAAAATAGTTAACAACCACTTGATTGGCTGTTAAAACCATGTTCCGACATTAATGATTTTTTTTTTAAATTACGTCACTTAAAGGGAATGATGCCAGCCAATCAGAATGGCTGCTAAGGTGATTAAGTGGCTAGGGGCCATTAGAATGTCTTTATTATGTATATATGCTTTCCTGCTACGGAGTACAGAGGGACCTGCTGTTGTGGTAAGTATAACTGTATTTATTTACTTTATTTATGTATGCTAATGCAGTGTTTAATAATGGGCAAATAATTTATTATCCATATCTGGATAATAGTTATTTTGCCCATTACTGTACTGTATGGGTTTTGGCGGAGGGGGGGTGTATTGATGTTTATTACAATGTTTTTTAATATAAATTTCTTTCATAGTGTAGATGTGCAGGGGGTCACCAGAGCTGAACCGCGTTGGTTTTATGTCCGGGGACCCCCTGCTTCCCGAGATACAGGCCCCTTTATGGGGTGCCGGTATCCCTCTGCATTGAAATGTCCCCTGTATCTCGGGAAGCAGGGGGTCCTCGGACATAAAACAAACGCGATTCAGCTCTGGAGACCCCCTGCACATCTACACTATGAAAGAAATTTATATTAAAATAAATAATTTTCGGGCGACATTTCCGCTGGGAGAGGCGGCTCTCTCTGCAGCAGAAATGAATCGCGGTTTAGGCCTTTTCAGAGGCTCGATGCTATACCGTGATAGCAACGCCCAAAAAAACATCATTTTAAATGCCCTGGTGATAAATTTTATCAACCTTCTCTGAATGAGGCCCAATGTCTACAAGATATTCCAGGCAAACTCAGAAGAGAAAATGTTTCACACTTTGAATTAATATTTAATGCCTATGCTTTCTAAACCTCAAGAGAACTTGAGTCAAAATGTTCACAACTTCAAAAAAAGGCTTTGACCTTTCAGTTTTTATTATCTATCGTAACCTTTTTGTGAACACAACTTCATAATATTGTATGTGTACTCGGTTATACCTTATGTACAACGAAAAACAGCATGATTAATTAAAGTAATAGTCCAGGGACTTAGGCTTTAAATGGTGCTTAAGAAAACATAAGTATAAAGATCTGATCTTAATTCATAATTCTTCATGTAATATTGCCTAGATTAAGTAACGTTATACGCACATACTGACACTCTAAGATGAAAGGCCAGTGAACATGAGTGATATAATGTGCCGTTATCATACTTATTGATACATTTAACTATGTAACTACTATGTAACTATGTAACATTTGACACAATGTCGGGTAGAAAAGAACACAAGATACTACTTATTTAAAAGGCTTGAAATGGTAATAAACTTTTCTGCCTTTCAAAATACCTTTATTGCAAAGTTACATGAAACAAATGTTAATAATCACAACACTGTTGTGTATCTTTATGTATTATTTTTTGTGCACAGCAGACCTTTAGCTGGGTTTCATTTTCTTTTTATTCCTTATAATGACTATACTGAATGCTCATTTTTGTTCTCGGCAGAACCTGAATACATAGAAAACACCACTAATAAAAAGCACATTCATGTTGTCGAGGAGATGACAATACATTGGAACTCTCCAACTTTAATTGTTGTCTGAAAAGTGACCTTGGGTATATTTCCTATTCCTTGTAATCAACATCAAGATAAAATAATACCGGAGCTGTCCACGGTAGGCAAATTATCTCTCAAATGGAAAACCCTACTTGTCTAAACAATGCTCTGGGTAATTAGCACTGATAAATAGAATACACGATTAAATGGAAGCAGGTTTTGGATTTGACAGAGGTCCCCGGAGTTCAATAGCTTGATGCAGAGAGAATATCAAAAGTTTGTATCCATCAAAAAAATGCATTTTATAATGTTGCATTTAAAGTGGCTCGTGAAGTGAAGTAGCTTGAACTTCACTGTACTATACATACAATAGTTTTTCACTTCCACTGTCTGAAGTTCTGGAAAACATCTTATTACTGCCCTCCCTGACTGTGAAAAAAGCAAAAATACAACAAATGTTGTATCATCTAATTCATACTGTACTGTACATGATGTCTCCATTCTGTATGGTTGGCTATTATCATGGCCATTAATGTGAGCCCTGAGGGGCCAGCATTTGAAACAGGCTCTACAAATCTTCTTTGATTTGTTTCCATGGTTCAAATACTTTCCCATATTAGGAGCTGTTCCCATGAGTTTGCCACAGATACTATTTTGCTGGAGCTTGTGCATTAAGAGAGCAGGGCTCTATTATCAAGACCATCTTTGAGAGATGAGTTCATGCTTAATGTATTGCATTGTGTGCAAATAAATTGAGAGTTCGGGTAGATCTCCAGATATTCCTGCGCATAATTCTCTTTTGCAATGAGAATAAATGAAAAGACCTCAGATATCTAACACACTTAAAATGTGTCATATTTGTTACATATTTTAAAAGGGGCTTTAAGGGCTCCCGTGCTTTTCTTGCAAAAATAATATAGTTCCCCATTGTTATTGGTTTCATTAAAGCAATTAAGAAAATACTGTAATTAATAGGTGCAACACTTCTAAATAAAATCCTTTACTGTGTCAGCGATTCTGTTCCATATGCTCAGGATGTGTGTTAGGGCACAAGCTGTAAGGATACTGCAATCAAAATCTGAATTTGTTTGGTTTCTTTGGAAAGTGAACGCAAAGCATTGCAGCCCATTCTGGTACTGACAGGGGTAGCGTCCCGTGGGGTAGCGTCCCGTGGGGTAGTGTCCCGTGGGGTAGCGTCCCGTCAGATTTTCTAATCTTAGAACTTGCAAAGTACATTTCATTGGGAGTTTAAAATGTGCAGTTCTTGGGGTAGTATTTATTACTTGATAGAAAACATGTAGAAATTGTCTGTATTAACACTTCTCCTCACATTGGGTTCTATGTACTAAGATCATATTTACATTATTATTGGGCATCAATTTTTGTGATAAAATGTTGTACAAACCGTGCGATGTATGAAGGTCATTACGTGGCTTCCTACGTATGACATATAGGGGCTTATTCTATACCAGCCAAAGTTGTTCATCTAGCTGTTGACAAATTAACCATTAAGTTAAATGAGGGATTTTGTGCAAAAACATCCCAACCACCCACTTGTGCTGATATAGGATAAACTCCACAGATGCAGATTCATCACTTGCCAGTGCTAGTGAGCATACAAGATCTGGCGTTCAATCACATTCAATTCCATGGGAGTGACACTGGATTGGGTGTGTGAACCCTCACCGGTGCCTGATCAAGATGTCCCAAATCTCGTTTGAAAGAAATTATGATGTTTGCATTGTGTTGAAAACCTGTTTGATACCATTTAAATGTAAACAGAACTATGTATTTTGTATTTATAAGTAGTATTATTATGTCATATTATTTATTACAGCCATACTGTGAAGAGAATACATTTGGTTAACCTACAGTATATAGTGAAACATCCTTGCTGTGTCAAATTCATTTTTGGTTGATAAATAACAACTTTTGGTGCAATTCTGCGATAACAAACGCACCTTTTAGGGTCTATGCAAGGTTTAACTTTCCGGACAATTTTGACACACATTTGTTTTTTGGGGTGCCAGCTGATACTATTGTTTTTTTTCACCCCATAAACATTTGTGAACCAAGTGCTTTTTTTTTCTATGCACCCAAATATTTGACTAAAAAATAAGGTTCGTCTATACGTGCAGACAAGTGCAAATAAATTTGAGAAGTATGTGTGTATGTATGTATGTCTTTATTTATATAGCGCCATTAATGTACATACTGTAGCGCTTCACAGCAGTAATATACGTGACAATCATAAAAATAATATAAATAACACATAAAGGGGAGAAATGATTCAGACATAGAAGTAACATTTAGGAAAAGGAGTCCCTGCTCTGAAGAGCTAACAATCTAATTGGTTGGTAAGAAGAACGGACAGAGACAGTGGAAGTGCCAATTTCACACCAAAAATGCCATTTGCGATGCTTAGTACATAAGCCCCATCACATTCTGAGAGTCAGTAAAGTCACTTTAGCATTTCAAATCCCAGTCCTAGGTTATAGGGTATTGGAAATGTTGGGATATAGATGTTCTGTTTCTGGGGCATTGTTTGATGTGATGCACAAAAAGATTACCCCTGCTTGTTCAGAATACACATCTCTTTTCGGTCCGCATTGTGTACATTTCAAAATCTTGGCCTAGTAGACTTGTAAAAATTACTTTATGGACTTTTAAGGCTTTTGTTTTACCATTAAAACATAAACATCTCTGCAGATTTCTATTTTGTGAGTAGCAAAGCAGTAATATGCTATTGCACATTCTATTGCATTTCAGTTGTTTGCGCTCTCTCTAAATCAGGCGCTTGTTATACATTTGAAAAAGTTACAAAACAAGATGTTAAGTGGCTAACTGCTCGCACTTTATTGCAACTACAGCATATTTTCCCAAGTGGTGCTCTATTCATAAGCGACAAGGAGAACTATACACATAATATCATTTTCTAGGGCAATTTGAATCAGTCTCTCTGTATGGACTGAAATGTCAATGCCCACTATAACAAAGGGCTGTTTCCACGTCATTAAGATAATGAATGAGACATGCAGTGTGTTTGGAGGGGGCTGTTCACAGCAGTATTTGCTTAGTTTGGAATCACTTCATTAACTACTTAGTCCAGTTACACAAAAGGTGCAGTTCAGGAGCAGCTAATAATGCACGCACCCACCTCACAGGCAACACATGTAGAACAGGCTCATGTCGTGTTTATGCTCTTAGAGATAAACCTGTGAGGTTTTGAAAGCTTTGTACAATAATTGTATTTATTATTCTATTTATCTGATATTTCTGTAGTGTTTTGAAATATGTTAAAACATCTCAGTCTCTAAGTGCCCAGACTTAACTGCTCTTATAGTATTGTTTACTTGTTCTGTAATTTTGTGGGTGTTATAAATGTTCCATCATTTCCTATTCTGTTGTGTGAAGGCACAAATATGTATGCAGAAGAGACCTGTGATGTTTTGAAAGCTCTGTACAATTTATTTGTATCTATGAAGAACTCTGATTTTCATGTAACCCTCCCTGTCCGGCCCCTAGAAAGTTTACATCAGAAAGTCTCTAGATTTGGCTTGTACAGTGTATTACCTTGTTAGGGTGCTGGGTCCGTGTAGCTGGGTGGTGAGGAAGAAAAGATGGGTGCCAGGAACTTTAGAGTTACAAATAGGACAGGCTTTATTTACAGAGTTTGATGAAGAACAACTTCCCCAGGTGCATTACTGTATTCCTGGAGAGGCACATGCTTAGAATAGTTGAAGAAGTTGATTAGTCATACAGATGGCTTAGTATCATATTAAATACTCTTCTTATACCTTCTGGGTCCCTTCTTGGCCTTCCCCTTCATATCTTTGGTACAGAGAGGTCTTGGTTCTCTATCTGGCTCTGACCATCCTTGTAGTAGCTCTTCAATGCTAGGATGCCAGAGGTGATCCCTGTCTATTGGGCTCCATATTAAACTCCCCTGGGATACTCACAGTGGGAGGGTGTCCAAGGCTACCAGTTGTTATGCTCCTTTGAGTCCCAGGGTTACTGTTGGGGTAACCCCTAGGGGACACAGGCCTCCCGGTGGGAGCCTGTACTTTTATGTTTATTAGATTTCTAGGGAGCCTATCTTCAAGGGCACTTCCCTATCTATCAAAACAACAATGGGACCACTACCCTATACTACCTTATTACATAATTGTGTACTTACATTTTTACAGTTGAGACCCCTCCTCTAGGATCTTAGGGTGGAGGTCTAATCCCCCTGCTACTTATTACTTCTCTTCTACCTCCCTGTCTCTGGTCAGAAAAGGGGCGGAGCTTAGTCTCTGCTGAGTTATCCTGAACCATGTGACCAACCCAGCATGTTCTAGAAGCAGAGTGTAATCAGGCCCCTGCTGGGTTACTTCACAACATACTGTCAAATGGGGCATTGCTCAGAATTAACTCTTTAAATCCTCTTTAACCCCTTAGTGGAATATAATAACTCCCAGAAGGGAGGTTACATTAGTCTATTAACACAGCTCTTAGAACATCACGCTACATCATTCCCATGTGTGTGCAACTATCCTGCTCACTGGTCTTGTTTACCAATCAGTGCACCTTGCTTTGTTCTGTTTGACCTTAGCAAAATTACAGAAAACCTGTACCAACAACTATTTACACGTGTGTTTTAAAGTATCTGTATCTACATTTATATCTTTACTACACTGACATTTCTTAGTTCTTGCTAATTAATGCAAGTTAACAACCCTATAAAATGACAAATACAATAGAATGCATATTGTGCGGGCGAGTACTGCTTTGCAGGGCCTTGTGTTCTACCAGCTGTGAAACTTGTACAGTACCAAAGACTGAGGAGCTGCTGCATTAAGGGACATCTGTTTTGCAATTGTCTCATCCTGATTTACATTTACTGGCTCTGTTGGAAGAATGCCCCAAACCAGACCCGATGGAATCTATGTATGAAAATTATGTCCATACTTTTGATTTAAAAGCCCCAATGAAATTGCTGTTTAGTTATCAGAACATTAGTTGTGGCTTCTTGTTCTGGATACAATATATTTATTTCATGCTGACTTCTCGGTAGGCCAAGATTTTCATCTATATTACATTTAGTGGCACGAGGATCCACATCATCCTTGAGCACTGGGAATTAACTGCGTCGAGTTTTTTTTAACTTATTTCTGTACTTTTTTACAACTATTTCATCTTTTCACACTCTGTTGTTTGAAGGCAAAGGAAGTACGATTCTATAGAAGTTCCTAAAAAAATAATAAAAGAAACCCTTGTCAAAAGTAAGGAGCCTGAAAAAAATTATCCTTACTGTAAAAAATGATAGACAAAGACATAGGCGGTTATTCATGAAAGTGCTGTAATGGTAATGGGGGTACTATCGCATTGACTGCAATGGGAGATATTGTGCAATAGTGCCCTGATCGGCACTATCACAGTTTAATGCATAATCCTCATTATAATATATGTGGCCCTAACTGCTCTAACTAATTTGCTCCAAACAAGGCACCCAGGGCTACAGTTACTAAGTGGTGCTGCTACGTAATGGTAAGACCTCTTCAAACACAGAAATAAAGTGCACCTCATAGCCAATCACTTGAATGAGTTTTATAGAGTAGCACAAGTAAATACAATACCCAGTATCTTCATCAGAGGTACAGGCAAAAAATGCCTTAGTGTATGTACCAAGCGATGAAAATGTTATTTTGTACCTTACTACTGTACGTAGTCTCCAATGAGTTCATAGTGAGAGAAAAACCTATACAGTATATCCATAAACTAGAGGGGGGAAAAAACCTCAGAAACCTATTTTTCACAATTTCTATTAAGTGGAACTGTAACACTGTCTGCTATATTCATTGCTGTCTTTACAAGCAATCTTTCTGTGACAGATCTGAAACCAGAGATAAATTAGACGGTAGCCCGCACAGCGTTTTCATAACTAAAACATAATGGCAGAAGGTTTCTCTGTGTTGAAGACTAATAGAAATGCTGTGTAACACATTCACTTATATAGGCATTGTTTATGGAAGCAATGTATTGTATTTCATTAATTATAGAACTAGCTCCCTTTAATAATTCGGAGAGGCACGGGCAGGCTTTATGAAAGTATTGCTGTCACATTACGCCTATAGTAATTGGAATGATTCACAAAGAATTACGGCTCCCAAATGAGAATGGCAAAGTCAATTAGAGAACAGGCTTTTTCCTCATAGTGTCTATTAAGAGAGTTTATCGAACACAAAAAAACCTTTCAAGGCTCCACGGTTGCTCTTAGTCAAGTATTTTCTGTCATACAAATAGTTCGGAAATTGTTCTTTGTCAATATGCAAATGATAATTTAATAATCATTTCATATTGAGCCATGCCAAACAGATGCAAAGTTTTACATGGCACTGCTATTGTCTTAAAATAATAATTTCATCCTTCAAAGATGTACAGTAAGGATGTCAACAGTTACAAACACGTATTAAAGGGTGCAAGGATATGAAAAACTTTTACAGATCTCCAGGATGTTAATATAATACAGGGAGAAAGCTATTTTCAGCATAAAGAGTACACAATAAAATAATAACATGCGAATGGACTTCTTTAGGGTGGATACATGCATCCATCTTCCAACAAAGCTTATAGTGGCAAATACACTAACATTGTTCACTGATGTTTAAAGTTGGCACAAAGGAACCAAAGGGTGACATAAGAATAACATTAAAATGGGTGGCGTATATGTTTTGGGGTAAACTGCTGCATCAAGTTTATTAACACGATTCTTATATTTGACACAACTGAAAAATAAAAATGATATACTGTAGTGCATCAAAGTTAACATTTATTTGCCCTGAAAACGGGACTCCTTTGACTGCGAGCTCTTTAAGGGAATTCTGCTTTGCCTTTCATTTTTACTATGCACAGTTATAGTCTTAGCAAAATATCAGAGTCATTTCTGTAATATGCATACACAATATTACCTAACAAGGAGAAACAAAATCATCAAAAAGTAAAAATAGGAGTAAATATTTCCCCGTTTCAGCCACATGACTGAGAGGCAACGTGTTAACTTTAAGGGTTTTTTTTTTGATTGATTGGTGACATTTCTTGCACTTTTTCACAGATCCACGGTTTCATTGGCCCTGAAGGAAACCATTTGTCAAACCGGAAAGTTTTATTAAAATCAGTCACGGATGCTGAAGGAGCAGGATGCAGAGAATGTGTTGTACTTGTTCATTACAGACCCTTGATTGTTTTTTCTTTTGAGGCCAGAGTCTAATTAATCTATGTTAATAACATAAAATAAGTCTGCTGGGCTATTTCAGAACAAATATATTGTTTCTTGTAATGTACAAGGTCACCATAGACTGACTACTGTAATTTAAGGCACCAGTGATATTGTAGGACCAAAAATCTCTCCAGCTTCTGGTCTCGTCATGTTCTGTACTTAAAGATTAGCAGTGTTGATTTAAAAACTGCTTTTTGTGTGACATGATACAAACAGACATGTACACTACATATTTCCTGCTCTCCAAGGGGTAGATCCTCAGAAGTCCGTTAAATCTGGGCTACCTATGTGATGATACCTAAATAGGTAATGTCCGTTAGTTTCCCTTGGTTTAACAGGTATCCGCAAAGCTAAATATATGCAAAACCAACTGTTAGCATATGGCTAATGCTGCGTTAGCTAGCTAACGTCAGGATAATAGAGTCTCTAGCGCTAACTGGCTATAATGCTGACTCACGTTAGCCATATGCCAAGAAAGATGCCAGGTCTATATTGCAATGCAATATATACCGGATATCTGTCTTTCCTTGGAAGCTATAGTGCAATCAAGGCATGCATTATGCATGCCATCATGGTCACTATCGCTTCTAGGAGGTTAATACACAGGTCATGGCTTAATTATTGTAGCCTAGTCCAGAGTATTCACTTTGGCTTTCTATATTGTTATCAGCATCCCACTTCAGAACCCTGGACAAGGCCAAATACATTTCTACTACTGTACCTGGCGATAGTTCTGGAAACCCCTAACGCCAGGTATAACAATGACCTAAATAAAAATGTGTTAATTCCCACGTTAACTTTAACGGCCTGCTGAGGATATGCATGGAAGTGATCCACACCTCTTTTGCATAACATTAGGACTAATGTCCGTTAACGTTAATGGCAGGCCATCTTACCTGTAAGACAACACTTAATGCCTCGTCAGGGAGCATAAAAGATCCCTGTTACCACTTAATGAGATGTTAACTTAAGTTAATGTCTTATTAAGTCATTAATGGACTTTTGGGGATCTACCCCCAAGGGTTTTTTTTCTTTTAGGACAGAATTTCAAATTGTATAGAATAAAAAACCTCCCACTGCAGACCGTTTCAGTGCCCGAAAAGATGGTTAATGTGTACTTGGAGGTACGATAACGAAACTTGTTAACTTGTTAATGATGCATTGTCTATTTCCAGGTCTTCATTGGTTCTCTATTGATTAACTCTTGCTATGGTATGAGTTGTTACTGCACATAGACAAATTAATTAAAAGAAGAGGTTTTGACTGCTGTCTTGAATACTGATATTGTGAACTTCCCAGTCTCGGTTGAATTAAAGAACTCTGCAAGTTGGCCATAAGTGCTTACTGATTTCTGGAAAAAATTTGGGCAATTCTGTTATTTTTCTTTACAATAGAGGTCTGCGCTAGGAAAATGTTGTTAATTTCTGAATCAATATTCCAAACATTGCTCCAGTTTATTATTTTATGATGGGTAATTTTAAACCCTTCATTGCCAGAGGAAACAGAAACCCAATATATTGCAGCACTTCTGGCAGTGAAGGGATTAAAAGAAAAAAAACGTCCTTTTTTCCCCATACCTTAAAAAAGTAAGATATACAGACATACACAATCCTTAACAAACACAAACCCAGCAAAGCTCTAACTCCAGAACCCTGTGTGTGTGTGTGTGTGTGTGTGTGTGTGTCAAAAGGACCGCTACTGCGTGTGGCCAAATGTATATAACAAAAGACAAAAGCCCAATGCTACATCCAAAGTGACAAAATATATAGTAAATAGTATTTAGTTAAATACTTCAATAATAATATTCTCATGAATAAGGGTAATTTAGTTCAACCCTGTGGCCAAAGCATTATAAGCCTACAAGCCACGTCAAGGAATAACCACATTTTGCAGGTCCTAACAGTAAACTGTTGAAACTTCTCTTTTACCTCTGTTGGAGGTATATATTTTGTCACATTGAATGTAGCATTGGGCTTTTCTGTCTTTTGTTGTATACATTTGGCCACACTCAGTAGCACTCCTTTTGACATAAATTATATATATTTTATGAAGTGTGGGGTATAGGGTTAGAGCTTGCTGGGGTTGTGTGTTTGTTAATTTCAAATTTCAACTGGTATAAGTTGTTAGGAGATTAGTTGCCCCTCCTCCCTGGGTTTAAACTCACTCCTCCCCATGTTTTAAGCAGCAGGTGTTTTCATGCACCTGTGCAGGACAGGTCCACTAAGACCATTCTCCCTCCATTGCAGAGGCAAATGAGAATACTCACAGGTAGTGTTAGGATCTGCATAGTGGTCATGCCGTGACGTGGCTGCAGGCTTATAACGCTTTGGCCAAAGGGTTTAACTAAATGACCCTTACTTATGAGAAAACAAACAGTTAAGTATTGAACTACATATGTTTTGTCATAATGGATGTAGCATTGGGAATGTTTGTCTTGTGTTGTATACAGGAACACTCTCTCGTGTCCCCTTTTACTATTCTTGTTGCTGTGTTGACTTGTATATTCACCACATACATTTGTCTCTAAATAACTGCATGACGCGCTTGTCCCAGTTACAATTCAATTCCTTTGCTAATGACATCTTTAATCCCATACTGCTTCCATTTGTTTTCGGTTCCAAGCCAGCATCTTAATAGCATCAAAACATATTACATCCTGCCATGTTTCTGCATACAATTGAATTTTTAACAGGACAGTAACACCAGCAAAGCTTCAGTTATTTAATGTTCAGTCTGCACAGTATTTTTCCTCTCTCTTATAAGTCACAAGCTACAGAAGTAGCGGGACTCACGGTGTCCGGAGCTGCCGCTGAAAAGTAAAAAGGCTCGGCGGCTCAAGATACAGTGCTACCGGAATATCGCTCCAGGGGCCATGCTTTCGGGTACCGTCCCCCCACAATGGTAATCTTCAGACGCTGGGGAAGCCGCTGTTATGGTAATGCAGCTTGCCCCGGTGCTGGGGAAGCCGCTGTTATGGTAATGTAGCCTGTCCCGGCACCGAGGAAGCTGCTTTCACAGTCATGTAGCTTGCCCCAGGGCTGGGGAAGTCACTGTCATGGTCATGCAGCTTGCCCCAGGGCTGGGGAAGTCACTGTCACTGTCACGGTCATGCAGCTTGCCCCAGGGCTGGGGAAGTCACTGTCACGGTCATGCAGCTTGCCCCAGGGCTGGGGAAGTCACTGTCACTGTCATGGTCATGCAGCTTGTCCCAGGGCTGGGAAAGTCACTGTCACTGTCATGGTCATGCAGCTTGCCCCAGGGCTGGGGAAGTCACTGTCACGGTCATGCAGCTTGCCCCAGGGCTGGGAAAGTCACTGTCATGGTCATGCAGCTTGCCCCAGGGCTGGGGAAGTCACTGTCACTGTCACGGTCATGCAGCTTGCCCCAGGGCTGGGGAAGTCACTGTCACGGTCATGCAGCTTGCCCCAGGGCTGGGGAAGTCACTGTCACGGTCATGCAGCTTGCCCCAGGGCTGAGGAAGTCACTGTCACAGTCATGCAGCTTGCCCCAGGGCTGGGGAAGTCACTGTCACGGTCATGCAGCTTGCCCCAGGGCTGGGAAAGTCACTATCACGGTCATGCAGCTTGCCCCAGGGCTGGGGAAGTCACTGTCACTGTCACTGTCATGCAGCTTGCCCCAGGGCTGGGGAAGTCACTGTCACGGTCATGCAGCTTGCCCCAGGGCTGGGAAAGTCACTATCACGGCCATGCAGCTTGCCCCAGGGCTGGTAAAGTCACTGTCACGGTCATGCAGCTTGCCCCAGGGCTGGGGAAGTCACTGTCACGGTCATGCAGCTTGCCCCAGGGCTGGGAAAGTTACTGTCACTGTCACGGTCATGCAGCTTGCCCCAGGGCTGGGGAAGTCACTGTCACGGTCATGCAGCTTGCCCCAGGGCTGGGAAAGTCACTGTCACGGTCATGCAGCTTTCCCCGGCACTGGGAAAGTCACTGTCACGGTCATGCAGCTTGCCCCAGGGCTGGGGAAGTCACTGTCATGGTCATGCAGCTTGCGCCGGTGTTGAGGAAGCCGCTGTCATGGTTAACATTTCAAGCATGTGGCAATTGTTATGTGCTGAGTTCTGCACCTACTAAGTTCATTAATGGCTCATCAAGAAATGGATGTGTGTTAGGGGAACAATAGGATAAATGTCACCTAGTTCACATACAGTACTGTATAGTAGGGGGACACAGTTTGGTCGATAGTCCATTATTTGTTTTCGGGACATAAGCAACAAACACCACATTAGTGCTGGAAGATTTAAGCAATGTATTGGAAGTCATTTGATAAACTGCCATATATACTGTACTGATGTACAAATAGCTCCAATGCAGATATTTCTACAACTGATTGCTTAGGTTTCAGCCTCTTAATGACTTGTAGGGGCAGATTTAATCAACTACAATTACATGTTAAGTGCTATTGACCTGGATTTCACATAATACGCTATTGCAGTTTAATTCATCTTCCTCATAGAAACCAAGGGGGTTATGCACTAAGCAGTGATAAGTGAGTTTTCTGGGTGCTATGCACAAAGCAGTGAAAAGTGCTTTTAAGTGAGATAACTGCCATTATAGCGTGATACTGCCTGCTATGAGATTCACAGAGCAGTGATAACAGTGCAGTATCGCTCTATAATGGCTACTTAAAAGCACTTATCACTGCTTTGTGAATCTCACAGAACGCAGTATCGTGCTATAAAGGCATTTATCTCACTTAAAAGACTTATCACTGCTTTGTGAATCTCACAGCAGGCAGAATCACGCTATAATGGCTTTTTATCTCCCTTAAAAGCACTTATCACTGCTCAGTGCATAACCCCCCAAGTGTCCTCTAGTAAGGAACAAATATATGAATGTGTTGACTTTCTTTTCCGCTTACATAATTTTCTTGCCATACTTCCTGTGATTTTTAATTTTCCATCTCCTCCCATTCCTCTGCCTTTAAATCTTTCTCAGAATACTGAGGCTTTGTACTGCAGCCTCATTGAGACAGGGTTGCTTCCCTGTTGCAGTCAGGTTTTTAGGATATCACTGTTTCGACTGAGCCACTGATTGAGCCACCTAGGCGGAAGCAGGGATAGCCTTGAAACCTGACCTGCTCAGGGATCTTGAGGACGGGAGATGAGAACCGCTGCATTAAGGCCTAATGGTCTGGGAGCTTTGCAGAGTTACATTGTGATCCGAACCCCCCAGCCCTGATTAATAACAGGGCACCACCTTCTTTAGAGGGGTAAGGGTCTGCAGCGATCTTCCAGGGTTGAGAGATTTAAGATACAATTTACTGTTATTGTCCATATGGAGAAATTCCTCAGAAGCAATGATCTGTTTGTTCAGTTTCATTGTCACCAGAAAGACTTTTAGGAATCCTCTGATCTGCAATCTAACAGTCACCCTTTTAGCACAGAAACGTGAAATATTTCCAGCGTTAGCTTGTTCGGTCCATTCTTTTTATACTATATGTTGATGTTCATTAGATCTGAGCCCTGACCTTTATTTTACAATAAAGTATTTGTCCTTTGTCTGAACAATTAAAGGTTTTGATAACAGATTAGCCTTTTGCCTAAGGAAGAAGTGGTTGTCTCCCTTCCTTCTAACTTTGACCGTAGTTGCCTCCTGAAGATGCCTCAAGTTGTATTTTATTTTGTTCCTAAGGTAAAAATCTTTTCTCATTACATTCACACATGTTAAAATAAAGGGTTATGCACAGTTGTCTTGAAACGATTAATTTGCAAATATGTTTTAAAGACATGGGTATTGTCTACATCAGCGTTTCCCAAACTTTTTTTTTCCGTGGCCCGGTTATTTTGATACTTCTCCTTCGTGACCCACTAAAAATATGTTACCGCCTATACTGGCCTATAGGTAAAATAAAACAGATATGAATGTCCATACAGTTTTCATATACTATAATAAAAAAGCATTTACTCTTACAAAAATGCCAGCAGTAACTTGCATGTAGAGAATATGAAGTCCAGTAAATGAAAAGATCACAGCTCCATTTGCGTAACCAGTTGTACAAGGGTCTAGACTCTGTTCTTGGGATAGTGAGCGTCCGTCCTGCGCGCTGGGACACACGGACACCGCAACGCAATACCCGGATCCTACAGTCTCCCACGTCACCACACCTCACAATGTTTCCCAATGAAACTGACTGAACGCACTACTACAGAGCTTCAACTGGCAATCAGATCGTAAGTCGCGTGCCTCTCCCGCCGCCACGCCATTTGCCGCAAACGAGACTCCCAAACGGCGCAGTGAGGCACAGATGGAGCGCGTCGTTCGTCTCGATTAATTGAATTATTTATTCAATAGTCCCGATTCAACGTTATTTACTCATATTTTAGAGTTTCGTGAAAAAACAAAACCCAAGAACGAAACACCTAGGTTTTCCAGAGTTTTTTTTAGGTGACCCGGCATTTTGCTTTCGTGGCCCGGTGCCGGGTCGTGACCCACCATCTGGGAAACGCTGGTCTACATTATAATAAATATGCTGGTTGAAAGTCTGCTTTTTTCTAGACGACTGTATATTTTTTATCATTTATATAACAAAACATCACTGAACAGTATTTCACTAATATACACTTCTCATTGTCCTACATAAGTATATTATATATTTATCACGGTACTACACAAATAAAATCATTTCTATATCATTAGAAATCAATATATGATTTACTGTACTAATGTATAACATTTAGGTATGAAAGGCCAATTACTTTACTCAAGGTTAAGTAATAGAAATAATAGGGCCAAATATATGCCAACAAGATTTCTTTATTACTATATAATAGTTGAAGACCAAGGAAAGTCAGGGTATAGGAAAAGAATGCTAGTGTTTTGCTGTACGAATTGCTAACATACAGTATATTAAACTATTCTGTGATTTTCTGAGTTATACAGTATTTGGTTTGCAGCATGTACTTTTTTGTTTTCTAACTTTTTCCTGCTATCAGAGCCAGTATCATCTATTCCTAACCCTGTCCACCTCGCATAACAATGTGATTCTGGGTCGGTTCTCTAACCTCTGTCTTGGGTCATGAGCATGAGATTTGGTCAGAAATTAATTCACCGCAGCTCATCCATTTCAATTCTCTCCTTGTAAACACTTCCCTGACCACACGGAGCAGGGAACGCATACCAATGCTAAGCTGTGCCTCAGGTACACAGTTATGTGAAGTACCAGGGGAAAATCAAGTCATTTGCAGCATCAAGGAAGCTGGGTCTACTGTACTAATATATATGTAGCCAGATCCCCTTTTGGTGCCCCTACATGCCTGCGGGGAAAGGCGGAGGCTGCGGCTGGTTGCAAAGGTGCTCTGGTGCAGGGAGCACTGCGGTAGGAGCTGTGAGCAGTCAGACTAGGTTGCCGGAGCTCCTCGGCAGGACGCCGGTAAGGGTGCCACCATTATGGAAATAGCCACGCATGCGTAGAAGCACTCGCGCTTGCACAGAGGAGCCCCGAAGGTGCGGCAGACATTTGGGGATCGGTGCCAATGTGCAGTCACACTATAATAACGGTGGCCATCTTATAATGTGCTCTGCAAGGGAACTACATTTCCCATGTGCATTGGGAAACACTCCCATGTGATGCACAGCAGCCAATAGGGCTCACCGGATCTCCTGGGGAGAGAATTGTTACTTTTGGCGTACTTGGACCGCGCGCTGGCAGCTGGAGCCAGGATACAGAAGGGGAAGGTAGTGTCTGGGTGCCAGTAGCTCCCAGACTAGGCCCAGATTGCCCTTTAGGTCCCAGATAGGCCCCACTCACATTTAGGTTGTGGCTGCTTCAGGGAAAGGCCCCCAGATAGGGACATTTCCCCAGTAGCCTGATAGTGATAGGCATCCGCGACAGGACGCCGCACGGTGACTCGTGGCCTGCGGTCTGGGACCAGACTACCTACATTAATAGACTCTCAAAGGTGAGACCCTTCAGTGGGAGTTCACCCAACGCAGAGGTGGTGCCTTTGCGGACGATGATGTTGCTGGATCAGCGGATTCCTGTTTGTTGTTCGGCAGTCTGCAGGTGCCGGAAAGCCTGGGCAGGTACCACACCAAGTACACCAACTGTTCACGGGATAGTGCTATTCCATACACTTTTGGGTGGGCCCTGACATTGGGGGAAAAGGACATCAGGGATATTGGTGCCAAGCATCCTATGTACTTTGGGGACACTCAATTTGTGTATTGGGGTTGTGTGTGGGCTATATACTGTGGGATACAGGTCGCATGTTATATGTTCAGTAAAACCCGTTATTATATACCTGTGTGTGTGTGATTGCTATTTGGTTCCTGTGAGGGGCTTATCCCGCTACGCTGGGATCCCTCGCAGGTGGAGGCACTGCACCGAGGCGACAAAGTGACAACCCAGGCTCCCAGAGGCGGAGGCTCAGGCCTTCTGGTAGCCAAACATGTAACAGCAGTACTGGTAATTCCTTTAGTATGGACAAAATTATCAATATAGTATGAGTTATGGTGGGTGAAAAAGGCAACAAGAAACCTCCACCCTAAAGCATATAGCAAATAAAAAGATCACTTGTGAGCCCATTCACGTCTTAGACAGGTCTGCAACCCTGCCTTTCACCATTATCCCCAGCATACAGTGCTTCCACTGCAGCAAGGGATTCTGGGAAATTACATGCAAATGAGCACACTGTGTCATATTTTGCCTGAAATCCATTTTTACATGGAACATTTATAAGCTAATGTTCGCTGTTCACACAGCTTTTAAGCACAGCATGGGAATCAGATGCAAAGCCAGAGAAACCACTCACGGACATGTTTCAACCTTAATGGGTCTCATCAGTGTGAGGTTGGTTGTAGTGCTGGCTTTGCAATTTTCAAGGCTGTAGGATTTACCATCACATTTTAAGTTATGGTGGGTGAAAAAGGCAACAAGAAACCTCCACTGTATAACATATTCAAAATAAAAAGATCACTTGTGAGCCCATTCACATGTCTTAGACAGGTCTGCAACCCTGCCTTTCACCATTTGAATATATATGATATTACTGATTTGAGTAAATATAGTCGATTCATATGGTTCACACAGATTCCCCTCAAACAGTATACAGTATTTATATCAAGATTCTTTGTATGGAAAACAGTATATTTTTCACATTAGCGGATCTGTTGAGTATTACAGAATATGGCTGCTGTTGATCTCCAGTATTAGTTGTCAACAATGTACAGTAATTGGCTATGATATGAACCAATGATTTAGAAGAAAGGAATCCCCAGGTATGGTTATATATACTGGGGATAATTTACGTTGTGGATTGCTGCTTTAATGGGCTGTGTACACAAGAATAAAACAGCTGTTTTACTGATGCTTATTAATATGGTTTTACTATATTGAGATATTGTGAACATTTCCTAGTCTCTCATGTATCAAAGCACTTTGGTGTGTAATAATTAATTTAACATTTAAGTGTATCAATTTGATGTTGCTCTTTTTTTGTTAATTAAGAATGTACTCATCTCTGCTCATACAATGTAAGTCAGCAAGTTTGGGAACCAAGGCATTAGGTAATAAGTTTCTGGATAATAATACGTAACTGTTACATACGCCTATAACATATATTATCTCTTACTGTGCATGTCTTGTATATAATGTATAACCCTGCTCACTTAATGTACCCATGTATTTGTAACCATGTATCCATCATAATAACTCTGTGCCCAGGACATCCTTGAAAACAAAAGGTAACTCTCAATATATTACTTCCTGGTAACACATTTTCTAAATAAAATAAATAAATAAATTGTAAGAGTTTTGGACGGGGCTTTTTTTCTAATTTTTGCGTTTGTTTGAAGTACCTACAGTATTCCTATTACTGTACAGAATGTCTCATATTATTTAGCTGCTTCTTGTACTGCTGTTAAGCGCTATGTACATGGATGGCACTAAACAACTAAAGATATACAAACCGTATAAGTAGCGGGATAAGCCCCTCACAGGATACCTACATGTATAAAGAAGTTATCAGAATACACCGATGATAAATCTGTATTTTAATCAGTTTCATATAACATGGACCCTTTCTGGAACTGTTAGCTGTTTGCCTTAGTTTCAGCCAGCCAACCACAATACTCCTTGCAGTGTTGTGTCAACAAAAGATATTTCCTCACATTACCTCAAACTAGCTTTCTGATTGGCTACATCCATGAAAGAGATGTATAATTAGTATAATGCATGCGCAGCAACATAGGCCTCCAGCATTAATCTGAATACCAAATAAGTCTTTAGAATAACCTGCTTAGCGGAGGAAAAAAATGTCACTTGGCAGTAATGGAAACTCATGCATTAACATCACCCCTTGGAACTGCTGTACCATGGAATCGGGGACTGTTCTGATCTTTATTAATGCAATACATATTCCCTAAGGCAAAAACAAGCCGGAGATCTGCTCTAATCTAAGTGTCGCTTGTTTAAGGGATATATTGTAATGCAGACACTCAGTAACATCCAGGCTCTGTTCATGAATTCATGTATGCATGAGTCTGTCATTTTCCATACACATCACCAACTATTACCCAAACAAAGGTCTATATTACCAGTCCACAGATATTCTTTTCATTTAATATTCTCTGAGGATAATAGTTTGTGATCACTTCATATTAGGGGAAAACTACTCACTACATAGTATCTAGCTTTCTGTGTTAACCATTACATTTGTGATTGTTACTTTTAACAGAGCAACGAGATACTGTGGGGTAGATATAATAGTGCAAACAGAGATTTTGAAACCTCACAGGCCTTGTCTCCAACCACCCACTGTAATTATATTTCTATTTCTGAGAAGCGAGAAGAAGCTAATTTTCCGTAAAGGTGGTTTATAAAGTTGAACATGTTGTCATGGAACAGGTATACCCCTGTCTACACTTCTGTTTCATCCCCCATTTTTCCTCGCAGCCCTGCTTGTCAGCTTATTAGTGCCAGCTGTATGTGTTTGGTTCTGCACACAAACACAGTGCCATTTCCCCTCTCCCAGCAGCTTGTTGTATTAAAGATGCAACATTATTGCTATATGTTGTAGCTCCCCCAGACACTCCTGTGAGTTGCCATAGCAGCCCCAGCCTTTCTCTCAAATGGGCTAGTCTGCTTTCTCCCCCTCTGCTCTGCCCACAGATGGTCTGTCCCCAGACTATCTTACTACCCAGCATACATTGCTTTTTCCTTTTCCACCATTCCTCTGGACTCGTGAGTACCTCGCTGTAACCCATGTAATGGTGCTGCAGGATTATCTTTTCACCTCTCTTTACAACTAAGCACACACAGAGATTTAGACCTACACGTCTACACAAAAAACTGTATTTACCTACTTTCTCCAAAATAAAGTAAGAAAAGAAACAGACCTTGTCGTGCTTGGAAAAGAGGGCGAGTTGACACTATCTGAGCTAAGTCATCACCACGTGACCCTCTGGCTTCCAGAATACATGTTCTGATCTTTTATTTTCCATATCTTGGCTTACATTAGGTTTGTGTTTCTTTGTGCTAACTCCAAGCAGATCAATGAAACAGCCTGGGTGCTAAGACCATGGTGGTACATATGTATGTAGCTGCTTTCAGCACTTTTCATTAATAGACAGTCTTATCTAACTGCTCCAATTATTTAATTCTCAAGAGTGTACGTGGATTTCCAGATTAAATTAATGCTTGGTTTTAAAAAGGTCACATAGTATATTACATGCAATATTTTATAAAACCTGCTTCTGGTTTAACCAGATTTTGACGTTTTATGAGTAGAGCAGTCGTGCATTGATAACTAAGTTAAAAGCCAGTGGTAAAGATGCAAAATGTTTACAGCCTTTTATAATATTTTGTTCTAAATAGAGGCCATTGCCCCAGTCTGTGAGCCAAACATGCAGATTCATGTTGGTTATGTGTTTTATTTTGGCTAATAAACTGACAATATAGTTCAATGGGTCAATTTGTATATTTCCACTGTATGTTTGTTTGTTACAAATAAAACTTACAAGACATGACAAAAACACATTTTGTGAGGAAGTTATTTGGTTGATGTAAGGTGTATGCTTCTACCACATGACATGAGACCAAAACACACATCACATACATATCACATACATATCACAGCTGGGATACAGTAACGTGACCATGTTTACTTCATCATACAGATGTAACCAGACTTACTGTCTCTGGAACCACGACTAGAAAAGCTTAAAGCCGCAGCTCCAAATATAATGCTACCATGGTCATGCTGGTTGGGGTCCAGCTGCTTTTCCCAGTGCTGAAAACAGGAAGTCTTGCAACATCTGTTTGACTTATTTTTTGGTAAAAAAGGGAACACAAAATGATTGTGTACCAAGGAAAATTCACTTAAATGCACACCTCTCTATTGGATAAAATGTAACCTTTATTGCTATTGACTTAAAACATATATTATCGAGTGTTCGTGTAAGTGTATTAAAAATATATTAAACAAAATTAAATAGAGCAGTGTCAATCCCTGAGATATATATTGCCAGTCATATGCTACATTAGCAATGAGATGGTAGGGATAGAGACTGCAGATCAGTGAGGTGGAAATAACCACCAGTATCAGCAGTTAAACACAGTTTGATGAGGGAGACCCAAATTGATCAAATGACTTATTTTTTCACTTCAAGAATGTGTGGAGATTTCAATATCTGAATCTGAGATTGTTTTCCCCTTGAAGATCTTGACACAATGAATTTGAAGCAGAATTTCAGCTATTTGGATCGTTTACTTATCCTCTTTGAAAAATTACCTCCAAGCCCCTGTGTTATGTGACGACACAAAAACTATTTATCCTTGGATTATACAAACCATATCATATTGTTTTTGTTTTGTTGTCACGTCAATGGATATACTTTTATTCATACAGTATGCCAGTTACAAATGTTGTTTATTTTTCAAGGCCCATTTTGAGAGATGTATTGTGGCTCAGAAGCACATGGGTAAAATAATGATAGTTTATCTTATGATCACAGCAAAAACTGCAAAACAAGATCTAGTGTTTATAGACTGTTAGATCAGTGCACCGATTGGTTAGGATTTTCTTAAGAAAAACGCTTTTAAAACTAGGACTGCAAAAACGAATCCCTGTTTTACCCATTCAATGCTGAATTAGATTTTTTTCAGTTCACCCATATACTAATCGTTACATTCTCAACTGCAACAAAGTTCCATTGCACACGGCTAAAACAGTACTATATGTATTCCTGCTGAGTTGCTTCATATACTCTTGCATTTGAATAATGGGAAATGTTACACATCTGACATTATTTTACCTACAGTATCAGGTATGCTATGAAAGAAAGGCCTTAAAAAAGAGACAAAACAGTTGTTTTTTTGGGTTGTGCATAGAATCAGGTATAAGCAATACAAACCATGACATTCTGCCAAGATTTCCTATAATACTGTAAACCCCTGTCTTTGCCAAGCAACACTTGAACACTGCCCCTAGCAGGTTCCTCTCCAAGGAACATGTGACTGTTATAAGCCAGTAGGAAGTCTGGGGAAGGAGGAGGGACTAAGAGAGTAAGTGAGCTTTAAGAGAGGGGGCAGCCATGACAGGGAGAGAGATCTGCGCAGAGCTGAGGGATTGAGGCTCATGTGAAAGCCTCCTGTGTACCAGAACTTGCACACGTCCCATGTGGGGACATTGGAATAGTGGTACCAAAAAACAAACCTTTGCGGAGTACAGGTCGGCAACACACAGTGACAATACACAAGCTCCAACGGGTACCGGTACTCTAACTATAGGTTTGACTACCCATGATTGGTAGGCCTACGAAGTTGACCATAACACACACATATGCGCAGCCTTATGTAACTGTGATGATAATGTGTATTGTGACTTGTATGCAGTGATCCTATTTTTAAGGATCACAAAGTTACTGTTATCTGTCTGCTATATATACCATATACATAAATCTGTTACATACATCCAAATGTTGTGCCCCCTTGCTGGCTCCATGCACGTGGGGTAGCTAACATAGGTATACGGACTTAGGCCCCAACCTCAGCCTCAGGCGTCTCAGGTATAGTAATATATCAGGGGTTACAATACCAAGACAAATGCACCTAGAATAACAGGGCAGAATTTTACTTGGCAGTTAACTGTATGAACATCATACTGGAACCCTGTCCTTTACCTAAATTAACATAAACTTGGTGACTAGAAATGTATTATTTTCTTGTGTGTAGACATGTATAATTGGACTGTACACACACAAACAGACATTGATAAATCTAAAGTATGCTCAATTAAATAACATAAGTTTTTCATGATGCATTTAATAGAAACTTGATTGATGTCAAATATTTCAATTTCAGGCTAAGGAGATGCTCTCCAACTAGAGTCTGAATACCAATTAATTATTCCTTTTGTGTAAGAATCTTCCAATAAATAATACTGCTGGCACACTGTTTCTTGAGCAGGTAAAGATAGCGTCTCATGCACCAACAAGATCATTCTTCTTGAACAGTATGTAGTTTGTACAGGAGTTCTCAAGATTTCAAAGCACATGCACTGTTCCTATGAAGAACTCTCTCTCACTAATACATCATGCAGCTCTTTTTTGATTCATATTGAAGTATTTATACAATTTGCAAACTATTTACAAAAACAATGGTAATAAATATGAGTGTGTTTTATGTCTGTTTCCAAGTCCAACAAAGAACAGGACAAGGTAAAACAAAGACAGAACAAAAAGCAGCACTCACCAAAGTATCAAATGACCTTCACGTTACATATCCAAGGACATTACTCCCTTCTCACTCTACTCAACCTGTCTGCTACCTTTGATACTGTTGACCGTGCACTTTTCCTTCATACTCTCTACTTTGTTCATGTTTGAGACAAAGCTTTCTCCTGGCTTTCTTTCTGCCTCTCTCATTGTTCCAGTAGTGAAACTATTTCTAATTGTCTTCGTCCTTTGTTTATCTATCTAGTAGTTGAAGGGAGACTCATACAGGAACCAACCATAAGATGCATTACTTTATTAGTTGTGATTCTACCCAAATCATATATCTTATTCAGTGCCCCTGTCAAAAACAATATATAGGGCGCACTACAAGGAAACTGAAATTACGGTTTGCAGAACATATTACTAACATCCAAAAAGGATTTCTGCAGCATAATTTGTCCAAACATTTTGCCGAACAACATAATCAAAATCCTGCAGGCATTATTTGTATTGGGATAGATAAATTACCATACAACTGGAGAGGAGGTCACACTATCAATGCCATATCCAAACTTGAGACTACTGTAGATGGAAACACACTATGAGAACTTTAATACCTCTACTGTAGGTCTCACTGTGGGCATTGACTTAGGTGCATTTCTTACTGAATAAACATATTAAATTGCATTCAGACTCTCCACAGCCTATCACCTACTGTACTAATTGAATATATATACAATTATCATAATGCCTGCAACTTAGGATATACCTTTCTGTAATACTGACATATTATATATCTATCTATCTCATATATATATATTGTGACAAACGCCCCCCTTTTGTAGCGCTGACGTCTGTCTGGGATCTTCCCGACACAGTCTTCTAGGGATAATTATACAAATAACAGGATCATACAAAGCATTACGTTGCTTAACTCAGGTTTCTGCCTGCTTTATTTTCATCTCAGTTAGGGACTGCAGCTTTAACATGTGTAGGCAGGAGGCACTCAGCTATTAACCTTCAGCGGTTTACTCATATCAGTGTTATAATATTTCCCACATTGTTACTTCAAGAAACGCGTGAGGAAGTGGAGGAGCACATGAGCACACCGTGTCACCTTTTGCCTGAAATCCATTTTTACATGGAATCCTTATAAGCTAATTCTCACTGTTAACACGGTTTTTAAGCACAGCATGGGAATCGGATTTCAGGCAAAAGGTGGCACTGTGGGCTCATTTGCATGTCATTTCCCAGAATCCCTTGCTGCAGTGGAAGCACTGTATGCTAGGTGATAATGGTTTAAGGCAGGGTTGCAGACCTGTCTAAGACATGTGAATGTGTATGTATGTTTATGCTACATCCAACATGACAGAAATACATATTCTCTTGAAAAAGGGTCATTTAGTTTAACCCTTTGGCCAAAGTATTGTAAGCTTGCGAGCAACGACAAGGCAGACACCCGTTCGCAAGTCCTAACACTACCAGATAAAATACTAATATACCTCTATTAGGATTACAATTCTCATGTACTTCTATTAGGAGGGAGAAAGACCACATTGGATCTATATCTAGCAGAATGAAAGGACCTACTAACTTAGGAAGTGGGGAGGGGCGAGCTTAAAACCTGGGAAGGAGGAGCCACCAACCCCCAACAGCTGAGAAAGCTGAGAATGGGTTAACAAAACACAGAACCCCAGCAAGCTCTTTTTGGGAACCCCTGAGCCCCACACAAAATATATGTATGTATTTAAGTGTCAAAATGGAGTGCTAATGAGCGTGGCATGTGTATACAACAGACGACAGAGAAGCCCAATGCTACATCCAACATGACAGAAATACACAGTAAAATACTTATATTTAAGTAAATACTTATAATTATACATGTGCAAGACTAACAATATATATATATATATATATATATATATATATATATATATATATATATATATATATAGAGGTATCAGTACCGTGTTAGCCGAGCTTCAATAATCAAAAAATAAATAGATGATACCGTTCTGTGGCTAACGAAATGCTTTTATTTGTGCGAGCTTTCGAGATACACTGATCTCTTCTTCCGGCGATGTTACAATGAATGAAGCAAGGATTACTTAAAAACAGTGTCTCTTGGAATGTTATCTGTGCTGGTCCTTCCCCCGTGTGGATGAGATTTATGGCTGGAGGTGTCAAAGGGTAACTGAAAGCAAGTGAAGAAAGAGTGTGTATGTGTATCAGTGTGAATAAAAATGAATGGAGAGCCCACAGTATAAACTGTGCTCTACACAAGGTGTGTGTGGAGTGAGAGGGGATATAAATGGTGTGGGTGGGTGTGGAAATGTGAGAGTTTGTAGCACAACTAAAAGTGTGTGTGGATACTATGTGGTCCCTATTGGTGTATAGGGATGGAAAAATAAGGAGTATTAGTATGTGTGAGAGACAGCTGTGTGTGCATACATATAGCACAGTATGTACATACATGGCCTTTAGCGCTCATGGGAAGAGAGTTCGCTAGTGTCAGTAATGACTCATAAAATTTCGATCTCTGTTTAGGCCACTGCTTAGTGTCCCGAACAGTTGCTTAAATTTGTATTCATGCAACCGTCTCTCTTTCGGGGTTTTAAGATTACCTTTGAGTATGGCAACCCTCAGATCGTTCATCTTATGGCCAGAGTCAGAGAAATGTTCGCCAACAGGACTGTCTCTTGTTCCGCGTGTGATGCTGTGGCGATGCAGGTTCATTCTCTTGTTTAGCCCCTGTCCTGTCTCACCTATGTAGTAGCAGCCCCCTGGGCATTTCATGCACATGATGAGGTACACGACATTGCTGGAGGAACAGGTGAACCCTCCTCTGATTTTGTATTCCCGATTCTTGTGTGGTATTTGTATTGTGTCCGCTGTGTAGAGCATTGCGCAGGTTTTGCATCTTGGGTCCTGGCATGGTTTTGTCCCGCATTCAGTTGTACTGCTGAATACTTTACTCCTCATCATAATATTCTTGAGATTATGGGGTTGTCTGTATGATAATAAGGGTGCTTCAGGGAAGACCTGTTGCAGTCTTGTATCTTCCTGGAGGATGGGTTGTAGTTTCCTGGCGATCTTGCGTAGGGCTCCTAGGTGTGGGTTATATGTGACCACCAAAGGTACCCTGTCGCTTGTCTCCTTCTGTTTGTATTCAAGGAGATCACTTCTTGGTATTCTGGTGGCATTGTGAATTTGCTGGTCTACAATTCTGTGGTTATATCCACGGTTTATAAAGTCTGATCTCAAGGCTTTAATCCGCTGGTCTCTGTCTGCTGTGTCGGAGCATATCCGGTTGTATCGTATGGCTTGACAGTCAAGCCATACGATACAACCGGATATGCTCCGACACAGCAGACAGAGACCAGCGGATTAAAGCCTTGAGATCAGACTTTATAAACCGTGGATATAACCACAGAATTGTAGACCAGCAAATTCACAAAGCCACCAGAATACCAAGAAGTGATCTCCTTGAATACAAACAGAAGGAGACAAGCGACAGGGTACCTTTGGTGGTCACATATAACCCACACCTAGGAGCCCTACGCAAGATCGCCAGGAAACTACAACCCATCCTCCAGGAAGATACAAGATTGCAACAGGTCTTCCCTGAAGCACCCTTATTATCATACAGACAACCCCATAATCTCAAGAATATTATGGTGAGGAGTAAAGTATTCAGCAGTACAACTGAATGCGGGACAAAACCATGCCAGGACCCAAGATGCAAAACCTGCGCAATGCTCTACACAGCGGACACAATACAAATACAGTACCACACAAGAATCGGGAATACAAAATCAGAGGAGGGTTCACCTGTTCCTCCAGCAATGTCGTGTACCTCATCATGTGCATGAAATGCCCAGGGGGCTGCTACTACATAGGTGAGACAGGACAGGGGCTAAACAAGAGAATGAACCTGCATCGCCACAGCATCACACGCGGAACAAGAGACAGTCCTGTTGGCGAACATTTCTCTGACTCTGGCCATAAGATGAACGATCTGAGGGTTGCCATACTCAAAGGTAATCTTAAAACCCCGAAAGAAAGACGGTTGCATGAATACAAATTTATGCAACTGTTCGGGACACTTAGCAGTGGCCTAAACAGAGATCGAAATTTTATGAGTCATTACTGACACTAGCGAACTCTCTTCCCATGAGCGCTAAAGGCCATGTATGTACATACTGTGCTATATGTATGCACACACAGCTGTCTCTCACACATACTAATACTCCTTATTTTTCCATCCCTATACACCAATAGGGACCACATAGTATCCACACACACTTTTAGTTGTGCTACAAACTCTCACATTTCCACACCCACCCACACCATTTATATCCCCTCTCACTCCACACACACCTTGTGTAGAGCACAGTTTATACTGTGGGCTCTCCATTCATTTTTATTCACACTGATACACATACACACTCTTTCTTCACTTGCTTTCAGTTACCCTTTGACACCTCCAGCCATAAATCTCATCCACACGGGGGAAGGACCAGCACAGATAACATTCCAAGAGACACTGTTTTTAAGTAATCCTTGCTTCATTCATTGTAACATCGCCGGAAGAAGAGATCAGTGTATCTCGAAAGCTCGCACAAATAAAAGCATTTCGTTAGCCACAGAACGGTATCATCTATTTATTTTTTGATTATATATATATATATATATATATATATATATATATATATATATATATACAAATATAGCTGTATGCTCATCTGCATGTCTTAGGCAGGTCTGCAACCCCGCCTTTCCCCATTATCACCCAGCATACAGCACTTCCACTGCAGCAAGGGATTCTGGGAAATTACATGCAAATGAGCACACAGTGTTACTTTTTGCCTCAATAACCATTTTTAACATGGTTCCCTATAGGCTTAAGCTTGCTGCATGGTCACAGCTTTGAGCACAGCCAGGGTTAAGGTGCATACCCAGAAAACCACCCACAGACAGCTGTTTCGACCTTGATGGGTCTCATCAGTGTGGGGTTGATTTTACTGGGAATGCAAGAGAGGCTATGGGATAGGCTAAACCATAATACTGTGTTAAGTTATGGTGAGTAAAAAAAGTGACAAAAATCCTCCACTGGAAAGCAAATATGCAAATATAGCTGTATGCTCATCTGCATGTCTTAGGCAGGTTTGCAACCCCGCCTTTCCCCATTATCACCCAGCATACAGCACTTCCACTGCAGCAAGGGATTCTGGGAAATGACATGCAAATGAGCACACAGTGTCACTTTTTGCCTCAATAACCATTTTTAACATGGTTCCCTATAGGCTGTGCTCAAAGCTGTGACCATGCAGCAAGCTTAAGCCTATATATATATACAAATGTAAATACAACTGTATGCTCATCTGCATGTCTTAGGCAGGTCTGCAACCCCGCCTTTCCCCATTATCACCCAGCACACAGCACTTCCACTGCAGCAAGGGATTCTGGGAAATGACATGCAAATGAGCACACAGTGCCACTTTTTGCTTCAAAAACCATTTTTAACATGGTTCCCTATAGGCTTAAGCTTGCTGCATGGTCACAGCTTTGAGCACAGCCAGGGTTAAGGTGCATACCCAGAAAACCACCCACAGACAGCTGTTTTGACCTTAATGGGTCTCATCAGTGTGGGGTTGATTTTACTGGGAATGCAAGAGAGGCTATGGGATAGGCTAAACCATAATACTGAGTTAAGTTATGGTGAGTAAAAAAGTGACAAAACCCTCCACTGGAAAGCAAATATGCAAATATAGCTGTATGCTCATCTGCATGTCTTAGGCAGGTCTGCAACCCCGCCTTTCCCCATTATCACCCAGCATACAGCACTTCCACTGCAGCAAGGGATTCTGGGAAATGACATGCAAATGAGCACACAGTGTCACTTTTTGCCTCAATAACCATTTTTAACATGGTTCCCTATAGGCTGTGCTCAAAGCTGTGACCATGCAGCAAGCTTAAGCCTATATATATATAAATACATACAAATGTAAATACAACTGTATGCTCATCTGCATGTCTTAGGCAGGTCTGCAACCCCGCCTTTCCCCATTATCACCCAGCATACAGCACTTCCACTGCAACAAGGGATTCTGGGAAATGACATGCAAATGAGCACACAGTGCCACTTTTTGCTTCAAAAACCATTTTTAACATGGTTCCCTATAGGCTTAAGCTTGCTGCATGGTCACAGCTTTGAGCACAGCCAGGGTTAAGGTGCATACCCAGAAAACCACCCACAGACAGCTTTTTTGTTTTGAAAATTCTTTTATTATGCAGCGAATCTTTACAACAAGATTATAACAGTACATAAATCATTTTCCAAACGGAAAAAAAAACCGCGACGTTAACAACGGCGCAGTGCATATCCCACACAACTCACATACATTTTTATTAATGGTTTCCCCAAAAGTAAAAAAACTGTGACGAACACGGCGGTGCAGTGCATTTATACATATGCACCGCACCACAGACATGACATATCATACAAACATTATCTCTAACTTTATTGCACAGAAAAACTTTTGGGGCGGGGGAGTAAGGGGGGGGTGGGGAGGGGGGTGTTCCTCGGTATATAATCCTTTAAGTCAGTGTCCAGCGCGCGCAGCAAGGCCTGCGCAAAGGGGCAGTTCCAGAAGAGGTGTATGATGCTTTCCTCCACTGGGTTGCACCTGGGGCAGTGCTTCACGAGGCTGAGTTTACTCTGGTACTTGTCCGCATTCACAGGGAGTCCCCCGTGTATGGCCTGCCAAGCAATGTCTTTGTGTTTGTTCATTAGTCTTTTCGATGCCACATTCCTCCACACCGTTCCAAAGGTGTTGGGGTGGAGACCTGGGACCGATTCCATGATGTCTTTAGCCCTGATCATTTTGTAGATGACCTTGGGCTTCCACAGGTCTGGTTTTACTCCCTCCAGATTGTTCTGCCTCACAAACTTCTTCACGTCCTTGTAGAACCAGGGCGTGCGCCAGCTGTAAGGGATTGAGCTGTCCCACTTGTCCCACCCCAGTGCTCTCCAGAGCGGCAGGAGTAGGAGGCGGGACATGGAGTAGCCAGAGGAGTCTTTGTCGCAGTCTCTCAGGGTGATCCGCACGCAGTTGCTTACAAAGAAGGCGCGCAGCATAGTGGGGATGTCAGGGATTCCTCTACCCCCCTTGTGCGGCTCTTTGTACATCACCTCGCGCTTTCCCCTCTCAAACTTGGCCCCCCAGACAAAGCGGAACACTGCCATGGAGATCTCCTGGCAGGTTCTGGTCGAAGGCGGGTATGCCTGGGCCACGTACTGCAGGACAGGGAGGATCTCGTTCAGCAGTATCAGCTTTTTCCCCTCAATGGTGAGGGGTCTGAGGCGCCACAATCCGATCTTCTGCTTCACCTTGTTCAGCCTCTCGTTCCAGCTCTTCAGGGCAGCGGCCTCGCTCCCCACACCAAACCAGACTCCAAGGATTTGAATGAGGCCTGCTCTGATGGGGAAGGGGAGGGGGTCGGCAGTCAGGTTCCAAAGCCCAAATAGCTTGGTCTCTGACTTCCCGCAGTTGACTTTTGCTCCTGAAGCTTTCCCGAAATCCTCGCACGTCTGGACCAGCGTCTTCACCGACCGGCTATCTGCGCAGAAGATGGTGACGTCATCCATGTAGAGCGAGCACTTCACTTCGCGTCTCTGGGGTCCTGGCACGACGATCCCTCTGATCTCTGCGTCTCGTCTGATGCACTGGGCGAAGAGCTCTATACAACAGACAAAAAGGAGAGGTGAAAGAGGGCAGCCCTGCCTAACCCCTGAGAGGACAGGGAAGCGGTTAGTCTTCCATCCGTTCACAATCGCCACACTGCAAATGTCAAGGTACATCAGGTTAACGTAAGAACAGAACATCTCCCCCATCCCATACTCACGCAGCACCCTGCCCATGAAATCATGGGAGACACGGTCAAAGGCCTTCTCCTGATCAAGGGTGACCAGGGCCGCGTGTACACGGCGGTCTTTGATGTAGTGGACTGTGTCTCTGATTAGGGCGAGGCTGTCTGCGATCCTGCGTCCGGGGATGCCGCACGTCTGGTCTGGGTGGATGATCTGGCTGATGACCTTCTTCAGTCTGTTCGCTAGGACTTTTCCTAGGATCTTGTAGTCCGCATTCAGGAGGGAGATGGGACGCCAGTTCTTGAGGTCGCACCTCTCCCCCTTCCGTTTGTACAAGAGCGTCAGCATTCCTTCCCTCAGCGTTGGGGGCATCCTACCTTCTGCTTCCATTTCCCTGTAAAGCTCGAGCAGGTCCGGGCCGATCAGGTCCCACAGCTTCGTGTATAACTCAGCTGGGATACCATCTCCGCCCGGCGTCCTACCCTTCTTAAAGGATTTGGTTGCAGCGTGGAGCTCCTCCAGCGTCAGCGTCATGGCTGCTTTTCCTGCCGGGTCGATGGTGTTTGTAATCCCTGACAGGAATTTGTCAGCCTGGTCTCGGTCTGATGCTTTTGGGGAGTAGAGGTCTTCATAGAAATCTTTCACGACTCCCATGACTTCCTCCTTCCCCTGCTGCACGTTGCCATCTTTGTCTCGCAGCTCCCTCAGGGGCATGTGGGCAGAGTGGAGTTTCTTGAAGAAGAAGGCATTGCATTTCTCCCCCCTCTCAAGGTTCTCCACCTTGGAACGGAAGATGATTCGTCTGGATTCCTCCTCAAAGTGCTTTTGCAGGCTCTCCTTGGTTTCCTCCAGGTCGTCATCCACGTTCCATCCACAGCGTTTGAGGCCATGCAGGGACTGCAGCTTGCGCTGCAGGCCCTCGAACTCCCCCTTCCTCTCACACGCCAGGCGTCTGCCCTTTGCCTGCAGGAAGCAACGGATCCTTATCTTCGTGAATTCCCACCACTCTGCAGTACTGGGGAAACAGGCCTTTTCTTCTTTCCATGCTGTGTATGCTGTTCTCAGCTCCTCCATGATCTCCTCCCTTTCCAGCAGTGCGCAGTTCAGCTTCCAGGATCCTGGCCCTGGGGGGAAACCTCCTCCCAGGCGCCCCCGGAGATGAATGGCTCTGTGGTCAGAGAAATGTACTGCGACCATGGAGTGCTGTCTGTGCTGTACCTGCTTGGTGGTCAACAGGAAGTCAATCCGAGAACGCACGGAACCATTTGGGTGGCACCAAGAGTAGTTTGCGGCGCCTGCTCCCATAGATCCTACCACGTCCTTCAGGGATGCCTCCCCAATCATCGCCATGAGTAGCCTGGACGTCACATCTATCTTTGATGATTTGCTGGGGGGCACGCGCCCCCCCCACCTCAATCGTGCAGTTGAAATCCCCACCCATCACCACTGCCCTGGAGGTTGCGAGCCAAGGATGAAGGTGCTGGAAAAGTTCCAAGCGCTCATTTCTCCGGGGGGCGGCGTACACATTGATGAGCCTAATCGGCTCCCCTGCCCACGAACCTTCTACGACCAGTAGTCTGCCGCAGACGAGTTCATGGACAGAATCAACAGTGAAACATCCCCCCCGGATCAAAATGGCTACACCCGCGTTCCTGCACCCGTTCCCCCCAGACCAGTAGGAGGGGCCGTGAGACCACTGCCCGCTCAGGTGCCTGTAGGATCGAGAAAAAGATAAGGCACATTCCTGTAGCATATACACATCACATTTCTGTAAAGAAAGGAATGTTAGTACTCTGGCACGTCTCATCCGCTCTCCTATGCTCCTTACGTTAATGGAGAAAATGTTAAAAGACGCCATTAGTTTGGGGATAAAGGGTTGGACAGACTTGCAGTGATACTAGTTACCATCCTAACTGGCGTGGGTGGTCTTGTTGATCTCCTCGCACAGCTGGTCTAGCAGATCCATGGTTTGCCCAAGGTTGTCATGGAGAAGGAGGGTCTCTGCTGCCTCTCGCCCCTCTCTTATGAGCTCTTCCACGGTCACCTGTGTCTCGCTAGGTGGCTATTCTAAAATGGCCGCCTGCTCCTCTGCAATGGCTGCCTCCTGCATCTCTGCTTCCTCCTCCTCCAGGTCGCTTTCAAGGTCACTGTCAGCGTCGCTGGAAGTGGGTGAGTCGCCGATTTGCATTTGGGCTCTCTTCTGCTCCAGCCCCTGGTGCGGGCTATCCATCTCAGGGGCTCTCCTCTTTATTCCCTGCTTCTCCGTTCCGGTCTGGGCTATGGGGGCGGTATCTGTAGCAAGGGAGGAAGAGGGAGGAGGTGCAACAGCCTCGGGGCTGGGGAGAGGTATTACAGAGGGAGGGGCTGCAGCCTCATGGAGCGTGGGGGGGGCTGCAGTGGAGGGTTGGGAGGAGGGGGCAAGGGGTGGTGGGTGGGCGGGGAGGGTTGGGGTAGGGGGAGGGTGGGGGTTGCAGCAGCAGTGGGTGTGGGAGGGAGTGTTGCTGCAGGGGTGAGGGTGGGAAGGGGTGGGGTGGGGGCTGCTACTGAAGGGGCAGAGGGCTCAGGAGCCGCAGCGGGCGCTGCTTGGGTGGCCTCCTTTTCCCTTTGCTCCTTCTGATACTTACCCCCTTGTGCCTTTACGGGTTGGTTTGCAGGGGGCTTCTTGGCTGCCTTCTGGGTTGCTGTCAGGGGCACGCCCGGTGTTGCGCCTTTCGCCGCGGCCTCTGCGTAGCTCTTGACCCTCAGCTGGCAGTCCCGGAACATGTGGGTTGTCTCTCCGCACAGGTCACAGGTTTTCTGGCGGGGACAATCCTTAGTTTCGTGTCCGGTGTTCTTGCAGTTTCTGCAGGCTTTCAGGGTGCACTGTTTCCACTGATGCCCCAGGTTCCCGCAATTACCGCAGGTCTGGGGCTGGTCAGGGTAAAAGATCCTCCCTGAGCTGCCCGCAAGTGAAAAACTGGGAGGGAGGTGGTGCAGCCGATCTGCCGCTTCTGGATTTGGCCACAAGCGAACTACCATGCTCCACTTTCCCACCCAGTACCCCAACTTGTCCTTGATCCTGCTCGGCTCCTTCACCACGGTGCAAGAGCGCCGCAGAAAGGTAGCAATATCCTTTCCAGGGATATGGGGGTTCCTCACCGTCACAGTGATCCTCTTCTCGTCCCTCTGGATAGGGCAGTTCACGTCGAACTCTGAGAAGGGGACCTCCTGTTTCAGGGTCTGGAAAGCCTCCCAGTACCTCCTGCAGGCTCCAGCCGTGGCGAATGTGACGAAAAACAGGCCACCCCTGAGGTCCTGGATGCTCAGGATCTCGTCCGGAGTAAAGCCTGCTTTGCTCACCAGCTCCTTGGCAAAGGTCTCAGCGTCCAATAGAGGGCGCTGTCCGTCGACCTCCCTCAGCTGCATCACCACTGTCTGCCTCATCCAGGGTTCCAGGCGGGGGATCCTCCTGTTGCTGCTGCTCCCAGCTCCAGGGTTGGAGCTGGGGCCGCCGCTGCTGGTACTGGCAGTGGGGGTGAGGCCGCTGGGGGTGGCAACGTCGCCTGAGCCGCTGGAGCTGGTTGCCGCTGGGCCTCCTCCGTCCGTCTCCTGGCTGCTGGGGACCGTCTCTGGGGGTGCCGTGTGCTTCTCCTTCTTTGTCATCTTCTTCTTCTTCTCCTTGTGCAGGGTGGTCCCGGCGGGCTCCATGGCTACCTCCATCCTCTTGATCTTAGCCAAAAACCCACCCACAGACAGCTGTTTCGACCTTGATGGGTCTCATCAGTGTGGGGTTGATTTTCTGGGTATGCAAAGAAGCTAAAGGGTGGGCCAACCATAATACTGAGTTAAGTTATGGTGAGTAAAAAAAGTGACAAAAACCCTCCACAGCAAAGCAAATATGCAAATGTAAATACAACTGTATGCTCATCTGCATGTCTTTGGCAGGTCTGCAACCCCGCCTTTCCCCATGATCACCCATATATCCATCCACAGATAAGGGGCTGCTGTTACTCAACTGGTATATTATTGGTAGTGAGCAGAGATGGGTTTGACCCAACTGGAGCTGATTGATAGTCAGGTGGTGGTACATTAGTTTTCTGTATTATACATAAACCAGTGCAGACCTGTAGTAATATACTGTATAATTATAATATGTTAATTATAGTCTATTTCTGCCCCTATGTGTCTCTCTTCCCCTCTATTTTCGTCTCTCTTCCTTTATGTCAGTCTCCTGCCACGCTCCAACCCTCCATTCCCCTGTTTGCGCTGACATGAAGTGGCGGCAGAGGACTGGCCTCCAAATTCCAGAATTCCATCCTTTGGTTTTGTTTGATAGGGCTTCTTAATCCCACTTTGTATTGTAATCTTCACTTGTAACCCCTGTATTGTACAGTATCCTTATACTGTAAATAAAATGCTGCTCATGTACAGTAGTTGGGACTATATAAATAAATGAAATAAATAATGCTGGCAGAATGTAATATATAGCAGTCATCTCCAGCAGTGAAATGATTAATACAAATCTGATTAATATATTAATTCAGTGTTAAATTGTTCATTAAGTAGGTCACATTACTTATTTATAGATACATTAAATTAGCATGAAAAAGGTCATGCATAGTCAATTTCAAAGTCAGGCAACTTTCCATGGCTTTCCGTTCCACTAATACATTAATTGCTACAGTATTTTTTACACCAGATGTATTTTATTATTACCGACAGTAAAGTGTGATTTCAGACTAAATAAAAATCTGAAATTACTATTTTTTTTTTTTTTACTTTTCCCTTTTGTGACCCAGGACCAAAGTCGTCAAATCAGGATGCGATTATTTATTTATTGTTTTACAGGAAGTAATACATTGAGAGTTACCTCTCGTTTTCCAGTATGTCCTGGGCACAGAGTTATGATGACAAATAATATATGGTTACAAATACAGTTACATAAATGAACAAGGTATACATTATATACAAGACATTGTATGCACAGTTAGAGATAATATATATTATAGGCGTATGTAACAGTTACAGACCAGATTAAAATGTGAGACAGCTTTAGTTTTGAAAGAACTAGACTGGTGGTGGATGTGAGAGTCTCTGGTAGGTTGTTCCAGTTTTGGGGTGCATAGTAAGAGAAGGAGCGGCCGGATACTTTGCTGAACCTTGGAACATGAACAGTCTTTTGGAGTCAGATCTCAAATGACAAGTGCTGCATGTGGTAGGGGTGAGGAGCTTGTTCAGATAGGTGGGTAGCTTGCCCAGAAAGTATTTGAAGGCAAGAAAGGAAAAATGAATGTTGCGCCAGACTCAAGTGATTACAATCTAGTTCTTTGCGCATTTCGCAGTGATGTGTTGTAGTTGCATTGGAGAACAAAACAGCATATTGAATAGTAGAGGGTGTCAATTTTGCTAAGGTGGGTTTGGGGTGCCGAGCCGTATACTATGTCCCCATAGTTGATAATTGGCATTAGCATCTGCTGTGCAATGCGCTTTCTGACCCGCAGACTTAGGGAGGATTTGTTCCTGTAAAGTACATCTAGTTTAGCATAGGCTTTGGATGTCAGGGTATCACTGTGCATCCCAAATGTTAAATGGGAGTCAAACCATATGCTTAGGTATTTAAAAATAGTACCAGGAGTTAGGGTGGTATTAGCGTTGATTCTGATCTGTAGCTCAGTCATTGGAAGCTTTAAAAATGTAGCCTTGGTCCCATTCTTAGAGTCTTGTCAGTGTTTAAAAACAGTTTGTTTTGGGAAATCCAATTTTCAAGTCTCAAAAAGTCAGATTGAAGTATGTGTTCAAGGTCGGACAGGCTAGGGCAGTGTGCATATAATATTGTGTCATCTGCATACTGTACATGTGTATTGAAGTTCCCTTTCAAGCTGTAGGAAGAACATTGATGAACACTGCGAAGAGTAGGGGCCACAGAACAGGACACCACAGGACACCACAGGTGATATCCAAGGGGTTGAGTTGAAGCTTGAGATAGACACATGTTGGAATCTACCTGATAGGAATGAAACCAGTTTAAAGCATGCTTCCCTATTCCAGAGCACTGGAGTTTGTTAAGCAAGATAACATGATCAACAGTATCAAAAGCCTTTGCAAAATCTAGGACATATTGTCACAAAAGTAGTGCTAATGTTCTTAAAATGTTCTTGGGAGCAGGAAAACAAAACCCTAATAGGGCCAGGGTGGTCAGTCTTGTTTTTTTTAAGTGTTGCAAGAAGAGGGAAACATTGTTTTTGGTACTTTAAACTTGTAAAGCATCATCACAAGGATCTTAAAGGAGAAAAACATTCAATATCCAACACGTGTGATTTAAAAAAAAAAAAAAAAAAAATCAGTTCTGTTGTATTAGATAATACCGCCTTTAAAAAAATTCAACTCTTAATGCAATTTTTAATGAGTTTTAATATACTGAGCATCCTTTGCTTGCTATATCATGTTTAGCACACCTCCCCAGCAGTGCAGCATCTTTGCAAAACGTTCCTGTTTGTGATAATTTGTTGCAAATGTTCCCTGCAGTTTGAGCGGCAAACTGTAACTATAGACAGTTACCTTCATAATATAAGGCTACATTATAGTTGCTGAGTTACACTGACTGAAGGATTGATTTAAACTGAAAGGCAGCAATTACGTGAACTCGGGGAAGCAGGATCTTTGCCTATCGATCATGGGAGAACGAATCGATTGGCAGCTTCAGTAATTCGTTTTCATTAAAGTTAATTAAATGCTTATATATTAAATAAATAAATAAAATTCAACTGATGCGAGTAATGCTGCTATATACAGTATTGCATCCAATATGTGTACTGTACCTTCAAATTGTATTGTATTGTGTGTCTTTATTTATATAGCACCAAAAGTGTACTCAGCGCTTCACAAAGAATACAGTATGGGGAATTATAATAATACAATAAGTGCAGCAAAATCAGCCAATAGGAAAGGAAATCCCTGCCCCGAAGAGCTTACTATCTAAGTGGTATGATGGGGAATTTACAGAGACAGCAAGTGAGGGAATAAGTGCTGTAAATTGTGTGGTAAATTTACAGAAATTTTTTATAATAGGTAACTGAAATTATAAAAACTCTACAACATAGACAAAATCCTCTATCCACACGTCTTGTGGAGGTTCCCCGAGAGTGATCCAGTCTGTTAAACATCATACATTAATTTAACTGCACATAAAAAGGCTCCGAGATTGGACAAGTACATGAGCATGTACATAATTTTTAGTGCTATTCTGTTAACACAGAAACTTGAAGCATGGGATGGCTCTCCCGCCGCCCCCCTCCAACGCTAACATGGGAGGCTTCTCTCACCCCTCCAACGCTAACATGGGAGGTTCCCTCACCCCACCTCCAACCCTAACATGGGAGAATTCTCTCACTCCCCAACCCTAACATTAGAGGGCTCTCCCCCCCCCCCATCCCTAACATTGGAGGTTTCTCACCCCTCCAACCCTAACATGGGAGGGTTCTCTCACCCTGCCCCACCCCCGCCCAACCCTAACACAGGAGTGTTCTCTCTCACACACACACACACACACACCCCACCCTTACATGGGAGGGTTCTCTCACCCCCTCAACCCAACACAGGAGGGTTCTCTCCCTCCTAACCATAACATGGGAGAATTCTCTCAACCCCCCCCCCCCCCCAACCCTAACATTGAAGGCTTCTCTAAACCTCCCAACCCTAACATTGGAGGGTTCTCTCACCCCTTCAACCCAAACATGAGAGTTCCCTCACTCCCCACAGCCCTTACATGGGAGGGTTCTCTTGACCCCCCCCCCCCCAACCCTAACATGGGAGGGTTCTCTCACTCCCCAACCCTAACATGGGAGGCTTCTGTCACCCCTCCAACCATAACATCGGAGGTTTCTCTCACCCCTCCAACGCTAACAGGGGAGGTTCCCTCACCCCCCCCCACCCCTAACATGGGAGGATTCTCTTTCCCCCCCTCCAACGCTAACATGGGAGGCTTCTCTCACCCCTCCAATGCTAACATGGGAGGTTCCCTCACCCCACCCCCAACCCTAACATGGGAGGATTCTCTTGCCCCCCCCCCCCCCAACCCTAACATGGGAAGCTTCTGTCACCCCTCCAACCCAAACATGGGAGGGTTTTCTTACCCCTCTGACCCTAACATGGGAGGGTTCTCTCACCCCTCCAACGCTAACAGGGGAGGGTTCTCTCACCCCCCCCCCCCCAACCCTAACATGGGAGGGTCCTCTCACACACCCCCAACCCTAATATGGGAGGAATCTCTCACCCTCCCCCCCCCAACATGGGAGGGTTCTCTCACCCATCCAACCCTAACATAGGAGGGCTCTCTCACCCCCCATAACCCTACATGGGAGGGTTCTCTCACCCCCCAACCCTAACATGGGAGGGTTCTCTAACTCCCCAAGCCTAACATGGGGGGCTTATCTCACCCCTGCTACCCTAACATGGGAGGTGTGACAGGGTAAATAAACATCACCAGCCATATACCTGGCAGACTTATCTGTAGTGCAGCAGTTTAGCAGTGAGGAGTTTAACTTTCAGCTGAGTTAATTAGTCTGAGTCCAGCTGCCTCATCAAGGTGTTTTAAAAACCCCAGGCTGTTCACACATGCAGACTAGCTGGTCAGAAGACAGGAGTGAAATGCTGAAGTAAGATTACTGCTACAAGGTCTGTTTTCAAAGTACATGTTTGATGAACTGTCTATGTCCTGCATGCTGAAAAGAACCTGTCTTGTTTTTCTATGCTGAAGAGAAGCTATTTTGTTTTTGTATGCTGACAAGAAGCTGTTTTGTTTTTGTGTGCTGTAATTTTTAAGGCTCAATAAATAAGCCTTATCAAGAAAACCCGCGTGTGGTTGCATGTACCCTGCAACAGGAGGGTTATCTCACGCCTCCAACCCTAACATGAGAGGGCTCTCTCACACCCCCAACCCTAACATGGGAGGGTTCTCTAACTCCCCAAGCCTAACATGGGGGGCTTATCTCACCCCTGCTACCCTAACATGGGAGGTGTGACAGGGTAAATAAACATCACCAGCCATATACCTGGCAGACTTATCTGTAGTGCAGCAGTTTAGCAGTGAGGAGTTTAACTTTCAGCTGAGTTAATTAGTCTGAGTCCAGCTGCCTCATCAAGGTGTTTTAAAAACCCCAGGCTGTTCACACATGCAGACTAGCTGGTCAGGAGACAGGAGTGAAATGCTGAAGTAAGATTACTGCTACAAGGTCTGTTTTCAAAGTACATGTTTGATGAACTGTCTATGTCCTGCATGCTGAAAAGAACCTGTCTTGTTTTTCTATGCTGAAGGGAAGCTATTTTGTTTTTGTATGCTGACAAGAAGCTGTTTTGTTTTTGTGTGCTGTAATTTTTAAGGCTCAATAAATAAGCCTTATCAAGAAAACCCGCGTGTGGTTGCATGTACCCTGCAACAGGAGGGTTATCTCACGCCTCCAACCCTAACATGAGAGGGCTCTCTCACACCCCCAACCCTAACATTGGAGGGTTCTCTCACTCCCCAACCCTAACATGGGCTGGTTCTCTCCCTCCCTAAGCCTAACATGGGAGACTTCACACTCCCCAACCCTAATATGGGAGGGTTCTCTCACCCCCAACATGGGAGGTTTCTCTCACCCCTTCAACCCTAACATGGGAGGCTTCTCTCACCCCTCCAACCCTTAAATCTGTCTCACATTTTAATCTGGCCTGTAACTGTTACATACGCCTATAATATATATTTATTTTAACTGTGCATGCAATGTCTTGTATATAATGTATACCCTGTTCACTTATGTAACTGTATTAATAACCATGTATTATTTGTCTTAACTCTATGCCCAGGACATACTTGAAAACGAGAGGTAAGACTCAATGGGGCCGATTCACTAAACTCTGTTAAAGGGCTTTAAGAGCGCAAAGTACCCTTTAAACCCGATAAGGCTGCAGTGCGATTCACTAAGCAGTGATAACTTCGCTTTATCGCTCTTAAAAGGTATATTTTTTGCCCTCTGCGCAAAATGCGCACAATCAGCCTATTGCGCTGATTTTTGCCAGTACTACCGATTCACTAAGCAGCGCTAAGTGAATCGGCCTTAAAAAACGCGCCAAACAAACGCGCCAGCAAAAGGCAGGTGCAAAAGGAGCTGGAAATAGAAAAAAATTTCATTGTTTACCTTTTTGCTGGCACACCATCCATACAACAAGCCCGCGGAGGTGTCCGGGAGTCCCCGCGGGGGTGTCTGGGGGTCCCTACGGGCGTCCGGGGGTCCCCGCGGCCGTCCGCGGGCCTACGGTACCAATGGTGTGCCCCCAAAAATTAAACAATACTCTCAAAAAATACCCCCGTCCCCTAACACATACAGTACATTAATGTGCAAAATTACTATTATCCACATATGGATAATAATGCATTTGCCCATTAAATATACATTAATACAATAAATACATTTTGTACTCACCCTTGTCCGGCACCCACGATGAAGGCCACCCGCATCTTCCTCCCCGTCCATACACTGGGGTGCTGAAAAATATACAAAATAAGAAAAAGTGCCAAACTAATGTCCCCTAACCCCTTAATGACCTTAGCGGTTATTAACCGCTACAGTCATTAAGGGGTTAAGCCACCCTGACCCGATACCCACCCTTCACCCATTTATTTGTACAGTAGCTTCATCATGTGTGTATATATATATATATATATATATATATATATATATATATATATATATATATATATATATACATACTGTATATGCATGATTAACCAATATACAAATAAATACTGTACATGGCCAAATACAAATCTCTCCCAATATCAGACAGCACCAAGCTCAATCAATATCTAATAAATCCAAATAAACACTCAATTTGACAATGTGTACATGATACAATTAATCTTTGCATCATATATACTATGTCAAACAATGCTCCAAATCAAATACACTAATCCAAACAAGATATAAATACAATCATTAAAGAAAAACAAAGCACCAACACAATTAATTTACCATCAATTAATCCAATCACCAATCAATTACAATACTAATCAATTACACACTTCAAATCCAACAAACAACCCATTGTGAACAATAATCTATATCAAAGTAACCATCAAAATAAATCTATCTTCCAAAAATAAGCCAATAAAATAATCTATAGCAACCAGCCTTTAACTAAACATTTGCAAACATGAAATGTACATTAGCAACACATTTTTACACAATGCAGCCAATTACAATTCAAAAAAACATCCAAACAAGGCAAGCCAACAAGTTTTTATTATACCTGTATGTATGCCCATCTATAGTTTACAGACATAAATACAGGTGCAATAAAAGAGCATGAAAAACAATTGAAACACATTAAAAATCAACATACAATACAACCACTGACTTGTCCGCATTGGACCCCCTACTTCAGGAGTTACAGGCCCGTTTATTGGGTGCCGGTATCCCCTGCACTTTAAAGCTCCCGCGCCACGTGACCGGGACATTTAAATTCTGCAGGGGATACCGGCACCCCATAACGGGGCCTGTAACTCCTGAAGTAGGGGGTCCTCAGACCTGAAACCAATGCGGTTCAGCTCAGGAGACCCCCTGCTCATGTATACTACTATTAAAATTCAGATTTGTACAGTATGATCGACTGTAAGAGCCGTGCATTGAGACGCAGCGTCTCCATGCAGTTCTTACAGGCTGCTTTGTTTATAATAGTTACCATGCTAAATAACTTTTAGCACGATAACAGGGGGGGGGGAAAAGGTGATCGCGCGCTATGGCCCTTTTGGCCAAGGCTGGCTGTAAACGCGCCAAACAGCCTTAGTGAATAGCGCTTATGGCTTCAGCCTTTTGCGGCCGAGCGATAGAACCCATTTTAGCACTAGTTAACGTAACTTAGTGAATCGGCCCCAATGTATTACTTCCTGGTAAAATATTTTATAAATAAGCATGGGAGGCTTCTCTCACCCTCCTACCCTAACATGGGAAGGTTATATCACCCCCCTGCCCCAACCCTAACATGGCAGGTTTCTCTCAACCCCCAACCCTAACATGGGAGGCTTTTCTCCCTCCACAACCCTAACATGGGCTGGTTCTCTCCCTCCCCAACCCTAACATGGGAGGGTTCTCTCACCCCTCTGACCCTAACATGGGAGGGTTCTCTCACCCCCCTCCTCCCCCAGCCCTAACATGGGAGGCTTCTCTCACCCCTCCAACCCTAACATGGGAGGGTTCTCTCACCCCCCAACCCTAACATGGGAGGGCTCTCTCACCCCCCCAACCCTAGCATGGGAGGATTCACTCACTCTCCAACCCTAACATGGACTGGTTCTCCCTCCCCAACCCTAACATGGAAGGGTTCGCTCACTCTCCAACCCTAACATGGGAGGCTTCTCTCACTCCCCCCAACCCTAGCATAGGAGGGTGCTCTCCCCCCTCCAACCCTAACATTGGAGGGCTCTCTCACCCCCCCAACCCTAGCATGGGAGGATTCATTCACTCTCCAACCCTAACATGGGCTGGTTCTCTCCCTCCCCAACCCTAACATGGAAGGGTTCGCTCACTCTCCAACCCTAACATGGGAGGCTTCTCTCACTCCCCCCAACCCTAGCATAGGAGGGTGCTCTCCCCCCTCCAACCCTAACATGGGGGGGTTCATACTGCCCCATCCCTAGAAGTTCCGCAGAACCAGAGGGACATGACCTATCCAGAAAGTGGTGATCACATGATCGCAATATCCCTGTTGTGACGTGAATGAAAGAGCAGGGTCATCTTCCGTTCAGAGATTTCCCTTAGAAAATTAGCACAAAATCCATGACATACAATGCACCTCATAAGGGTCCCTTTGCTTGCAGGGCCTCAGGATGTTCAGAGTAAGAGCATCCATGAGCAGAGCTTGTCCGCTTCAACAGGCAAATCCATCCTCTTTTTGTCTGTTAAGGGGTTGGTTTGATGCATTAATATGATGTCAAAAATCAATGGGCAGAGCTACAGTATAAGAAATGATTGATTGACAACCATATAGCTTTCCAGAGTTTAATCTTTATCTGGGTTCCAGCAGATATATGTTTTAAGGATTATTCCATGCCAAGGAAACCGTTGACATTGGTAAATTCTGTACAATATATTTTGAGTGGGGTACCCAGGCCCTTCCCCATTCGTGTTTGTTATTCTCTGCGCCTAAAGTCTTTTTTTTCTCATTGTTGTTTAAAGTGCTCGATCTTTTAATCTGTCAGAATGACTCATTTGCTATTGCTACATAATTCCAACACCAACATCCCAAACCTAGTGATGCGGCAACTGCTGTCAGACTCATCACAGGCACTGTGAGAAGAACCCCGGGGACCTGCAGAGCAGCCGTGTGTGCAGGGAAAAGAGTGAGATCGCAGAGAGCATGCAGAACTAGTTAACCCCTTCCCTATTGTCTATAAATGTAATTAAAGGAATGACTTGCCTAGTAATATAGTATGAAGAGAACACCCAAAATCAATTAATCAGTTTCCTGCACGGCTGACTAAAGATTGGCACATTTTTCTTTGCGGATTTGGATCTGCTCACCCGGTCCTTTGAGGATTTCCGTGAATCCGTGTCAAAAAGGCAAATCAGCCTTTTCCAAAAACAACATTTTTCTCACTGACAATTCACACGGCGGATTAATAATCCACGGTCAGATTGTTAAAAATTCGCACTCATTAAATCCGGGGGATAGGGTAGGGGGGGGGTGAAGAGAGTAACAATCTGAGTGCGGATTTCAGGTTCAATATGGAATCTGAGTTAGGATTCTTAAAAATCCACCCGAATTGCATCCAATGGCAATTGGATTGGGTTTAATCCGCTCAGTTTTTTTTAGTATCCAATCCGCAGACAGATTTTGGTAGGGGGGTCGGGTTTGATCTATAGAAAAGAAAAAAAAACAGGAAATTCTGGGAAACGGATTTGGACTGGTTTTCCCGTATCTACTGCTGATCCCTCTAATAGCAAAACAAGGTAATGGAAGGACAGTCGAAAATGAGAGTCGGGAAAAGGTTTAGAGTTTTGCTCATTTTTGCAAGAATTTTGCTAATTTTGCAATTTTGAGAAAATAGTAGTAAATAGTAGTATATCGAAGGCCTCACGTTGACTTTTCATGCTTGTTGATTTATTTTTGCGAAGCTTGTCATTCGTGCAATATTTTATGCAACTAAATGGCAAATTTAACTTCACCTAAGTGAGAAATCTGCAGACCTTTGGTAAGGGTCTTGTGCTTAAACTGGCTGAACTAGCTAACGGGAATCTGAGGCAATGCACTGCAATCCCTGTGCCTCAGGCACCAAGACACTAGATTTTTTTTGCTCTTCAGAAAAGGGTCTATATGTTCCTGTAAATACTACTACGTGTAGCACTGTGTACACTGCCGGTGCCACCTAAGAGAACAATACTAGTTATTGGTTGCAGATAAATGACACCTTTTTGGATAGTGACTCTGTTCTGTTCTGACCTCAGCCCATGTGACTCCAGAACACTATAACGGAGAATAAATAAATGCACTTTATTTTAAGAAAACAATCTTTTTGCATTCATTTTTTACAGAATCTGACCCCTTGATTTGATTACAGATTATATTCTGGGACCTTCAAACTTTTACAAATGTATGTATCTTTACATTCTGAGGACATTTTCACTAAACAAAACTTTTTAATTTAAAAGCCCAAAGACGACACACGCTAGAGCCTTGAGTTGATTTAGAGGTGTTGTATGGGGCATCTGTATAAATCTATTAAAATATATCATGACAATATTACTAAAAGGAACGTCAGAAAAGGCAATATTAGCTTTTAGCATAGTTCTGAAAACTTCAAGCTGTATTACTTCCTCAGTGCTGTCATATCCTTAAGTAGACTAACTAGTTCTTTATAGATTGAATTGTGTGTACACAGCTTTCAAAACCGTGTGGCCTGGTCTTAATGCAGATTTTGAAAGCTCTGTGCACACTATCACATCTTTGCAGAGCTTTGTTGTTCCATTACAAGGTACCTGTTTGTGACTTATTTATACATCTCATGCACTATCCCCACCCTGAAGATGAACATGATGCAATGCAAAGTACTACTAAGCACACATCTAATCTGGATCATGTAAGTCAAGTGCCAAGGCCCAAAAATGAGTTGGGTTTTCTAGAAAGCAGACACTTCTGGCTGTCCCTAAAGACATATATTCACTGTCGCTGGTCAATATGTCTAATGTTATAGCTGTAGATTTAACACCTTGGGCAGACAACACACACAAAATCAAAACATTTCTTCACAATTAAAATGTGGACCTCCTAAGCATGTTAAAATATCCCCCCTTCCCCCTAATGCATCTATATCATTCAGACACAATGTAGCACAACATAATGATTCCTACTTTGTACGTGCTGCCAGAGGTCTTTTAATATCCCGTATGCTTTAACACCTGACATGTGGGCTTTTGGGATTCCTTGAAGATTTGTTGAGGTATTGAAAGTGCAAGAAGCAATGTGCAGTGCTTCTAGTCTACATTAGGGAATGCAGTTTGGTCTGAAACACTTTTGGTCATTTCGCAGAGTCACTCAAAGTGACAGCTACTTAATGACACTTGTGGTTACAGTTTCAGGACACTTGACTGAGAAAGAAAGTGTTTGTGTCACTCTGAAGAGTTCAATGTCAGCTCATGAGTACAATCACTCTTCAAGGCCACACAGTGGAAGAAACATGGAGCTTAACCCGAAAAGAAAATAAGAAAATATGATACAATTGTGTTCTTTGTTGTTTTCTTCATAATATCAGCCTAATGTTATTCTCTGCGTAGAGAAACGTGACACAACAACAAAGAATATCACACTAAGGGAGTAATTATATATAGTCCAAAGTGGCCGTTCAAGGGTTTCTGCAGAAAATGGACTAAGCTGTCTGTTTGGATAATATAGAATTGGGCCCTAAATGGTATTTTTTAAAGTTCAATATAACAAATATGTAACCTCCAAGTCCATGTAACCAAGGAAAGGACTATAAAGGGATGTCAGACCACACGGGCACCCAGGTCTTTAACCTCCTTCCAAGCTCCCAGCTCTGTCCATTGTTAGAGACAGGATGCTGGGCTCAATGGACCATTTAATCTGGTGTTTGCAGTACTTATGTTACTAGAGAGGGAGTTAAGCTGAACAAGAAATTGAGAGGAGAAGTGTTAACAAAAATCTAGAATAACAAAGGGTTTTGTATGAAAGTATTATACTGTATTTTTACAATAATCATTGTGTGTTTTTTGCTAGCGTTACTGCTTTCGGATGAAGCGTTTGTTAGCAATAAAGATCATATTGCATTTATTTTATTCCTTTCTCCTAACATCACTTGAGTTTCAATTCTGTGAAAGTAATTCCAGCAGACTTCATATCGATGATCTATAAACCATGCAATTTTATTACAGCTTAGCTCATAATACAAAAACTAAAATTAAAACTTTATCTATGTGTTTTTGGGCTTTAATTAATTATTCGTTTTATGAAGAGCTATAAAAAAGAAAGTGAAATGGAAGCAAAAAAGGTAACACAGATTTGTTAAAAAGACAGGTATTAATAAAATACGTATTAAAAAAACTATTTTCAAACATTTGCATTGATTTGCTATAATTTTTATTTTTACTTTGAATTTAGTTAAATGAAAGTCAATGTATAATAATTATTCAACTGGGAAAAGGGGCATTTTTTTCATGAACGGTAATTAGACAGTGTCCTCATGCACCAAGCTACGTTAAATGAGGGCAAATAATCTCTCTCTTGCCCTCCCTCTCTCCCCCTCCCGAAACCCATATTTCAGGGTGTGGACAGAGCTAATGCCCCCTTATGGTAAGACCTAAATAACATCAGGTTAAATCCCTGTGCTAATGTGAATGGCTTTAGTGGATGTGCGATGTTAGGAGGAACGTCTCTTTTGCATATCCTTAGCACGAACGTTCAGAAACAAAATAATCGTACATTATTTACGGCGTAGTGCTGGGTTTACGCTATTTGCTTTAGTAGATAGGCGCCATGATTAACCTTAATTAATTAACATTAATTTAGGTTAACTTTAGATTAAATAGGCTTATGGAGCATCTGACCCAGTATGGGTTAGAATAAAGAATACACCTTTTCTATTCACAATATTCTGATCTATTGGCCAAATGAATATGGCACATATAAGTATTACTGTTGACATTTATACACTATATTTGGGTTTTGACATAGACCTTCACACTGTTTGTTGTACAAGTAAAACACCTTGTTTTAAACAGTTGTATTTGTTGGGTTCCTTTTGTATAGGTCGGACCAGGTTGTCCAAGTCTTCTAATCACAGAATTGAACCCACAGTGTTATGAATAATTAATTGAACCATTTGTATTGTACCAACAAGCCAGCAGTGTAGTAATCCTGTACAAAAGATCTCCCTGCAGGAAGCAATTGAGATTGGGGAGGAGATGCAGTGTAGTGTTTAATGGTCTTGATTACATAAACGTAAGAATTCAATGCACACTTTTGTGAATATGGGTAAATCACTTTCTATACCTCTGCATTCCCAGGACATATCCTCAATGTATCTTTCCAAACAAGCTAAGGACACCTAACAAGCTGTACCGTGTATGAGTTTCACTGGATGTGCTAAAAACTGAGCTCTGTCTGTGTTTTATGTTCTGTCTCTGATTTTAAATGTATCTTTCCAGGCAAAGTGTATTTTAGAAAAAGAGTGCAAACTTCATAGTGTAGTACTTAATTCACCATGAAACGAAGCATAAACAGTAAAACTCACAAACGTCTGTGATTAAAAAGCATGAAGTACAGCATGATGTAAGTGTGAAGCGTTCGTAGCGTCTTACAAGTTCTTGATCAGCTAAGGAATCCCAGTACTTCCTCACCACATGTACCCATCGACACCACGCTGATGGACCAAACTCCAGCATTTCTCCGCTCTGCTTGTCCCACACACAATGTGTCTTCACACAAATGGCCAAAAGAGAACTACTCCTAAGCGTCTTAAGAAATACTCCTTTTTATCAGGGGCATTAATTAAATTTAAATACCTCTCAGTATCCCATGGCAACCAAAGCATCATGTTACCATAGTAATCTGAAGCTTGGCTGCTCATGAGAGAAAAGTAAAGAGGACAAAGTGTATATATATTTTTTTTATGATTTATCTGACCGAGGCTACAATAAATAGAGCTGCACCATTTAAAAGAAAAAATTAACTTAATTGTGCCATCAATGGGATGCATCGGATCTCTTCAGCAACAATATATCAATCCTTTCTTTCCTTACATTGGATGTAGCATTGGGCTACATTGGATGTAGTTTGTTGCTTACATTGGAAAGCCATGGTACTATGTATAAGGATGGAGCAATGAGAGGAGTTGAACAAGGCACCCGTTACAATGGGAAGTTTAACATTCGGCTCCTGGGACCACACTTATTCCTCTTTTATTTTCACAAAGATGCAATTTTTTGAAGCCTTACATATGGAAAACAGAGGTAACTCTCAATGTATTCCTGGGAATACATTTTATAAATAAATAAATGGCAACCTTTGGGACAAGTACTTTGTTTTATCTATATTTGATACGCATCCCTATTTTGTCCAATGTTTCCCTGTATAACATCTTAATGTGTAAAGTGCTGTGTACGAGTTCGAAATGATCTAAATTAACATATCCTTACATACATCACAAGAGAATCATTACCTTCCACCAACATTGAAAATATGCAGTGGGAACACAACATAAAAGCATCAGGCATGTCTTTTTTTAACCCTGAGCTCAGCCTTTTAGTTCTTATTGTCTTGAATTTCCTGACAATTTCTTTTTACTGTTAAAACTTTTTAAGCATACTGTTTTAGTGTTCCTTTAAACCTTCGTTACCTTCAGAAACGCTTCATTTTCTACATACAGTACTGTATGGTGATCCCTCTTTGACAGACCATGAAGATCAAATAGGTAATGCTCTGAGCAAGGATGAGAATTTTTACGTGTGCACCGATTCTAGCAGAATCAAATTTAGCTCCCCTGGATCAGGATTCTTCTGTACTTTTTATGTCAAAGCAATAGTTCTCTTTGCTTTAATATGCATCAGCTGCCAGCAGATTTCTCACACAAATCAATTGCAAGTTAACAAGAGCAAAGTATTTCATTGAATAATTCTACGTTTTTTAGGACACTGTCTGCCAATGGAATACTCCAATAAAAAAAAGTTCCAATAATCCAATTCATGGAACTTTCATAGCTTTTCAATGTTGGGAACTTTCCGCCCTGCTGGTCTGTGTATACAAAGAGAAGGATACTTCGAGACACTGCACACATCTGGCATAGACTGGTAGTCAGAGATGTTAAGGTCATATCAGACTTGCCTGATGTTTGGTTTAAAAAGAATGGAAGATAATGATGGCATAAATCTCAATGTGGCACTGGCCACACAGTCCTGTATGTCCCACATATTAATATGTGTGTCATCTAATTCCCAACTATCTTCTCCTATAGTGTCATTAACACTACCCAAATTGCAAGCTGATACACACAGAAAATCTTGGAGCAATGTATGTTAATAAAGCAGAAAAGAGACTCCTGATTTGAGATGTGAGAAACTACAGTATCCGAAATGCAGTTGCATTTTTTTCCAATTTCACTTCCTTGCGAAACATTTTGCCAAGCTTCAAATAGGGTAATATTGTTGTATAATTTGTCTTAGATTGAGCAATTTCACAAGTTTTCAGCTAAGCATCACCAGCTAGCGAGTGAAATATGGTGTTTCCTGTTTATAACCGCAGCATCAAAAAAATCTAGCAATTATAGAGAATTTTATAAATGTATTATTTATTTATAAAATGTTTTACCAGGAAGTAATACATTGAGAGTTACCTCTCGTTTTCAAGTATGTCCTGGGCATAGGGTTAAGATGACAGATAATACATGGCTGCAATACATAGTTACATAAGTGAACAGGGTATACATTATATACAAGACATTGCATGCACAGTTAAAGATAATATATATTATAGGCGCATGTAACAGTTACAGGCCAGATTAAAATGTCAAACAGCTTTAGATTTGAAAGCATTTAGGCTGGTGGTGGCTGTGAGACTACATGTGGTAGGAGTGAGGAGCTTGTTCAGGTAGATAGGTACAGTAGCTTGCCCAAAAAGTATTTGAAGGCAAGACAGGAAAGATGAACTTTGTACCTAGACTCAAGTGATGACCAATCACGTTCTTTGAGCATTTCGCAGCGATGTGTGCTGTAGTTGCATTGGAGAATGAAATGGCATATTGAATTGTAGAAGGTGTCAAGTTTGCTAAAGTGGGTTTGGGGTGCCGAGCCGTATACTATGTCCCCATAGTCGATAATTGGCATTAGCATCTGCTGTGCGATACTCTTTCTGACCAGCAGACTTAGGGAGGATTTGATCCTGTAAAGTATACACCTAGATGTGTAAATGAGCACATTAATTGAAATTGCAATGCACACTGTCAATATTTGGCTAATTACTTACACATTCTGATAAGCCCGTGTTTCACTTCTAGGAAAAAAGGGCACATTTTTCTCTGCTTGCTTCGTACTGTGAAAGTTTCCCACGTCTCTACTCCTGATTGAAGCAGAATGACAAGATGAATATGACACATTCTTCAAAACTGGTTCACTACAGTATATCAGGGTTTATGTATCAAGGATAACAAATGTTTTTCTTTAAATCAAGCTGCAATTGGCAGCTGATTTTTTTTTAGCCACAATGTATCATGCTGTTTGATCGATTTAACGCTTGTTCATCAGAGATGTGGGAATATCTTGCAGTTTGTTTTGTGATCATATTCAATATTTTTTCCAGAAACTCATGTTTGCAAATGTCCATAAAGATTTACATGCAGAAATATGTAAATTCATTGCTAATTTACATGAATACAAGTATTTAAGTGGTAGAGCCAGACACTCAGAGGTTAAACCCCATTGTTCAGGAATCAGGATTATCCTTCTCTTTGTCACTGTGTAAAGTCAATCAATTAGTCAGTATAATTGTAATTAATCATCAGCCATATGCAGAATAGTGGGAATGGAGCTGTTTTAAAAAAAAAAGAGTAAGTATCGATAGTTCTCCTGTGTCCTACTGTCCTTCTATGTACAGTGTACGTCCTCGTACTTTACAATGATGTTATCAATTTATTGGTATGATTTCAGACAGACACAGTCACACTGGGGATAATTGATGCTCAGCATACAGTAAAATGCCCAGTTGATACCCACCAACAGACACTACACCACAGTATCACTCACTAGGACTTCAAATTCCAACAGACTAAGGGTATATGTGCCCTACTTGAAGTATTTGCAGTATTTGAAAGCAAATGTGTTAAATGTGGCAGGTTTCTCAACAGAATTGGCAGTATATGATTACTTGCTAAAGCTTGGGAAATGTTTGCAAATCGCCACGACCACAAAAGTTTCATAAGCAGTGAAAGTCCAAAATTCCCACTTTCGTGCACTTGTATAGAAGGTTTTCAGATCTCTACTGCTCCTGTTAGAGTGTTTCTAGGTGTGTCAATGGGAGGAGATAACCAGCACAGATAATCACATGAGGTGTGTCAATATATGAACACAGGGAGTTATTCATTAAACTGCAATAGTGCTAAACGGGGCGCTAGTGCACCGAAACGTCCACTGATTTGAATGGGAGTTTCCATGCAATAGTGCCCCGATCAGCACTATCGATGAATAACCAGCAGCCTTCTACTTTTTTTTGCAGCAAAAAACACAACAGTCCTGCAGTGTCGCAAACCGCTCCGATCCACTAGTTTAACTGGTTTCTTAACTTTGACATTGCCGCAGACAGAGTGAATGAATAATTCATTATCTGCATGACACCAGCTTAGACACGTTGATAAATAGAGCTGTAGTCGGTGTTATTCCACCCAGTGGTGCGTGCCAGCTAGCGCAGTAGTGTGGTAGCTACGCCCCTTTTTTGTGCACAGCTAATGCCTTTATAATGGCGTCTGCTCTTGCTGGCACTGTGTCCTGCTGCAGCTCGGTGGCTGGAGCAATAACGTCTGCAACATCTGTACAGTCAGTCCATATATCTCTTTGTGTCACGTTCCTACAAACAGGGCCGCAGGGAGATTTCCTGGGTCCTGGGACAAGAGTTATGACCGGGATCTCCCCTCCCCCGTGTCGGTGGTCTTGCGATCACCCCCATTTCATACCTCACGAGCATCCTCTATTTCCCCCGTCTCACTCTTACCCCTTACACACCCTTCTCTCCATCAATTACCCCACTCTCACTCAATCCCCCTTCTTTACACTTATTCCCCCCCTCCACACACACCCACACCCACACATGACAAATACATACAATCCCCCCAAATACATACAAACACCCCCTACCCCCAAATACATTTTTTTTTAACTGAGATCCCTACTTGGTAATATACCACCCCAGAGAGACAATATGATGTACTACCAGACTTATGGTTTCACCTTTTGTTACAAGAATACTGTATTTATTTGACAAAGTCTCTCCCTGTGAATTCTCAGCATAAATACTGTTTAAATCTTTGTAAAATATGGTGAGCATAGTTTTCCTCAATATTAAATAAATGTTTTGAAGTATGACACCGTACCACTACCTTTTATGCCAAGTTCACCACTGACCAAACTCTGTACTATAGAATTACATGGGGGTTGCACTTTGTTATCGTTATGTATGTATAGCATGTACTGTATAGCTTTATTTAAATAGCTACATCCATGTACATAGCGCGTCACAGCAATAATACACGTGATATAATCATTTAAAATATCATGGGAATAAGCGCTTCAGACATAAAAGTAACATTAGGAAAAGGAGTCCCTGGCCCCAAGAGCTTACAGTCTAAGTTATGGGTGAAGACCATTTTCAATCAAGTGCCATTGGCTGCAGATTTCTGTCAAAATATCTTCTGCTTAGTCATTTTTATTTAATACCTTGTGAGATACAATGGGTTCTCACATAGCCCGGAAACCTGTAACCTTTCGCTGCTGTCTTCTTGTTCATTACAGATGCCTCCCAGCACCAGGAACCTCCTTCTCCGAAACGCTGACCTTTCATCAATGCCTGTGTTTGTTACCTCTGCCTTTTCTGAAAAGCTTCTTATTGATGTGTTAAGGAACGGAGGAACGTAAACAAGTGATAAAGAAAGGTTAACAATGGAGAATCAATATAATAGAGAAGGCCGTGAGAGAAACAATAAATGGATATAGTTAACCTCTCCCGTGACGGGGATTCCTGCTACTTGAGTAAATAAAGGCTTTATTAAATCAGCGTCTCTTTAATCTACAATACAATTCTTTTACACCCCAGGCCACCGGCAAAGAGGAGGAGGACGGGGATCATGGCTCAGCCGGACGATCCATGCTCGAGTGTCCAGGGCACAAGCCAAGGATTCAGTCCTGGTCCCAAGGAAAACTATTGGTGGGCCTGTTGGTAACTATTGAAACGGCTGTTCCTACTCTCTCAGGCCCTTTATTAACATGCTTAATTGGGAGAATTTGCGTCCCAATCATTGTAACCCTCTTTTTATTATCTTCCATTTTCTGTTCCTGAAGTGCTGAGCCTTGAAAAACTGAATTCCAGTGATGATCAAATGTCCTGTGATCAGAATAGATATCAATGACGCTACATCAAAAATAAAAAATATATAGAACTGCTTCATCTTTCTAATTAAAAAAATATTCTAATCAAGTGTTATGCTGCATCATAATATGAAATGTCCCGTACCAAGAGAGACCTCCGACCTCCGATATACATGCACACCGGAGTCTCTATTTGGGGCATATCGGAGCATATGTAAAGCATGTGACAATGTATAATTCTACATTCTTACCTAAGCCGGCAAACGTTTGGTGCTCTGGTTATAAATCTGTAAAAAAACTTGCCTGTGTGCCTAACTAAATGGCCACCTTCTAACGTTGTGCTACATTCTTTGAAATGCTGCAGCTGATATGTAACATTTCATTACTAAGTGTAACACATTAGTGTTACAGCTTTCAGAGTAATTGACAGTCTGCTGTTTGGAACACAGCAACAGATCTGTTTGTGATACTTTGTTGTCAAAGTGCAGAGCTCAAAAAGCTGTGTGAGAGCCTGTTTCAAAAGAGGACGTGGATATGACTTTCTAAACGGTTGCTGTAGTAACGAAAGGATGATCACTACACTAAAAAAAAATATTATTAAAAATGGCATTAGAAGTTTAAAAAAAATACAGACAGTATTATCGAATACTACAGAACTGATATATTTTTTTTTAAAAAAACAGTATTTTTCACATTTGCTTCTTTGACATAACATTAAACCCAACTTAAGTGTTTTTTCGCATTACTTTTATATGGTTGCTGTTTATCTCTTTATACTGTATAATATGAAATACATTTTGCAGAGTATTGCTGTTTTAATGGGGTTCTGAAAATGTAATGTAATTATTTTTAATGTACTTTTTCTGCGATAAAGAGATTATCAATACAACTATATTGTCCTCTATATTTATTTTGTATGCAAATATTTATACAAGTGTTTACATACATATACATGTTTAATTTTATATTTAGATTAATATATATATTTATTTGTGCTTGTTTTAAAATTGGCATCACAAAACAGTAGTAAATCATTCGACTAGGTTGAAAAAAACACACGTATAGAGCTTAATCATTGTTAAATTATAATTAAGTGAGATATTCAACCTATATGTAGTTACATTTATCCCGAGCGAGGCAAACAAAAATCCTAGTAATATTAATATAACATATTTGCCAGTCATAGTAAATAGTCTGGTAAGTGACTATCCTCTGAGCACTGCTTAGCACCCTATGCGAACCTTAAAATTCCCCCCTCCCCGAACTTTTAGATTTTTTTCTTATGTCATTATAGCCCCATTCTCGCTCACCTCCCCTCCCTTTCTCAGCCTCTCATCTTACCCCCACTCCTCCCCTCTCAACACTCCCCACTCCTCCTCTCTCACCCCCACTCTTCCTCTCTCAACCCTACTCCTCCTCTCACACCCCCTCGCACTCCTCCGCTCTCACCCCCCCATTCCTCCACTCTCACCCCCCATTCCTCCACTCTCACCCTCCCATTCCTCCACTCTCACCTCCCCACTCCTCCACTCTCACCTCCCCACTCCTCCACTCTCATCCCCCACTCCTCCACTCTCACCCCTCATTCCTCCACTATCCCCCCCCCACTCCTCTGCTCTCACCCCCCCCCCATTCCTCCTCTCTCACCCCCCCATTCCTCCTCTCTCACCCCCCATTCCTCCACTCACCCCCACTCCTCCACTCTCACTCCCCACTCCTCCACTCTCACCACAGCACTCCTCCACTCTCACCACAGCACTCCTCTAATCTCACCCCCCATTCCTCCACTCTCACCTCCCCACTCCTCCACTCTCACCCCCCCACTCCTCCACTCTCACCCTATAACCACTCCTTCACCCTCACCTCCCCACTCCTCCACTCTCACCCCTCACTCCTCAGATCTCACCCCAACCTCTCCTCTCATCCCCCCACTCCTCCTCTTTCACCCTCCCACTCCTCTCACCCCTTCACACTCCTCAAACCACCTCCTCTCTTACCCCCCCTCCCACTACTCCTCTTTTACCCCCTCACTCCTCCTGTCTCTCACCAACTCCCACTCCTCCTCTTCTTCCTCAATCACTCCCCTTCTTCTTTCCTCTCACCACCCCCCTCCTCCTGGGATTGATCAAAACCTCAATTGAATACAATCTGTTGACCGATTTGTAGAATCCAATCCACGAATTCAGCAACCCGTTGGAGGACTCTTAAAAATCCGCCACCGGATTTCTGAATCAGCGGATTATATTGGCAATAATAATTAAAAAATCCACAAAACGCCCCCAAAAAACGCCCATCTCTACTCGTACGGTTCCAGAGCACTCAGTAACTAGCAGATGTTCAAATCGAGGGCGACCTATCTTTTGTAGATTGCAAAGGAGGTTATATTTCCAGATGTGCACAGATATGCTGCCGATAAATACACAGTGGGACTCTGGGTGAGGGAGGTGAGTGCATGTGCAGATGTAACTAGGCTCAGTGTTCTCGGTGCCGGAGGAAACCACAGTCCAAATCCCTCAACTTCGCACAGCAGCAAGACATACTCGGTGGAAGTTCTCATGCAGCCGAACAGACCCCACGCAGATAGCTGCAGCTTTTCCTGTCCCCAGAACCGCTGCATTTCGCTTTTCTTCCCACGGGCCCTGGGGACAGTAAGTCGGGCTACACATGTAATGTTTTCACTAAACGTGGGAATTTAATTGTAAGGGGCTTAATATGTGCAAACAGTTCTTTACACAGGTTCATAATGACAAGATTTTAACTAAAGATCATTTTTTCAAGGTGTTAAACTGAAATGCATTATCAAACATAGTTATTACAAGAAAAGTATCCACTTGGAAACATCTCGAATATAAAACAATCTGATATTAAAATATCAATAATGTAATTCAAATATTTTTATGCCGTTTTAATAATGTTGCAGTGGTAGGAGTGCTCCATCAGATCAATATATATTTTCTTTCATAAATTTATGCTCAAGTAGATTTGTATGCCTTCCAAAACGTTTAAACATTTTAATGTATGTGATTAATGATTGTCAACTAATAATGTAATTAAACTGCTGACTAAAAACATTCTTTAATGGCAACGATAAATGTTCTGCGGAAAAAAAAGGGAAAAAAAAGAAAGAATATGAGGATGAGTTAAAAAGTACAAACCGTTTGACAAATATCAGAATCTGAATTTTATGTATTTTACCGTGAATTTAAAATGCACATAAGCTGATTGCTTTACTGGTAATAAAAGTGATGAACTTGTGGAATATTGTAATGGAGGTGTTAGCGTGCTTGCAAAAGTCTTTCAAAGCTTCCTTAAAGACAATATACTATACGTGTTTCTTATATTTAGGCTTAAAATGTTTTAATGGTGTAATTGGGACTTCAGTGTATTTTTCCATGTCAGCAGGAGGCAGCTATCAGAGAGGCTGAAGTGGCCTGAAATTGATATCTAATCACTTGCAGTATTCTTCATTAAGGGAAAGCGAAATCTAGCAACATATACCCTGCGCCAACATTTACCCTGCGCCAACATTTACCCTGCGTCAACATTTACCCTGCGTCAACATTTACCCTGCGTCAACATTTACCCTGCGTCAACATATACCCTGCGCCAACATATGTATGTATATATGTGGTTACTTATCTAGCGCCATTAATGTACATAGCGCTTGACAGCAGTAACACACTTGAAAATCATATACTGTAGATAACAAATAGTATAAATAACATATCAAGGGGAGAATTGTTTTAGACATTAAAGTAACATTTAGGAAAAGGAGTCCCTGCTTTGAAGAGCTTACAATCCAATTGGTTGGTAGGAAGGGCGTACAGAACAGTATGAGGGCGTTCTGGTAAGCTCGTCTGCAAGGGGCCAAGGTTTATGTATGAGGTGTAAAACTATCACTCATAGAGCTACTATATATACCCTGCATCAACATACTGTATACCCAGTGCCAACATATGCCCTGCTCCAACATATACTCTGCGTCATGATTAGATTCTACTCCACTTCCCAACGAAATATAGGATTTTGATGAATCAGAATTAAATTGGGTATGTTTAAATGACTAGATCAAAAATTCCACAATGACATGGGGTCAGGTTGGTAATATGGAAAATCTGACCTTATAGGAGGAAGGTGGGCATTAACAATTTTGATCTATTCCTATGGAGCAGAAGCCACATTATTAATAACAAATCACAATGGATTGCAGCCTTCAAGTGCTATAACGCGCTTTGCGCTGTCAAGCACTTTATCAAAGTGTGACCATCTTCCCAACAGTAATGAAATTTATAGCGAACGTACATTTATCTGTATTAAACTTCATCTGGCATTTATTTGCCCATGTTTCCAGTCTATCCAAGTGTAGTGGGGTATCCCATGGCTACTATTCTGCCCTTGGGCTGGCAGTAAACCCTGGTACTATCAGGTTGCCAGTAGTTGGTATGGGGTTTTCACCATTGGTATTGCATTTGAGTGACAGCAGGGGGTGGTACATCCTGTAGTAGCTGGGACAAAGGGGTGCCCGCCTTCAGGCTGTACTTAAGGGCAGGACCGTCCTAAAGTTAGGGGTTGTTCCTTCCCTCTGAGGAAGGCAGGTCACACAATTGAGAACCTGAGATTGGTGCCTACCCATGTGCTCTTCCCTCCGGGGAGAGTGAGTGTGGACCAAACCCCTGCCTCTGCTAGGGGGTGGGGGGGGGGGGATTTTTCATGTGCTTTTTTATCCTTGAACAGAATTCACAATTTACTGTCTATGTTTTGAGGTCTTTTTAAAAATGACCAGTATTGTGAAATGTGCATGTACTTTTATGTGACTTGTGCATTATGTGTGCAATGCTCATGCATTATGTGTGCTATGTTGGAATCCCTTTAGCTAGCTCTCCTCAATGAGGTAAATGTGTAACCTCACAAACATGTTTATGGTTTTTTAACTGCACTTTTCCGCCATCCAAAAAACTCTTTGGATTGAGTTAAATTCATTTTTTTACATAATTCTTGTCTGGGCTGAATTTAATTTCTTACTACTTAATTTTTCCCCTTATGAGATATCCTTGATGGTATGTCACTGGGGTTTTTTGTTTGCCTTCCTCTGGATCTATATACTGTAAGTTCGGATATAGGATAAAGTATCTGTCGTCTAAATTCGCCATAGGTTGAACTTGATGGGCGTATGTTTTTTTTCAACCTTATCAACTATGTAACCTGGACATATAAATATGAACACACCCGAGATACCTGTAAAATATGCTAATTTGCGCATTTGAATATGCAATGTATATTCAAATGCTTGAAATTAAAATATTTCCCAGGTACAGTATATTCTGCATTCTGTATTCTGTTCGTTTTTTCTCTCTCTCGCTCTCTCGCTCTCTCGCTCTCTCGCTCTCATAATACAGCATTTACCTTAGTAATCTAAGGATACATGGTAGCTGCTGAATTACACTGACTAAAAGATTCATAAAACCTGAAATGCGCCCATCATGTTAGGCACACAATCGGGACATTTACAGATTTATAACGGAGCACCAAACGATTGCCGGCTTAGGTAAGAATGTCGAAATATACGTTGTCACATGCTTTACATATAAAAATAATAAGAAAAATGGGGAGGGGGTAGTATTGTTGCTTTAATAAAAGAAATATTGTATTTGGTCTACATTTGTGAATTATTTACAACTAATTTGATAAACCATGAAGATGCCTGTGCTCAAAAACATCAAACAAACAATGCAGTTCCCTTCTTTTGATTGGCATTTCCAATACTTCCATTAAAATGCATTATTATGACTTGTACAACATCTCTGAATTTGTATTACATTTACAAGTGCATTTCCACATGGATTGCTTATGCTCGAACAATCAGATCTTCAGACACAACATTCTTACTAAAGGCAAATCATGTTCTGTATTAAAAACCAAGGAGGTCCTGCATATCTAGAGGTTTCTAAATAAATGTGAATATTTTCCCGTGTATGGTAATTTCCAAACAATTCCGAGGGAAACGATGCAAAGTGCTTTATGCTTCATTTGAAATATGTTTTATCACCCAAATCATTAAAATTTCAATTGAGAATTTTCAATAACCAACATTTTGCAACCATTGGTCCCAGGCGCATAACTACTTCACATAGAAGCCTGAAAATTCATTGAGGTCATAAATATTTAACGTATTTCCTACTTCTTTAGCAGATGTAGTCAATTTAACCTCTTCATTGCTGGACCGGGATTTCTGTGTCCTACATAACTAAAATGAGTCAATGACCTTTTCTCTCTCATCAAACATTGGTTAATATGTATTTAAAGGAACAATATACCAAATATATGCTATCAATCAGATCCACTGGTTTAACATACAGTACCATCAAAGGTGCCTCACTCAATGAGCGTCTAGAATTGGGGAAGGCAAAGAGAAGTACGGCCAGGAAATTTGCCCCAGGTTTTTATCCCATGATCGGTAACTGCAACCAACCTTCCCCCTTCCTACAAAGCATTCACAGTTTAAAACTGGGGCAAACCCAGTGCAGAAAACAGCCCCCGAGTTTTTCCTTTGATAAATCAGGTGCAATTATTTTGTGCTTGTTTTGAGCAAGTTTTGCATCTAAATTGGCTTTAGTAATTAACCACGGGGCTCTAATTCTTCCCCATGTGAGTCAATATGTGACTTAAAGAGTATCAGGGAGGAGTTACAAAACACACAGATTTGAATGCATTGTGGCATCTCTGTGCATCATTTTTTTAATGATTTACGACTGAAAAACTCCTGTTCTAAGGTGGCTTTAACATCCCTGATTACCCGTGTCTTACAGTTCACACAACTGCAAGCCGAAAATGGTACATTGTGTAATAAGAACATCCTTCAAGTTTACATATCTTTCCCACATTCTTTATATTTTCCTGTTTCCTTCAGTTCTTGTGTCTTGAGTGTTCATAAATGAACCTTTTGTTCATTACTGTATTGTTTTTTACCTACAGTATACTAAAACATAAATCAGTTATTATACATTCTCTTAAAGCCTGGGTTTGGGAGACATTGACCGATGCATATCAGCCTCGGGTTCCTTTAGGATAGGACACTAGTCATTTTCTTCTTCTTGAGCCTGAAACCTAATTATGGGCTTTAAATCTTAGATCCAAGAAGATCCAGTTCCCATGAGAAGAGAATAATTTGTCACATTATGGGGGCGATTCCCTAAGCAGTCAGTTTTTGTGCCCGATTGGGAAATTTATAATCCCACTATAAAAAAATTAAGCCAGACGCGGGATTCACTAAGAAGTGAAGCGCAAATGAGTTCATGCGGGCAAAAATATGCCCGATTGTGCGAGCTGTTTTTTTCTCCTGCTATCGTGCTTAAAATTCTAAAGCGCGATAGCTTAGTCCCCATGCAGCTCTTACAGGCGATCGTACAGTATACAGATAATATTTAATACTAGTGTACATATGCAGGGCGTCTCCTGAGCTGAACAGCATTGGTTTCAGCCTCGGGGACCCCCTACTTCATGAGATACAGGCCCCGTTATGGGGTGCCAGTATCCCCTGTGCTTTAAAAGCTCTCACGTCATGTGACCGGGGGATTTAAATCCTGCAGGGGGTACCGGCACCCCAAAACGGGGCCTGTATCTCATGAAGTAGGGGGTCCCCGAGGCTGAAACCATTGCGTTTCAGGTCAGGAGACCCCTGCTCAAGTACACTAGTATTAATATGCTTGCTTGTATGTATTTTACATGTATATTGGTTCTTTGTTTTTAAATTTGTATGTTATTTATATTGCATATTGATGTAGTGGTCAGGCATTTTTGCTGGTGTTTTAAATTGTTTATTTCTGGCTTTTGATAGGTGTTTGCTTTTTAATGTTGGATTATTTTTTTACTTTTGATTTGGAATGATGCAGTTTATTTAGGTATTTATTTTATTTATTCATGGTTTTGTTTTGGTGTTTTAATTGTTTATTCTGGTCTTTATTTTGGATTTCATTAATTGATTGGTGGTAATTTTGTTCAGTTTACTTCTTTATTTGTTTTTAGTTTGAGATTGTTTTGAATGCATTGGATCTTGTTTGTGATTTTTTTTTTTAGGTTGACCATTGACTGGCATAGTGTTATTATATGGGCATATCAATTATTTGATTGAGATTAGTAATATGTTCATTTTGTCATGTAATGTTTTTTATTTGGGCCTGTTTTTTATTCCTTCAACATTTCTTACTATAGTGGTAAATCAGGCCCATATTACCACTATACCAATGAATGGGTGAAGGGTATGGGTAGTTGCTTGGGGATGGGTGGGTTAGGCCTCCTGTGTGGGTAGTTGGAGAGGGTGGGTTAACCCCTTAATTACTATAGCGGTTATTAACTGCTACGATGATTAAGGGGTTAGGGGACATTATTTTGTGTTTTTGATTGTACTGTATTGTTTGTGGCAACAGAGGACATGGACGGTGATGAGGATGGCCTCCATCGTGGCAGCCTGGCAGGGGTGAGTGCAAGTTTTATTTATTTTATTTCTGCAGCTTAATGTTTTATTTGTAATGGACAAATGCACTATTATCCATATCTGGATAATAGTAATTTTGACTATTAATGTAGTGTATGTGTTGGGGGGCAAGGGGGCGGAGAGGGCGGTGTATTTATATCAAAGTATTGCCTGTTATGTTTTTTTGGCCACACGATTGGTACTGCAGGCCAGCGGGACACCCGGACTCCCACAGGGATCACCCAAGGGCCCGTGACTCCCACGGGGATCACATGAGGGCCCCCGGACTCCTGCGAGGATCACCCGAGGGCCCCAGACTCCTGCGGGGATCACCCGGGGACACCCACCGGCCTGTTGTATTAATTGTGCGGGGGGAAATGTAAACAGTGAATTTATTCATGGCTCCATTTCTTTTGCGCCAGCCTTTAGCTGGTGCAAAAATCTGGCGTGCTTTTAAAGTACGATTCACTTATCACTGCTTATGAATCGTGCTGACGGCGTTTTTCATATTTCAAATCAGTCATATTTTGTTTTCACTTTTTTGGGGGGGGGAGAAAAAATGCATTTTATGGCGATAAAGCACTGTTATCACGGCTTAGTGAATCGCCCCCAAAGAGCTTAAAGTTCAACATGTCTGTTTCAAGTAAACTACATTCTCAAGTTTCTCACGCACAAAGAGAAGTCAGCGATGCACATTGTTAATATTATTGTTCGTGTTATGAATCATATTAAAATATGCTTGTTGGGCAATTCGTATTTATTATAATAAATCATATTCTGTACTCAAACAAAAGCGGTGTATTCTTGACCATTATGTACAAAATCAAAATGCTGAACTGCTTACCATCCTCAGGCATAGTAGCACTGGAAGAAATTGGAGTCTCAGGCATTTAGCATAGGTTTAAGAGCATGTCTTTTGCTTCAGGGTCACCGTGCTGGGAAAACCAACTGGGAATACTTAGAGAATAGATATGTAACACATTCTAAACCTCTGTTAGAGTTAGACTTAGAAACACCAGGTTGGTCTCTAGCAGCAGTCGTGAGGACTCAAATTGGAACGGGATAATTTCACCTGCAGAGTTATTAACCTGGCAAGCAAAATGATTGAAAATTCAGGATCTGGTAAAGACTGGAGGGATTAATCAAAGATGGCATATTGTTTATGAAATCCACGAAAGCCATTGTTACACCTTGATTTAGCATCACCCAAAGGATTGTCTGAATGTTTATGTGTTTTTCTCATTGTGTGGATTGAAACGATGGAGGTTATCACACATAACATCTGAAATTTAGCTCATTTGTAAATACTGTATACTGTGTAACCCTTCCTATCTGGCTCCCAAGGGAGGTTACATCGGTGTAGTTGGGTATTATACATCAGCATAGATTTTCCTTGTCTCTGGGTGCTGGCTGTGGTCGGCTGGGTGATGGAAAAGATGGGCGCCAGGACTTTTTATCGTTCCCAGGCTTGGGAATACTGCATTCCCATTTACAATAAAATTGACTTGGTTGTACCTTGTTTCATCCATACTATTATCATTCTATACATAGTTCTTCCCAGCGTGTCTTCTATTAACACTCCTGGGAGATGCATATACTTGTTACTGATAGGAATACATGTACATGTATTGGAGTAGGTTCCCCATTGTTTTGTTTGCATAGCACTATCCAAGTGAACCTGTCATTTTGGGCCCATTTCTGAGAACCTGTCCTGTTCTGTAGAATACTCACTAACCTTAAAACTCACCCCACAAGTTAAGCATTCCAACAGCCTGCACTCATGGTTACTATCCCACACTCGGCCACTCCTACCACCCATTGTGGCCAAGCACTGCCATACACAACACTTATTCCCTCACCTGCTGTCTCTGTAAGTCTCCAATCAAACATCTTAGATTGTAAGCTCTTCGGGGCAGGGATTTCCTTTCCTATTGTCTGATTTTGCTGCACTTATTGTATTATTATAATTCCCTGTACTGTATTCTTTGTGAAGCGCTGAGTACACTTTTGGCGCTATGTATATAAAGACATACAATACAATACAATAGGGCTGATCCCCTGAAATTTTAGATCCCTATCTATGCAGCTCTCTGTGGCATGTCTGCATTCCATATTTGGGACCTGCATATATCTTTTGTCCATGTTATAGGGATCCTAACTGTTAAGGTTAGGTTATGTCCGTAACTAAAACACAATAAACAGGAGAGCCTATATCTTCTTTACTAGGGGACTTTCCGCCAACCTCTACGCCCGGATCCCCTACTCTCTTCTCCTCCTGGAACCTAACCTTCCAGAATATTTCCTCTGACTCTTATATCACCTGCTACATAGTTTAATGTGGAACACAAGAAGAGATGGGGGAGCACAATGTGGGAGGAATATGCTTTCTTTCGCTGATGGTCAATGTGGTGTTTAAACCTCCATTGATCCCTCAGAGGAAGATCGGAAAACTCCTTGGATGAGGAGCTAGCATATATGTGTATGATCACAGGGATGAATAAGTAAATAAATAACTTACACGGCCTTGTGTAAGTTGTATCCCATCAAGGTTTCTTTCTTTCTTGCTTCTGGATGGTAGTACTTCTTCCTTCCTGGTCCTTTCTCTTTCTTTACTTCTCTCTGCGTCCTTGATGTTTCTCGTTTCAATAGGTGGACTCTTCACTGTGGTTCGCCTCTCATGTGAATGTAGATATAAACAATAAAGGAAGGCAGTTAGGCATATACAAAAACAGGTCTGCTGCGGTAAAGGGATAAAGCAATATAATACTGCATGTGTCAAATACTGATGGGTAATGTCCACTCACACGGCCTAATGTGAGTGATCTCCTATCTCCGTATCTTTTCAACGCCCGTATGGATAACAGGTCTTCAGGTAGGTAAGCATATAACCACTAACCAGAGATCAATCATACAAAACTGGTAGAAGGGAAAATGGTGAGATATACCAAAATACTCACACGGGCCAGTGTGAGTACACACTCGTAGAGGTATCTTTGATGCTCCAGTGGCTAAGGGCTGATAACATCTAAAATTAAGTGACACTAAGCACTATGGGTGATGATAACTTTATTTTGAACTAGCATACATAGAAATCAGCAGTAAACACTAATAAAACGGTAAGGGGATGGGAAATAAAAACAAAGAAGCCAATGCTGCTTCTAAAGGGGAAGAAATAACAGCAAAAGGAATCCCTTGGTGGTTGGTGGGCACAATGTCTCTTATCTCCGCGTCCGGATGAAGAGTGTTTCCACAGCACCTCTGGTTCCTCTCTCAATTCTGCACAGTTCCAGTGACGAAGAGCTACGCGTTTCGCCCTAAACAGGGCATCCTCAGGCTCGTGGAAAGTAGAATGGCTGGGTTCTAGTCCCTTTAAATAGACCCAGTTCGGTCCTCCGTGATTCCTAATTGATTTCAGGCTCCCTAAACGTCGGAGAGCCGCCATCTTGATTGTTGCTCGCGCTTCCTGAGTTGGGCGCCCGGTATGACGTCAGCGGCTTGCGCCTACTTGGTTGTAAATGTTCCTGCATAAGTTACTGCGCACTTAGAAGAACAGCGCAATTTTATAACCGATAGATTAAGTTTATTTTAACCCATAACGCTTTCGGGTTCAATGGCCTTTTTTACCTCCAACTGTGCGGAACCGCGATGGGGACCAGGTTTGCACCCAGTTACGCCAACATATTTTTGGCGGACTGGGAGGAAGCGAATATTTGGTCCACGCATCCTTATAGCGCAAACCTGGTCTCCTGGCACAGGTATATAGACGACGTACTTTTTATCTGGAAGGGGGAAGAGACAGAACTATTAAATTTTATTAAGTACATAAACGATAACGACGTAAATTTGGAGTTTACCTCTGAACACAGCAAAACGAATATTAACTTCTTAGACCTAACTATTTACACAGACCATTCAGCTATTAAGACCAAAACCTTTTTTAAACCCACTGATGCCAATAATTTTTTACTTACAACAAGTTGCCACCATAAGAAATGGCTTCAGAATATACCCTATGGCCAATTTAGGCGTATAAAAAGGAACTGCACAGACGACAGTACATTTAAGGATCAAGCCCAGGTATTAGAAGGGAGATTCAAAGATAGAGGCTATGAGCCAGAACTTATAAAATCAGCAATAGAAAAAACGAATAATTTAACACGTAGTGATCTATTGAGAACAAATGTTAAAGTTAAAAGTTCTGATTATAACACACCGTTTATCACCACATATAACTCAGACGCCAATAGGATACAACATATCATCAAACGACACTGACATGTGGTACAAAGAGACCCTGTTCTGAAAAATCACATACCAGACGTCCCAAGAGTAATCTTCAGAAAAGCCCCTTGTATAAAATCAAAATTGGCTCCCAGTGTCTTCAAGAAAGGGGAAGTGACTAAAACCCAAAATTGGCTACCTTCGCCAATGGGTTTTTTCAGTTGCTTTGGCTGCAAGGCTTGTAAACAAGTCACTAAAGGGGAGAAAACGGAATTTACCTCCAACATCACGAAAGAGGTTTTTAAAATTAAACAAAACCTAAACTGCCGCACAGATCACATTGTATACCTCCTGTCATGCCCATGTGGTCTCCAGTACGTGGGGCGTACAACAAGACCTTTGCGAGTCCGCGTGCTGGAACACATGGGCAATATCCGGAAGCAGCTAATGACACATAGCGTTTCCAGACACTTCAGCCTAGCCCATGGGGGTAATCCAGGAGCTTTAACCTATAAAAGGATTGAGAGAGTGGATGCCCACTGGAGAGGGGGGGGCAGGCTGCGTAAATTATGCCAACGGGAAACGTTCTGGATTTACAAATTAAAAACATTAACACCAAGGGGGATGAGCATTGACATAGATCTGGGGGCTTTTATGTAACGGCTTTTTCTCGCCTCAGCATATATATATATTCATCGTGGGAACCACTCCACATACCTGAAATCAGGCATGACAGGCCAGTTATATCAGGGAATTCTCTATCTAAAAAGCTGACACCAGTAGGGATGTACACAGAGTCGGGATATACCCCTTTTCTACTCCTGGAATCACTGTACTGTCTATAACCTTTTTTACTTTTTTTTTAAACTTTTTTAAACATTTCTATATATGTTTTAAATATTTATTGTAAAAATTTATTGTGATTAAAAATTTATTGTGATTAATATGTATTCTATTTATGACATCTAAAGCCACCTTGGCAATTGAATAAACATGAAAATGCTAATATAGCATCAACTTTTATTGATATATTGTTTTTACCCTACCATGTATTGATCCTATACGAAATCTCATTTTTAACAATATGCAAATGATATGTTTTAAGACTGTCACAACTGTACATCAGTCAGATCAAATTGTAAAATAGTTGGATTGATATCTATACTATAAAAATATGCAACATAACGTATTAAGCCACACTTTATTAGGATCACTCATTTATTAATTAATATGTATTCTGTATCATGTATGATGTATTTTGCAACCATCAAGATATGCACTGTATGCACCTCAATGACGGATGTACACAAATACCTGTCTATGTATTTTAGAATACCATGAGGGACCTATCTCAGCACGAGAATGATAAGGATCCATTACCATGCCAATCCAAAGTAAAAATATGAGAAAGATCATTTTAATGACTAAGGGACTATGGAATGATTTGCAGCGCGCATGCGCAGTAACTTATGCAGGAACATTTACAACCAAGCAGGCGCAAGCTGCTGACGTCATGCCGGGCGCCCAACTCAGGAAGCGCGAGCAACAATCAAGATGGCGGCTCTCCGACGTGCAGGGAGCCTGAAATCAATTAGGAATCACGGAGGACCGAACTGGGTCTATTTAAAGGGACTAGAACCCAGCCATTCTACTTTCCACGAGCCTGAGGAAGCCCTGTCTAGGGTGAAACGCGTAGCTCTTCGTCACTGGAACTGTGCAGCATTGAGAGAGGAACCAGAGGTGCTGTGGAAACACTCTTCATCCGGACGCGGAGATAAGAGACTTTGTGCCCACCAACCACCAAGGGATTCCTTTTGCTGTTATTTCTTCCCCTTTAGAAGCAGCATTGGCTTCTTTGTTTTTATTTCCCATCCCCTTACCGTTTTATTAGTGTTTACTGCTGATTTCTATGTATGCTAGTTCAAAATAAAGTTATCATCACCCATAGTGCTTAGTGTCACTTAATTTTAGATGTTATCAGCCCTTAGCCACTGGAGCATCAAAGATACCTCTACGAGTGTGTACTCACACTGGCCCGTGTGAGTATTTTGGTATATCTCACCATTTTCCCTTCTACCAGTTTTGTATGATTGATCTCTGGTTAGTGGTTATAGGCTTACCTACCTGAAGACCTGTTATCCATACGGGCGTTGAAAAGATACGGAGATAGGAGATCACTCACATTAGGCCGTGTGAGTGGAACATTACCCATCAGTATTTGACACATGCAGTATTATATTGCTTTATCCCTTTACCGCAGCAGACCTGTTTTTGTATATGCCTAACTGCCTTCCTTTATTGTTTATATCTACATTCACATGAGAGGCGAACCACAGTGAAGAGTCCACCTATTGAAACGAGAAACATCAAGGACGCAGAGAGAAGTAAAGAAAGAGAAAGGACCAGGAAGGAAGAAGTACTACCATCCAGAAGCAAGAAAGAAAGAAACCTTGATGGGATAAAACTTACACAAGGCCGTGTAAGTTATTTATTTACTTATTCATCCCTGTGATCATACACATATATGCTAGCTCCTCATCCAAGGAGTTTTCCGATCTTCCTCTGAGGGATCAATGGAGGTTTAAACACCACATTGACCATCAGTGAAAGAAAGCATATCCCTCCCACATTGTGCTCCCCCATCTCTTCTTGTGTTCCATATCTATCAAGGGTCAGGGATAGACCCTAGTGGGGTATTTTGAGTCACACGAGGATTTTTTAAGAGAACATCAAAAAGGTTGTATTACACCCTTCTTATCTCCAATAAGATATACATATCTAATACTAAGCAACGGTTAGAGCAAGCGCCCGAGTAACACACTACAACATAGTTTAATGTGTCATCACAGGGTGGAGCCTATCATTACTGCATATTAACATCTTAGATTACATTAGTAACCAACACCAGACAGGTGGGGGTTTTACAACTGTATATATCAGTTTTCTTTGCTCTGCCTCACTTAAAAATGTACTAATAGGAGTTCATCAGAGTTTGCTCACTCTTTAATCAAAAAGCTGAAATTGTTCAAGACTATGGGGGTTATTTATTAGGGGAGGGAGGGGGAGAGGGGGAGAGAGGTAGAGGGGGAGAGATAGAGGATGAGAGGGGGGAAAGAGAGGAGGTGAGAGGTGGGTGAGATAGAGAGGAGAGAGGGCGGAGAGAAAGTGAGAAAGAGAAAGAAAGAAATGAGAGGGGGAGAGAGATGGAGAGGGGTGATAGAGAGAAAGCAGGGAGACAGAGGCGGAGAGAGAAGAGGAATGAGGGAGAGGTGTCAGTTATGCTAATTGGAATCATTAAAATATAATTTGCTTATACCATCAGCATATCCTCCAGGTTTCTCAGGTATGCTCCTTTTTGAGCACAGGTGTTTCTCCATATGTTGCTTCAAAGTGGGTTTGAGAAGATATACAGTACATAGCACTTTGGACTCTACAATTAGAAAGGTCTCTCTCACTCTCCATTCTCTCACCCAAATCTCTCTCTCCCACCCTTCTCTCTTTCATATCTCCCCTCTCTCTGCCCCCTCTCACACTCTCCCCAGCTCTCTCTTGCTCCCTCCCTCCCTCTTTCTCTTCCCATCTCTCTCTTCCCCCACTCTCTCTTTTCCTCCCTCTCTCTTCCCCTCTTGCGCTCTCTTCCCCCTTCTCTCTCTCTTCCCCCCGCTCTCTTCCCCCCTCTCTCTCTCTCCCCCCTCCTCTCTCTCGCTTCCCCCTCTCTTCCCTTTTTCCTCTCACTCTCTCCCACCCTCCCTCCTCCTCACTTCGTCTTCCTCCCTCCCCCCTCTCTCTCTCCCTCTTCTTCTCTCTCTCCCTCCCCCATCCCTCTCCCATCCCCTCTCTCCCCCTCCTCTCTCTCTCCCTCCCCCTTTGTGACACTGACAATTTCAGAATTCAAATATGGAGAAAAGTAACGAAAGAAAAGTAGCTCCAGTAATCAATGTCTAAATGAAATACTGTATTATTAGTGCCAGGTTTGCAATTGCCATTGAATCACAATTGGCTGAGATTCACAATAATTTAGAGCAGCACTTTGTCATCGTGTGCGTCTTATTATTCCAGTGAAAAATAAATAAATTATGTAATCTGAATATCATTTTTTTTTTAAAATGCAGAATTTTAAAGAACGCGTGAAAAAGTCGACTGCATCGAAAAATGGTGGATATGGAACAAAAAGTGGAATGAGGAAAGTTGTATATATGTCCCCTCAACCTCCCTCCTCAAAAACTAGGGAGAGATGCTGTGCTGAAAGAGGAACACACCTGAGGCACCTTGGGAAATATGTTAATAGCTATGCAAAGTATATTTAAATGAGTCACAACACCAGAAATGTTGATGAGAAATGTATGTCACTGGGGCTGAGTCACTAAGCAGTGAGCTTTTGCGCCCGATTGGGAAATTTATAATCCCACAATAAAAAATGAAGCCAGACGCGGGATTCACTAAGAAGTGAAGCGCATTTGGGAAGGTGCGGGCAAAAACACGTCCGATCACGCGAGCTGTATTTTCCCCCCTTTTATTGTGCTTAAAATTTTGCAGCACGATAGCTGATAGAAAAAATGCGTCTCCATGCACGGCTCTTACAGGCGATCGTACAGTATAAATATTTATTTTAATATTAGTGTACTTACGCAGGGGGTCTCCTGAGATGAACCACATTGGTTTTAGCCTCGGGGACCCGCTACTTCAGGAGATACAGGCCCCCCCTTATGGGGTGCCGGTGTCCCCTGTGCTTTTAAAGCTCCCACATCACGTGACCGGGGGATTTAAATCATGCAGGGGGATACCGGCACGCCATAACGGGGCCTGTATCTCATGAAGTAGGGCAGCGTTTCCCAAATGGTGGGTCGCGACCCGGCACCGGGTCACGGAAGCAAAATTGCCGGGTCGCAACGAGGCTGGCCGCACGGCATCACCCCCTCCCTCCTTGCGGCGTCCCCCTCCCTCCTTGCGGCGTCCCCCTCTCCCTCCTTGCGGCGTCCCTCTCCCTCCTTGCGGCCTTCAACCCTTCCCTCCTTGCGGGTCCACCCCTCCCTCCTTGCGGCGTCCCCCCCTCCCTCCTTGCGGCGTCCCCCCCTCCCTCCTTGCAGCATCCCCCTCTCCCTCCTTGCGGTGTCCCCCTCTCCCTCCTTGCGGCGTCCACCCCTCCCTCTTTGCGGCGTCCCCCGCTCCCTCCTTGCGGCGTCCCCCTCTCCCTCCTTGCGGCGTCCCCCCCTCCCTCCTTGCGGCGTCCCCCCCTCCCTCCTTGCGGCGTCCCCCTCTCCCTCCTTGTGGCGTCCACCCCTCCCTCCTTGCGGCGGCCCGAGGTGAGGTGCGAGACAGTGCTGAAGTGGTGCAGGCTGCTATCGCTGGGGTGTCAACGGTGATTCGCTGACTCGGGCTCCTACTGCAGCCCCGCATCATGATGTTGCCGCCCATGACATGCTCCGCCCCCCCACAGGACACGATGCCCGGCGTGATAGGAGGTAGGAAGTGGTAGCGGGGGCGCACTTGTGCCTCCGTTCCTGGTGCTCCCTTCCCCTCAGACCCCTTGGTGCGGGAGATAGGCGCAGGGGGTGGGCAGTGGTGGCTGCGCGGTCGCTGGCGGGCAGAGGTAGGCGTGGAGCCGCCTGCTCGGATCGCGGGCCTTTACTCTCTCCCCCGCCTCCCCACCCCCTCCACTCACTCACATCCGTCTCTGCCTCTGTAATAAATTGTGTGTGTTTGTGTGTGTGTGTGTATGTAGGGGAGTGTGTGTGTGTGTGTGTATGTATGTAGGGGAGTGTGTGTGTGTGTATCAGTGGCTGTGTGTGTGTGTATCAGTGGCTGGCTGTGTGTGTGTGTGTGTGTGTGTGTGTGTGTGTGTGTGTGTGTGTGTGTGTATCAGTGGGTGCGTGCATCAGTGGGTGCGTGCATGTGTATATATAGGGGAAAGTGTGTGTGTGTGGGGGAGAGAGTGTGTGTGTGTGTGTGTGTATAGGTGAGTGTGTATCAGTGGCTGCGTGTGTGTGTGTATAGGGGAGAGATAGAGTGTGTGTGTATATACAGGGGAGTGTTTGTGTATCACTGGCTGTGTGTTTGTATGGGGGAGAGAGTGGGTGTATGTATGTGTGTGTATGTGTGTGTGTGTGTGTGTGTGTGTATCTGTATGTGTGTGTGTATCTGTGTGTGTGTGTCTGTGTGTGTGTATGTCTATCTCTGTGTGTGTATCTGTGTGTGTATGGGGGAGAGTGTGTGTATGTATCTTTGTGTGTGTGTGGGGGGGGAGTGTGTGTGAGTGTGTGTGTGTGTGTGTGTGTGTATGTAGGGGAGTGTGTGTGTGTGTGTGTTTGTGTGTGTGTGTGTGTGTATGTAGGGGAGTGTGTGTGTGTGTGTGTGTGTATCAGTGGCTGTGTGTGTGTGTATCAGTGGCTGGCTGTGTGTCTGTGTGTGTGTGTGTGTGTATCAGTGGGTGCGTGCATCAGTGGGTGCGTGCATGTGTATATATAGGGGAGAGTGTGTGTGTGTGGGGGAGAGAGTGTGTGTGTGTATAGGTGAGTGTGTATCAGTGGCTGCGTGTGTGTGTGTGTGTATAGGGGAGAGATAGAGTGTGTGTGTATATACAGGGGAGTGTTTGTGTATCACTGGCTGTGTGTGTGTATGGGGGAGAGAGTGGGTGTATGTATATGTGTGTGTGTGTGTGTGTGTGTGTGTATCTGTATGTGTGTGTGTGTATCTGTATGTGTGTGTGTGTGTATCTGTATGTGTGTATCTATCTGTGTGTGTGTATGTCTATCTCTGTGTGTATCTGTGTGTGTATGGGGGAGAGAGTGTGTGTATGTATCTTTGTGTGTGTGTTGGAGGGGGAGTGTGTGTGAGTGTATCAGTGGCTGTGTGTGTGTGTGTATCTGTGTGTGTGTGTGTGTGTATCAGTGGCTGTGTGTGTGTGTGTGTGTGTGTGTGTGTGTCAGTGGCTGTGTGTGTGTCTGTGCAGGCCAGCATTGGCTGTGTGTGTTTGGTCTGTCTGTGTGAGTGTCTGTAGGTCAGTGACTGTGTGCGTCTGTGCAGGTCGGAGAGAGGGTGGGGGGTGGAGGGATAGAGAGAATAGAGGGGATTGGGAGAATATATGAAATCTGTATGGACATTCATAACGGATTTATTTTACCTATAGGCGATAAAAATTTTAGTGGGTCACGAAGGAGAAGTTCAAAGATAACCGTGTCACAGAAAAAAAGTTTGGGAAACGCTGAAGTAGGGGGTCACCGAGGCTGAAACCAATGCGGTTCAGCTCAGGAGACCCCCTGCTCATGTACACATATAAATACAAAATTATTCATAACCGTAGCGGCTAGTCGCTATGGTAATGAAGTTGCATTAATGTAATTTTTTTTACCAGTATGCGGGAGCAGGGAGTCTCCTGAGATGAACCGCGTTGATTTCAGGCTTCCAAAGTTACAGGCCCAGATATGGGGTCCCGGTATCTCCTCCATTATATAAATGTCCTGCGTCATGTGACTCGGACGCTTTAAAAATGGCGACTAAACTGGCATCCAATGCCCCATACCGGGGGGTCTGTAACTCGGGAAACAGGGGGTCCCTGAGCCAGAAATCAAAGCGGTTCAGCTCAGGAGACCCCCTGCTCCCGCACACTATTAAAAAAATAAATGAAAGCAGCTTCATTATCTTAGCGGCTAGGGTTAACCTACCCTCCCAGGAGGCCTAACCACCCTCCCCAGGCAACTACCCCCACCCTTCACCCATTCATTGGTACAGTGGGTACATCATGCTCATATAATATGGGCATGATATCACTATAGCAAGAAATGGTGAAGGAATAAAAAAGCAGGCCCAAATAAAACAACATTACATTGCAAATGAACACAATACTAATGCCAATGAAACAATTTAATGGCGCAGTGGGGCATAATATGGCATGATTTAACACTATGCCAGTCAATGGTCAACCTAAAAAAAAAATCACAAAAAGATCCAATGCATTCAAAACAAACTCAAAATAAAAATAAATAAGAAGTGAACAGAACAAAATGACCACCAATCAATTAATCAAATCCAAAATAAAGACCAGAATAAACAAAACACCAAAACAAAACCATGACTAAATAAAATAAATATCTAAATATTGGTGTTTTAAATTGTTTATTTCTGGCTTTTAATTGGTGTTTGCTTTTTAATGGCTTATTTTTGGACTTTTGATTTGGAACGATGCAGTTTATTTAGATATTTATTTTATTTATTCATGGTTTTGTTTTGGTGTGTTAATTGTTTATTCTGGTCTTTATTTTGGATTTGATAAATTGATTGGTGGTAATTTTGTTCTGTTTACTTCTTTATTTGGTTTTATTTTGAGATTGTTTTTAATTTATTGGATTTTGTTTGTGATTTTTTTTTTAGGTTGATCATTGACTGGCATGATATACTCACTGTGCCATTAAATTGTTTGATTGGCATTAGTAATGTGTTCATCTTGCAATGTAATGTTGTTTTATTTAGGCCTATTTTTTTATTCCTTCACCATATCTTGCTATAGTGGTAAATCATGCCCATATTATATGAGCATGATGTACCCACTGTACCAATGAATGGGTGAAGGGTGGGAGTAGTTACCTGGGGAGGGTGTTAGGCCTCCTGGGTGGGCAGTGGGAGAGGGTTGGTTAAACCCTTAATTACTATAGCGGTTACTAACTGCTGAGGTGATTAAGGGTTTAGGGGACATTAGATTGTATTTTTGATTGTACTGTACTGTTTGTGGCAACGGAGGACATGGACGGTGATAAGGATGAGGACAAGTTTTATTTACAGGTATTTTATTTCTGCAGCTTAATGTTTTATTTGTAATGGACAAATGAACTATTATCCATATCTGGATAATAGTTATTTTGACCATTAATGTATTGTATGTGTTAGGGGGGCAGAGGGGGGAGGGAGGGTGGTGTAGTTATTTCAAAGTATTTCCTGCTATGTTTTTTTGGCCACACTATTGGTATCGCAGGCCAGTGGGACCCCCGGACTCTCATGGTGATCACCCAAGGGCCCCGGACTCCCACGGGGATCACCCGTGAACACCCGTTGGCCTGTTGATTTTATTCATGTCTCCATTACTTTTGCGCCAGCCTTTAGCTGGTACAAAAATCTGGCATGCTTTAAAGGTATGATTCACTTATACAGAGAAAATACTGTGCGCTACTATCTAACCCAAAATTTAGAATATAAATATAGTGCAGTGACTAAACCACATAAATAAGTGACCAAGAAATAAATCACAATAACCACAGTGAGGGTGTATATATGAAGAAATTATATCACATAACCGTGTATTTGTAGAGGCGTCTGCTGCTATAAACACAGGGGGTGTCTCAGCACCCCCCACACTCTAAGAAATGGAAACAAAAGAAACAGCGCACAACACCAAATAGTGAAGCAAGTAATGCTATATATTAGTAATTACAGGGTGATAAATCTGCGTACATCAAAACAGTGGAATAGGTGCATTTAGTGTGTTTCACACAAGTTACCACTCAGCAACTGTTGTCAGAAGAGTCTGCAGCTTGCTTCTCTCAGCGGGGGCGCTACGTTGGTTCAGGAGCAGGATTAATGTCCAAAACCCCTCATCCCGCAGTACATCGCTCCCAAGGGGATTTCCCTTTACAGCAACCACGCTCCGTTGCAGGTATTGGTGCTTGGTGGGACTGCTCGCGCTTCCAAGCCATCTGGTGCAGCTCGTGTGGCTCAGCGAGCAGATCCACTGTACGGGGGTGAGACCTCAGCTCTGCAAGGGTACACTCGGCGTGCCACGTTGTCGCTCCGTCACGGGATACTGCGTGATGACGTCACAGTCTCCGCAGCAGCGAGGGAACCGGCAGGGAGGCAGTCAAAGTCTCTCAAAGTCTCTCATATGCCCAAAATTACCACCGGGAGTAATACTAGCAGGGTGAAGCCAAAGGAGGCAATGGCAATATTAAGGCACTAGATAAAAATCATCCAACATGTTTCGTAGAATAAACTTCCCCGTAGCGCCCCCCCTGAGAGAAGCAAGCTGCAGACTCTTCTGACAACAGTTGCTGAGTGGTAACTTGTGTGAAACACACTAAATGCACCTATTCCACTGTTTTGATGTACGCAGATTTATTACCCTGTAATTACTAATATATAGCATTACTTGCTTCACTATTTGGCGTTGTGCGCTGTTTCTTTTGTTTCCATGATTCACTTATCATTGCTTAGTGAATCGCGCTGACTGACAAAAAAACTTTGCCGTTTTTTGCCTGATCGGACATATTTTTTTTCACATTTTTTTTTTGGTTGAAAAAAAATGCCTTTTATGGCCGATAAAGCACTATTATCACTGCTTAGTGAATCGCGCAGCAGGCAGTATCAGTCTTAAAAGCCATTTATTGTACTTAAATGCAGTTATGACTGCTTAGTGAATCGCCCCCATTGAGTTCTCAGGTTGCTCTCAGGATTCGCTTTCTCTGGGTTCCCTCCCTGTTCCTGTATTTAGCATGGTTTTTTTTTTTTTGGAAGCCCAGGGTGTTTTTTCTGGGTTCTGTCTGTTAGTATTCTGTGCAGATTCCCTGTAATCCTCACCTCGCTGAACAGGAGCCGTCAAAGACAGATATTCTACCAGCCTAATGCCACAAGGAGCGTAAAGACTCAGCTGCATATTATTTATTGTCCTCCAACACTGAATACACATTTTTTTTCCACTCTCGATTACCCCCTTAATATCTGAGAGCAAACTGTCACCAGAAGGAAAATTAACTTTCCTGCAGCCTGGATTGCTAGATTACTTCCATGTCTGTATGTATATTGGTATTTATATAGTGCCACCACCGTACAAAGCACTTTACAATAGATAGAGACAATACATTATAGGGCGTTATAACACAGAGAGGTCAACAAACATTAAATCAGGAAGTACCTGAACTGAAAAGCTTACCATCTATGTATGAAAATCAAAAATAAATTAAACCAACGTGATTTTCTCAATCACGAAACGTAAACAGATACAGTGACGGAAAATAATTTCACAAATGTTTGTGTAATTTCACATTTTTTGAGAAATGTTGCGCATTCTCGTGTAACCCCTCTACTTTCCGCTCTCGGACTTATGACAATAGCTCGCGTTGGAGCCTGAGTTCGTGTCTATAATTTACTGGGCCACACATGGTCTGTAGTCAGACGGCAGAAGAACACACACACAGTATGGTTGATACAATTAGCTTACTTTTATCGTCCTGACTCTGGAACCTTGTGAACCTCAGATAAGGATCACTATATACAATAAACAGGTTAATATACAATCCCCAAATAACACTGCGCGGGTGTGAGGCAGTGTCAGTGGTGTGGTAGACGCCAATCCTGGGTATGTTGGGTGTGATGGTGCTGGCACACTGTGGGATCTCGTTGTGTACGGAACCTGCTGCAGGCCTGTTCTTCAAAAAGGTGCTTCGGTGCCACTGTGTCTTTATAGCCGGTTTGGGTCCCCTCCTGCGGCGCTTTATCTCTCGTCCACATCTGGAACTGTAGCTCTAAGCTCCTGATGCCATGTACACTCTCTGTAGACTTCAAACAAACCTGGTAGCACTCAGGCCCATGCAGATCTGCACCAACATGGCTGCCTCCCCTTTTTAAAGGCTCCTCTCCACATAGTCCCTCCTCTTCCACAGCTATTACTATTGGCTGCTCTTATGTCCATCACAGTCACATGTCCAGAGCACCTTAGAAAGGAACCTGCCAGGGGGCAGTGTGAGTCCATCACACAGGGGTCAGTGTGAGTATTTGTGTGAGCTCATCACACGTGACAGTGTGTGAGCTCATCACAGAGGGAGCAGTGTGTGTGTGTGTGTGTGTGCTCATCACACAGGGGGCAGTGTGAAAGTGTGTGAACTCATCACACAGGGGTCAGTGTGAGTATTTGTGTGAGCTCATCACACGTGACAGTGTGTGAGCTCATCACAGAAGGAGCAGTGTGTGTGTGTGTGTGAGCTCATCCCACAGGGGGCTGTGTGATATTGTGTGAGCTCATCACACAGGGGGCAGTGTGTGTGTGAGCTCATTAAAGGGGGATACACTCACATTTTCTGCAGATATTCAAAATGTATCTTAAAATTCTGATGAAAAATAGCAAAGTTTTACTTATTGAGTAAATGGCAGTATATATATAAAGGGACATGTGGCCTTGTGTAGTATATAGTCAGGTAATCTTTGGCAAACTTTTTTGGGGGAAGGTTGATTAATTTTTCAAAAATATTTCCCGGAAATAAATGGTACATTTTGCCTGGTTTGCAAACATAATCAAAATGTTTTCACATCTCTATTATTCGTTTTGTAAAACCGGGGAAAATATTGTACACATCCCTTCTGTACTGTGTATTATGAACCGTCAGTGACATTCCATTCATATTGTATCATTGTGTAAAGTGCATGACTCTACTTCTAAAGCAGCATAACATTTTAGTTGTGAACATTGGATTAAAGTGCCTATTGAAGCAGTTCTGTAAACCCCCCAGGTAATATTCTCAGATGACAAAGCAGCTTTCTTTGTAAAGGTATTTTATCAAGTGGTACAGCAACATATTTTCAATCATCTTTTGCTTGCACGGACGAGACAAACCCTGTTAGCACTGACTGTAAAACGCTAGGAAGCAGAGTTGTGGATCCCATTGCGGGAATGATCCTCTCCGAGCTACAATGAACCTTCACAGCATCAGAGATCTAACCTTTCTAATTTCCTGATGTATGTTTCTGTCAGATTAGGGGTGACATCAGAAAAAAGGAAACTTTTTGATGAATAACCCACAGTTCATTCAATAATCCTCAAATGCTTCTTCTCATTCAGTGAAGACAAAGGAGCAGGACATATAATAGTGCAGCTACACAGCTATCACACTTTGCAGATGCACTTTGCGTCCCCTTGCAGACGCACTTACCAGAATGCCCTCCTACAGTCTCTGTACGTTCTTCCTACCGACAAATTAGACTGTAAGCTCTTTGGATCAGGGACTCCTTTTCCTAAATGTTACTTTTATGTCTGAAGCACTTCTCGCCTTTATGTGTTATTTATATTATTTGCTATTTGTATGAGTGTCACGTATATTACTGCTGTGAAGTGCTACAGTGGCGGCCGCCCTTAGTCTAAAGCAGCCGCATCTGCGGCTATTTTTAAACCGCATGCAGACGCTGGCTTTTTTTTTTCAGCGCCGCAGGCGCTTCCTTTGTTCAGCGCCATTAGCGCTGAAAGGGAGAAACGGCCACACGCGGCCGCAAGATGCGGCTGGCGCGCGACCAATTTCGCTGCGAAAAATAAAAAGTCAGACAAAATTGCAGGTAAGCTTTAGATTAAGCTTAGCCGCAACAGTATGTACATTAATGGCGCTATATAAATAAAGACATACATACTTTCCCTTCTAAGCTATTGTTACATAGTTACATAGTAGATGAGGTTGAAAAAAGACTTCCGTCCATCAAGTTCAACCTATGCTAAATTTAGACAACAGATACTTTATCCTATATCTATACTTACTTATTGATCCAGAGGAAGGCAAACAAAAAACCCCATTAAGGGGAAAAATTAATTCCTTCCTGACTCCAAGAATTGGCAATCGGGTTAATCCCTGTGTCAACATCCTTCCCATGTATTATTATTTGTTAAATCCCTGTATAACTTTCCCATCTAAAAAAATGTCCAACCATTTTTTGGACAAATCTATTGTATCTGCCATCGAAGTTCTGCATGGGTAATGAATTCCACATTTTAACTGCCCTTACTGTAAAGAACCCTTTCATTTGTTGCTGGTGAAATGTCCTTTCCTCCAACCTTAAGGGATGGCCCAGAGTCCTTTGTACTGCCCGTGGGATGAATAGTTCTTTTGAAAGCTCCTTGTATTGTCCCTGAATATATTTGTATATAGTTATCATATCCCCTCTTAGACGCCTCTTTTCTAATGTAAATAAATCTAATTTAGCTAGCCTCTCCTCATAAGTTAGAATGTCCATCCCCTTTATTAATTTGGTGGCTCTTCTCTGCACTCTCTCTAGTTCCAGAATGTCTTTTCTTAGGATTGGTGCCCAAAATTGTACTCCATATTCAAGGTGTGGTCTTACTAATGCTTTGTAAAGGGGCATAATTATGTTTACTTCCCTTCCATCCATTGCCCGTTTGATGCAAGATAAGATCTTGTTTGCCTTTGCAGCTACTGCATGACATTGGGCACTATTGCTAAGCCTGCTGTCTACAAGCACTCCTAAATCCTTCTCCATCAAGGATTCCCCCAATATATCTCCATTTAATTTGTAAGTCGCCTTTTTATTCTTGCAACCCAAATGCATAACCTTACATTTATCTGTATTAAACCTCATCTGCCATTTACCTGCCCACGTTTCCAGTCTCTCCAAGTCCTTCTGAAGAGAAATTACATCCTGCTCTGATTCTACTACCTTGCACACTTTAGTATCATCAGCAAAGATGGAGACTTTGCTCTCGATCCCAACCTCAAGGTCATTAATAAACAAGTTAAAAAGCAGGGGTCCCATTACCGATCCCTGAGGTACTCCACTCACAACTTTAGCCCAACCTGAAAAAGTTCCATTTATGACAACCCTCTGTTGTCTGCCCTTTAACCAGTTTTCAATCCAGGTGCATATATTATTACTGAGTACAACTTTCTTTATTTTGTACACCAACCTCTTGTGTGAAACCATATCAAAAGCCTTTGCAAAATCTAAGTAGACCACATCAACTGCATTACCCTGGTCTAAATTCCTACTTACCTCCTCAAAGAAACAAATAAGGTTAGTTTGGCAAAATCTATCCTTCATAAATCCATGCTGACTATTACTAATAATTTTGTTTTCCATTCGGTATTCCTGAATATTATCCCGTATTAAACCTTCAAGTAGTTTCCCTACTATTGAAGTCAGGCTTACAGGTCTGTAATTTCCCGGTTGTGATCTAGCTCCCTTTTTAAATATAGGCACCACATCTGCTTTACGCCAATCTTGTGGTACTGAGCCTGTGGAAATGGAGTCCTTGAATATTAAATATAATGGGTTTGCTATTACTGAGCTTAACTCCTTGAGAACTCTTGGATGTATGCCATCGGGGCCAGGTGCCATATTTACTTTAATTTTTTCAAGTCGCTTCTGAACGTCTTCCTCAGTTAACCAATTGTTCATTAATATGGAGGTTGTGGCTTCCTCCTGCGGCACTACTATTGAACTTGATTCTTCCCTGATTAACATAGAGGCAAAGAATTTGTTTAATACCTCAGCTTTTTCCTTATCTCCAATAATCTGCCTACCCATCTCACACTAAAAGGGTCCTATATTTTCTTTTCTCATTTTTTTGTTATTAAGGTACTTAAAGAATTTTTTAGGGTTGACCTTACTTTCTATTGCAATCCTTTTTTCATTATCCATTTTTGCTAATTTAATTGCCCTTTTGCAATTTTTGTTACATTACTTATAATTCTGATACGATGTCTCTGTCCCTTCTGATTTAAAGAATCTAAACGCCTTCCTCTTCATGTCCATTTCCTCCCCTACCTGTTTATTTAGCCACATTGGTTTTGACTTATTTCTTTTATACTTATTACCCAAGGGTATACACTGATAAGTGTGCTTTTCGAACAATGTTTTAAAGACTGCCCATTTATCTTCTACATTTTCCCTGCAAAGCATCATCCCAATGTATTACTACTAGATTTGACCTCAGTTTATTAAAATCTGTCTTTCCAAAGTTGAAGGTCTTTGTTGAACCCAAGTAATCTGTTTTTTGATAATTTATTTCAAATGAGACCATGTTATGATCACTGTTACCCAAATGTTCCAGGACTTGAATATTTGTTATTACTTCTACATTGTTTGATATTACCAAATCCAGAACTGCCCCTCTCCTGGTTGGTTCCTCAATAATTTGGGTCATATAATTGTCTTTAAGCACCCCCAAAAACCTGTTCCCTTTTGTTGTAACGCTGATCTCATTGCCCCAGTCTATGTCTGGATAATTAAAATCCCCCATTATGCAAACATGACCCAGTTTTGATGCCTTCTCCATTTGCAAAAGTATTTTAGCTTCCTCAATCTCACAGATATTTGGTGGTTTATAGCATATTCCCACAAACATTTTCTTTATACTTTTACCTCCACTGCTAATTTCTATCCACAAAGTCTCTACATTTTCATCATTCCCTTCATAGACATCATCCCTTATAATAGGTTTTAGATCTTTCAAACATCCCATAGTGTTTAAAATGCAGATTGGGAGCTCTCTCTTTTTCAGAATTTTCCTAGCTGTAGCAAGATGAGTATGGGGAGGGAGGTAAATACATTTATTGGGGGTTGGTTATGTGTGTTGGGGGAGGGGTGTTATTGAGTGTGGGGGGAGAGGTGAGGATGTGGGGGGAAAGGTGATGATGTGGGGTGTGGGAGTGGGGGAGGTGGGGGTGAGGAAGAGTTGGGAGTGTGGGAGAGAGGGACGTGGGGGTGTGAGAGAGGTTGGGGTGTGGGAGATGTGGGGGTGTGACAGAGAGGTGGGGTTTTAGGAGAGAGGGCTGTGGGGTGTGGGAGAGAGGAAAGGGGTGTGTGGAAGAGATAGAGGTGGGGGTGTGGGAAAGAGTTGGGGTGTGGGAGAGAGGTTGGTGGGGGTGTGGGAAAGAGGGAAGTTGGGGTGTGGGAGGTGGGAGTTTGGGAGAGAGGGCGGTGGGGATGTGGGAGAAAGTTGGGGTGTGGGAGAGAGGGCAGTGGGGATGTGGGAGAGAGGTGTGGGTGTGAAAGCTCATTAATATGACACTTCTTTCTTTTTCAGAATGTTAATAAATAACCTAATTTGCAATACCGTATACGGTACGCAGTGCTATGCAGAGAGTTTTGCACACAATGGCTCCCTCCGCCTACACGCTTACAATCCATGTTTGCAGGAGCCTGTTTCCTCATATGTGTCTCCGATGACATGCCTTTTTTGAGTTAGTGCCCGAGTTCTTCTTACCCAATCCATGTTTGCTGCCTGGGGCACTGGGAGTTAGTGACTTGCCCTGTATTAAAGTTAGGGCCCTTACTTACCTAGAGGGGTGCAAAGTATTGGCTGATATTCGTGTTGTCCACGTGTCGTTTGACGGGTTGTTTGAGGGGAAGGGCTGCATGTCGCACTTGGGACTCTAATAAAATAGGACTCACTCATATTTTCATTCCTTTTTTACATTAAGTTATTGATACACTTTCAAAATATACTAAGGCCGAATCATTCTTGCAATGGGATCCTGAGCTCAGTTTGTTATTTCATAACCTTAAGTCCATATCCGTAGTGAAAAGTGGTTGTTACCACCAGGTCAGATGAAGAACAACATTTCATTTGCGATTATCATGGTTCATTTATGCTCTGCTCCCTATTTATATCATCTTGTCCATTCTTTCATTATACAGCAGCGTACAGTATAACTGAACAGCGTATCTATAGGAATGATTTGGCATTGAAATTGGCCTTTACCCAAATGTCAAATGAATCTTTACTGCTTTTGATGAATCATTCACTGAATCCGGTACCCCATACTGTTATATTTATCTAGGGTTGAATATTATTTCATAGAAGGCTGGTCCCATTGCCCCATCGTTATCATAGTGGAGAACTCCCTCATATTCCCAAAGTGCATTGCCTTTGTACAACATTCAGCTCTCCCTTCACCTTCTCCTCTCACAAATCTTGCTGTTCCTTTCTGCTATAAATGTGTTTGATGTTGGCACTCTCCAGGCAGGTTGTCTTGACTTAAATTAGGTATAGAGATATGGTTGTTTGAGTAAATTAGAAACAGAGTTACGGTTGTCTGAGTTTCCTTCTGAATAACATAGCTAACACACTCTTTCCTTGGTCTTTCTATATTAAATATTCTCATCCAGTTCTTCAGCAATTCCAGCCGGTACTAGGATATCCTTTTTTTTACTGAACTCTTGTTTCCCAGATCCCCATTTGTACAGATTATTGCAACAGGAATTGTGCACAACAGGAATCCACATTAATTCAACTGAAACGCCCAGACAGGATCATGTTGCCAATGAACAATAAAAATAATTTAGATTCTATGTCATTGTAACAATCGGGACTTACAACTTCTTATAATTACAGTAGTTCATAGTAATTTACAGTGCTCAATGACGATTTATTGAAGTGGTTCTTCTTAACTCAATGACCATTCTTCAAGATGCTGTGAAGCTAAAGATTTTAGTCCCCTGCATTTAAATGGAGGCAAACTCTTTGCCAGCAGAGGAAAGAGGCCTTTACAGCAAATTGAATAAGGTCCTAAGGATTTTCCCTGTCTCAACAATATTTTTGCCATTTTTGTGGCTTTTGACTAGGTGACGATGAGATGTGAGACCAAGATCACATTTACCATGGAGCTGACAAGTATAAATAATTGATCAACTCAATTTGGGAATATCATTACACAGCATTATTATGATCTGTATTGCATAATGTCCTAATCCTGCCCTAATCTGCCAATGAGGTAGTGTATTGTATATTGTGTACAGTGCTGGTTACTCTGTACTGGCTCGGATCAGTTTCAAAAAATCAACATGGCGGATTATTAATCCGCAGTCAGATTGTTATTGATCCGGACTCAGATGACAATCTTGGGGTGAGAGAGTAGATTTTTTAACAATCCCCCATGTGGATTGCAGATTCAATATGAAATCAATATGAAATCTGAGTGCAGATTCTTAAAAATCCCCCCAGATTGTATCCAGTGGCGAATTTGGATAAATCCACTTGGATTTTTTGTTAACCAATCCCTAGACGGATTTTGGAGGAGGGGCACAGAATTGGTCCAAAAAAACCCAGGAAATTCCGGGAAACGAGTTTGGACAGTTTCGCCCGTCTCTAGCATTGCATACCACTAATGTACAAAAGGCCTGCCTGGAAGTGGCAGTTTCCCCCTACAGTGCAAAGTTATGCAGGGATTATAATCTTTAACTCAAATTATTTAATTAGAAAATGTATTCAGAAATACTGCTGCTATGAAATATTTCCCATACCATGCGATCGAGAGGCACTACCAGAAATTCATTTTTGGGGGTGCAAAGTTTTTGTTTTGTAAATAAATAAATCAATGTGCAGCATATCTGCTATATATGTATTCAGTGGTTGCAGGATGGAGACAGAGACACAGGGCAGGGAGTTCAGGAGAGATAAAGAGGGGGAGGAGGAAGTGGGGGCAGTGGTCAGGGAGAAAGGGACAGTTTGGGTGCAGGGGTTAGAGAAAGGGACAGTGGTTGCAGGAGATTGGTCAGAGAAAAGAGAGGGCAGTGTGTGCAGGAAAGAGGGTAAGTGGGTGCAGCAGAGGGGGTAAGTGAGTGCAGGCGAGGGGGTCACGGGGTGCAGGAGAGGGTGTAAGTGGGTGAAGGAGATGGGTCACAAGGTGGAGGAGAGGAGGTAAGTGGGTGCAGGGGAGGAGCAGTGGACACAAAGAAAAACAGGGGGTTCAGGAGCGGGAGTAAGTGGGTACAGGGCAGTGGGCACAGAGTGAGAGGGTGTGGGAGGGGGCGCAGTAGCTGCACGTCCTACCTCCAAGGGAACGATTACAGGAGGTCACATGACATGCAGCCTCTGCACTGAATGGCTGCTGCCTGCTATGTGACCTCCTCCCTCTAGGGTCCCTATACTCAAGGGATTCTGGGACTTGTGGTCCTGCAGCCTTTCTAAGTTGTAGCATTATAATAGGAGCTGGACTACAACTCCCTGTAGAGATGGGAGGGGACATTCCTCACGCTGTCCTCCTCCTCTGTTGGGCTGCTCCAATATATGCAGTAGCAGGATACTTCCCCTTACCTCTGTAGGGAGCCGGTTCCGTGGCTCAGGAGATTCGGGGGAAGTTGCGGCGGTTATCTTGGGGTTGGCGCCGCATGTTATTGTGGACTGTGTGTAGCGCAGGTGGCAGCCATGTGGTGGTTGGCGTCACCGGAAGGGGAGGCCTTGCAGACCAGGATTTCCTCCGCAGAACTGGAGGCAGCCCTAACGGAGCCGTGGAAGGAGGAGGTAGTGTCCAGGGAGCAGTCAAGCTTCCTGGACTGGGCCAGAACCTTACCCCTTAGGCCCAAGGCAGTCCCCTCACTGTAGCTAAGTATTTGAGGGATCGCCAACAGCATAGGGATTACCCTGTAGTGATACCTCTGCGGAGCAGGACAGCAGACTGCGAGTTACTCCGGCTGGCGCCAGCACTACGTGCGCGGCTCAGACGTGAGGCATGAGGGGCGTGGTGTCGGAGTCCCCACAGCATGGAACCTGACCACCCCCTATCTTGAAAGCATCCCCTGGTTACAGGCCTGTACCAGGAAGGTAGATGTGCACCAACGATACACGAGGGTAGTGCTGCCCTCACATATACACTTGGGACAAAGGAGGCCCTGATGGACACAGGGTTCGGGATGCCCAGAGCACCCTAAGTATTGGGGCGGGGGAAACAAGCACCCATATTGTATTGTACTGTTACTGTGTTATTGAAGTGAAACTTCTTTAGTGGCACCTCTGATGGGATAAAACTGGATAGATGGGGGGGCGAAATGTGAAACGGAAGTGACGTCACGTAATGGACGCCGCTACGCTCACACGCCCCCCCCTGTCACATGTGGCGGCGGCGATAGCCGCCGGCGCCGCTCCTAATCGCCGCCGCACCCCTCACCCTCCCACACACCTACACCTAGTTGCTCACATGCGGCGGCGATAGCCGCCGCTCCTAACTGCCACGGCGCCGCTGTTCCGCCGCCATGCCGCTCGCCACACATGCGCAGAAGTGGCTGGCAGCGGCGCCGTTCCCCGCCCACTGCCATGCCGTGCGCCACGCATGCGCAGAAGCGGCTGGCAGCGGCGCCTGGGAATAGGGTGGTTTGAGCGCGCCGCCGGGGGGGGTGGGGAAGGGGGGAGCTTGAGCGCGCCGCCGGGGGGGGGAGCTTGAGTGCGCCGCCGGGTTGTGGGGAAGGGGGAGCTTGAGCGCGCCGCCGGGTTGTGGGGAAGGGGGGAGCATGAGCGCGCCGCCGGGGGGTGGGGGAGCTTGAGCGCGCCGCTGGGGGGTGGGGAAGGGGGGAGCTTGAGCGCGCCGCCGGGGGGTGGGGGGGGGTATCTGCTCAGAAGACTCAGACTGAGCCCCCCGGGTCCGCAGCTCCGTCGGGGGTGGGGGGAGTCAGGAGAGAGGGGGCAGGACATACGGTACACACAGAGAGATACACATACACTGACAGACATACACACATTGACTGACACACACATTGACTGACACATACACACAATGACACACACACTTACTCTGACGCACACACACACACTGACTGACACACACACACACACACTTACTCTGACGCACGCACACACTCTGACGCACGCGCACACACTCTGACGCACGCGCACACACTCTGACGCACGCGCACACACTGACGCACGCGCACACACTGACGCACGCATGCGCACACTCTGACACACACTGACGCACGCACGTACACCCCAGTGATGTACCGAACACCGCCCCTGAATGATGTGCCTATTCCTTCCCCCCCACTGTGAGCTCCCCCACCCGCTCAACATTCATGATGCTGTTACTGCTGCCAATAAACACATACACACACACACTGACGCATGCACACTTTCACGCACGCACACTGACTGTCACACATACGCACACACACTGACTGACACACATACGCACGCACACTGACTGACACACATACACTCACTGACCGACACAGAGAGACATTCACACAACACAGAGAGAGAGAGAGAGACATACACTGACACACACACTGACCGGCACAGATACATACACTGACTGACACACACAAACAAACACATACATACTCACTGACTGACACACTGACACATGTGTGCCGAGCACGCGCGTTATAAGTCAATTTCTGTGACAAAAGTCAAAGAAGTTTCACTTACTATGCGCGTGCACAGCACACACAGCTTTTTTTATTATTATTATTATTATTATTATTGCTGTGTTGTATATTATCTTTGGGCATACTGTGGGACTACAGCAAACAAAGTATTATATACCCTGTGTGAGTGTGATTTATGGGGTATACAGTATAGGTATACTGGTTCCCATAAGGAGCTATCCCGCAAATGCTGGGATCTTCACGGGTGGAGGCGCTGCACCCACTCACCCCATGTTCCCCAGGAGTGGAGGCTTAGCCCCTTGTAAGTGAAAAAGGTAGCACATAACGCCCGCAGTTCCCCTTAGAAGGTAGGGAACAGGTGTTACATATGAAATGCTGTTTGTGCTACTGATACTGAGAGGCTTTCCTCTCCAAACACCAGAGCGGGAGCTGCATTTTTCACACGAGACATCTGTATTCTAGCCAGAAGTGCATTTTGCCAATCACACCGGTGATGAATTCATGCCACCCGTGATCGTGAAACAGCGCTCAGGTGATGTATAATGGAAATATGTCATAGCAGAAATGGCGTTTATGATGATGTGCTATGCTGGGCAGCTGCCAGTTCAGACCGGTAATTTCTCATGTTTGATTTGTTACAAGATGCAGGCAAAGTTTACTTACACTTTCTTAGATTTCTTATTAGGGGGAAACTCCTCTAACTGACAACCTGATGTGTTGGTTACACTATTGAAAAGAATTACAAAAAAGGCTTGAGATCACACAGATCATGGCTGGTACTGTACAGCACCTACATAAGAGATTCAGGAAAGGATGGCAGGAACACTACATTTTTCAAGTTACTGTCTTTTTTATTCTATGACATATGCAGTCATTCGAGGCAAAAATGACATTTAGTCAAAAATCAGAACTACAGTAACTACACTGAAATAAAGCATGAGGATCTCATAAAGATGATGCAGTTAAGAGAATGGCTGGGTTTTTTTAAGCAGTGTTTGTTCCAATATCGCACTGATTTTTTAAGTGATTAGTGAAAAATTAATATATTCTGTCCTGTATATTTCAATAGAGGATCCCAGAAAGGTGAACAGGCTTTTTGATCTTCACAATTAATGAGCTGAACTTCTGCTCCCACCCAGTTCTCAGAACCACCATCTCGACCCCATTTTTTCTGCCTTGCAAACCACAAACCATGGTTTCTGGGTTACAAATAACCTTCTGACGTATTTTCTTACGAAGATAAATTCCCACGTCTTTCAAACTGGTGACAAGTATAGATGGAAAGCACGTGGTGTTTAATTGTGACCGAATAGTAGTAATGAGAGTGCAATGTTAATAACAGAATACAACACAAATCATTGAGTTTCAGCCAATGC